>NW_017803213.1:262757-312145 GCF_001625305.1 Branchiostoma belcheri
CAAAAAAAAACTTCCAGTATCTTAAGGTTAACGTTGTGTAGTTGCTCCATTTGTATTTTCCCCATGTCCACCGAGGTTACTTCCCGATACGATGAATGTCACCGTGATAGGCGCTTGTGGGACAGACTGACATACAGCGACTTTATCAGTAAAAACAAACACAAACACTGAGGTTTGTCAGCCTGGCTCAACGGGATTTTACTGTTATCTTTTGATTAGTCTGGTCAGACTCTGGTGGTCTGGAAAATTGAAAATAAACAATATATCATTCCATGCATTGAGGCTAATGTTTTCGTCTGCACTCCCCCTCCCCCAATGGATCGTCCTAAGTGACTTCTTTTTCGACTTTTGACAGGGACTCCCGTTCGTTGAGGGATTTATAACGATACATAAAGTTGGGGTCGATTCTGAAACGGTGACCCATAACTTGATACATTCCAGAGAGGGCATGAACAGTCCTTATTGTGTGACACAAGAACATGTGTAAAACATCCCAGTCTCTAAAATCCGGGTCAGCAAAGACAGCTGCCACTAGCCTCTTGAAAAGGGACAACGGAGTTGACCAGTTGAGATGACCAACATGCTTTGAGGCCGATCAGAAGAAAGGACACAGTCCGCTATGGGTACATGTGGCTGGCAGCATCTAGACACCCTTTTTCCGGCTGTCCATTAAACTTGTTGTTCTCAATGCTTCCCTTACTAGGCCTGTTTGTTCGACCTGTTTCAGTCATTGCCTTCTATGAATGGCATAAGCAGCACACGACGAAGCTTAATGAACAGAACGCCATCCTATAAGTGTGAGAATCAATACACGGAAGTCCTCGAAAACGAAATCGACACGAAAACGGTACTGGGGATTGTGAATTTGCTGAACAGTTAGAGTTGGACACTCCTGGCTAAACAAAAACACAGAAACTGAAAGGCAAAGCAGAAAGGAAACATATATATGCAACGTTCTGGTGTATAGATTCAAGATTGAAATTCCGTGCAGCTGAACCGCACTGGTATATTCAAGATGGCGGCGGCCACGTGACTCAAGTCAAACGCGCGCCATTACGATTTTCACATCAGGTCAGCGAGCCGTCTAGCTGCCAGCTGTTCCTGAATCTAACAGTAAAAGACGAGGCTGTTGTTTCCTCTAACGACTTGGCAAATACATCAGAAGTGCGTGCACACTGCCCATTTATTCTCTTCTGTTGACGAGCCGACGAAAACAAATCGTTAACGTAATGTTGCCATATTTAAACGTACATTCTGCAAAGTAAATTACGAACTCGGCACAGTCTGTCTTAAACATGGGACTATATACATACATGTACGTAAATGCATTGGCCCAATGCCAATAATGACATCTAAATAGCCACGGTATCCACATTCAGGAGATTTAAAACGTCCGAATTAACAACCCTTACTTCCCCGTTAAGATGCAGTATTGATGAGAAAATTGATTCATTTCCAGATCCAAGATTATAATTCCTTCCTTGCGTGGCCTAAAATCAATAGTTGTGATTGTGTTGACTAAAGTTTGACCTAATTTCTCCTTCAAACAGCCAGTACGTCTATGTGTAACGTCTTGGCAGATATCATGGCAAAGGACAACCCGTCGAACCAAAGTCCCCACCTTTTTAGAACCTTTTTAGAACCCGATCATGTTTGATCTGGTACCGGGTAATATTCGGACCCAACGCGTGTTCCGTTTGGGGTCACCTTCGGTCATTTTCAATAACAAGCACAGCCAGGACCTTTTTATGGGATGCTTGGAGTTGGCACAAGGACGCTTGCTGAATACCTTAATGGAATTAATGTGACACAACGAGGACCAAGTCTTAAAGTATTTGGTAAATATTAGAGAACACTTAATAGGCTAGTTCACGAGAGACCCGTCTTTACCAGTTACATAGTTCACATTCCGTTGCTTTGTCTAATGAGTGTGTCTGCTGTGCGTATATAGAGGTTGGGCGGAGCTGTTTTCTGGCCGTTAATGTTAGAGGTCATACTGCAGTGCCAACATGGCGGGGTTCCTCGGTATTTCCCACACACTTGTGACGATCAGCTGTTCTACTCTGCGATGCCATAGGAGGACGGAGCTCGGAGATACAAACCTTTCAGAAGGAACATAACTGTAATTCGATCTCAAGTATAGTGCAGCAAGTGGCACTAGGTTAAATACACCAACCCCCCTTATATGGATGAAGTACTAGTATTGACCTATCAGGATGAAAAACACATTCAGCGTCATGCATGATATTAAAGACTGATGTAAGATGTTGTTTCATTGGTCAGTGGGACGTACCTGTCAGGAGGTAGTGTTGCTTGGGGTTGAGTTTGATGCCGCACGCTGCGCCATCTGGCATGGTGTAGATGTACACCAGGTTGTTCTTCTTGTTGATGAACTCCAGTTTCTCCTTACCCTTGAACACCTGTAACGGAAGCAGGTTATTGTGAGATCAGGGTACCGGAAGTTGCATGCATTCTGGGATAGTCAGTTTCCCATAATCCCTATCGCAAACATGTATTCTTCTACCCCAAGGAGCTCTAATAGATCTCCTTGTGTCCTCTTAACATAGTACCTACCTTTGTGACTCGCAAGGTGTAACGGACCCACTCGATGACGTAGGCTTCCTCCGCCATAGCCCTCATCTCCAGAGGGATTTCGTTCATGGAAGGGTCCAGGTACTCTTCTTCTTCTTCTTCCTTCTCTCCCGTCGTGACGTTCGGCGTCGGACGAACATAGCCGATCTCCTCAACCTTCACGATCTTACCACGAACAGCTGCAACAAAAGCGTAATTCTTACTACACTTTGTGACGGTGCATTCAATTCAGCAAGGAGGATATGGGAAGCACCATAACCTCATTAGATTCAACTATCACCTTCAGCAAGCTGACAACAATAACAGTTTTTCAACTTAAATCGAATTAAGGTAAGGGTAATCAACATAAAGAGATATGACAAGGTCTTTATGTGACTAGACCCCGTATTGATACCAGGCCAAGCTGTTCCCCCTGTCCGCAGAGATCCCAGTAGCTTATATACACTCTACAACGCAGTTGTTTACGTTGGCAGCAGCGCATTGTTTAAAATTAAAACACCGTCTAAAAACATCCGAAAACACGGGTGTCTCGTTTCGACAGGTGCGGCGTCTTCCCACACGTTTAGACTATAGTTTACTCCCGCCCGGTCTAATTAAACTGCAGCGCTGTCTTCCTCAATCTACTCCTGTCGTTTAGTCGGACCTTGTTTCTTCATGTGGTCGACAACTTGACCTTTCAAGTACACAGTTGAACAATTGACCTCCGCCCATCACTCGCCTCCTGTCTATTAATGACATTCCTGGCGTGAACTTCTCTGGTTCAAAGCCAAGATGGCCGGTCAAAGCCACGAGAGGGCCCTGTCTGGGAACCACATGGCGGAAATCCGTCTTGTAAGCCCTGACGTGCGAATATAGTCGCCACACAGCGAAGTGGGAAATCACACTATACGAATGGGACCAGGAAATTTAGCCTCTACCAGGCTTCGGAAGCTTCGAAGTGGCTGAAAAAAGTAGAAATTGACCAAATAGACAGATAACATACCACGGTACATTTGCCGCACCCGAGTGTACACTCCTTTAGCGGACCAACTCCCCTGGCATATGTATCTGTCTATTTGGTCAATTTCTACTCTTTCCAGTCGCCTCCGAGGCCTGGTAGAGGCCACAGGAAATCGTCGTCTGAACCTGGGAGTTTTGCCACGATCGTATGTAACCCGTGTTGTCAGGGTTCCACGTCAAACTTTACGGCTTCGTCTGGCGGGGTCCCGCTCCGCGATGACCAAAACCGGAAGGCCCGACGCCGCTGTTATTCGCACACCATCAAAAAGGTCAAGCTCAGACAAGATGTTTTGTTCCCAGAGAAATACGTGCAGGGAATCTACGAGCTTGTGAGGACTGACGATGGATGTCCGGATAAATCTTAGTCTATAGCCAGGACTACAGAGAATAATACTGAAACGGAAAATTAAAATGTTCTTGTCCCTGAACCCTGTTTAATACAGGAATTCTCTGTTGAGTGAAAAAAAGTCACGACAGAGATCTTAAAAAGTTGTGTTGGATAGATCACGTGACAAGAGCGTGTTATCACGTGACGATCACATGACGAAACTATGTTGTCACGTGACGAGATTATGTTGTCATGGCAGATAACGACCTTGGCGTATCGCGTGTCACGATATGACTGACAGACGAAGGCGACGTAGGTGGTCGGACCGAGGCTGACACCTGTTTGTCACTAGATATGCGACATGAGGCTACAATTACATTTCGCACGCCAACAGTTGGATGTACCATTCCCGTCTTGAAACCTGTAGTTGTCAAAAGCGATTTGGAGTCGCAATAGTAGCCTCCATCAGGCCTTCCTACGCAGGTGCGGATCGTAGAATTGGGCAAAAAAAGGAAGAATAATTGGCCAGTAGCGTCACTCCACGGTAATTCAAAATAGTAGTTATAGGACATACAAGATGAGAGGATCTTGGACACGGGACCAGACATTATGCACGATGTAATATAGAGGCATTGCAACCTTCCTTCAACAAAGACGGGGGCGCCACAGACTTTCTGCCACCTATGAGTCACTGCTAGTCACGATTGTCATCTGCATAACGTGACGTCGCAGAGGCAGTGGATTGCTCATCCATAGACAAAGACTGGAGCTGTACTTTTTAAAATTTGGAAAATTCTTGTTATGAAATTACAGTTCAAACTTCCTAAACATGAGTGGAAAAAAACATGCCAAAATGACGCACAGAAACCTCGTATCTACTTGGAGACTGGTGTCCTGAATAGACCCTACACGAGGACAGGATCGGTCAGATGTCAGCGCCAATCACTGTCTGCACAACTCGACAGCGGGTATCACACCAGCACCGCCTGTTTAAAACGGAGGGCAAGATATGGCCTCCACATGCCATCCATCACACACATATGCAATGACCTCCGGGTCAGGACGGACGGATTTAGGTAATCGCCAAAAATAATTGTCGTCGACATCCGAGCTCGAACGTAAATGTGAGTGTAATTGGCAGTTGGCAGCACTCGGTGGATACATTTTGGTCGAGTTTCCTGTGGGATACCATTGGGTCTACGGCACTGTTGACTCTGCGATATACAACAATATACAGAGAAAGGGGAGACGACACTGGGCACCCTAACGGAACAACTGAGAAACAGTTACTACATCGTTACGCATACTTGCGACATGAGGGACGGAAAGTTCAGGAAGGGTTTGCACTTTTTTCGAGGTGCATAGCGCATGGCCAATGAGGTACTCAGAAAAATGGTTGTCCTGGGCCGGAGGAAGTTTGGAGTCGTGGGAATGTACCTCATTTTCTAACCAAAATTGCCTGATCTGACCAGTTAGCCAGAAGGCTCCCGAGAACTTCAGTTTCGGCTGTCTCATCACGAAGCTCGTATTTTCTGCGAATTCCAGTTTGACAGAGTTCATTTGAGTAGTAGTATTGGAATTCCGATGGCATCCTCGCGGTTTTCATTAAATACCCCCAACCGAGTGTGCCCCATTAACCCCCGCTCCCCTCTGTTGACTGCAAATGTAACCTTCATTTGTTGCAGTTTCAGTTGTAATTCCACTTTATTCCTTGCGGTTTTCATTAGAAAAGTACCCCAACTGAGCGCCCCCTCCCCACTAACAACCTTAACCCTACACTTAACCCAACTTGTCTCGTACGCAGTCCGCTAATTGGCCGTTTCAGATCAAGGACGGTAGCCTCTACCAGGCTTCAGGGACGGCTGGAGAGGGTGAAGTTGTCCAAATAGGCATATAACATACCAGGTAAGTTGGCCGCTAAAGGAGTGCAGTTTAGTCTGAAGGCAAACTGTGCTTCTTTAGTGGACTAACTAACTAACTCAGTGGCCTCTGAAACCCGGTAGAGGTTGATCTAATGGTAAATCTGGCATTCTCGACGTATTTCCTAGGCAATAAAAGTCTGGTAGGCTGTTGGTCACCCAGGTGCCACATTCCGCAGATGTCTCCCCGTATGTTTCCATCAGGATGTTTCTGCTTGACAGGCGTTTATCCTGTCCGTTGCGTGCCAGTCCCGTCCTGCTGTTGACGGTTGTATATATTCACAGTCACGCAGGGCGCACATGTCGGGCCCGGGCGCCTCGTACAACCGCGTCAACGTGTTTTCCCGCGTTGCCTGGACACAGACCCACATTCAGATCCTTTCTCTTACAGTACTGCAGAGTTCCGTATTACTTAATGTCCAAGCAGATACGAATGTGGCAAGGCTGCAACCATTGGCCAAAGGAGTGGTCATTAGCCACCGAGGCGTCCAATCTGCTTGGAGATCTCGATTACATCGATCAAGGAGGTTACGGGCAGACTATGCTGAAATAAATAACTTTTATTGTAACTGTATGCCCAAAAGAGCTAAATATAGGTGGTCCACAACCGGTGGCTATTCAAAGAATGTAAACATTAATGCATTAAACGTTTATGATGTTAGATTATTATTGTTAACGTTTATTTGTTATGACAATCTAGAAGAGGTAGCCATTTTGGGTCATTGGCCTTCGACCTTGTACTCCCAGTATACTATCTATGGGCGTACTGAACGTGAAATGAGGAAGATGCCCCGAAAAGTTGCAATATTGACTAGACGGACAATCGTTTTCAATATGTTGTGGTTTCAAATGCTAAACTGTCTATCTAATGACATGATTGATGAAGCTGTATGAATATCGACTTGGCTGCTCTGTATTGTTTTCGAAGTTTCATTGACAATTTTACTTTTTATTTAAACAAAAGAAACTTTTAGATTTATTCCCTGACGCATCACTGGCGATACAAAACAACATCGTTGGAAAGAAAGGAAAACCGAGAGGTCTGCGAGACAAAATTGGTCATGTCGTCAAGATCCACCCAAAAATAGAAGCAGTCTTGGTAAGACGTGATAAGAAATGAGTCATAACGTTTGTTTGCCCCAGGATGTTTTGAGACCGTCTTAGTAAAAGTCTAAGTTTAGAATGGAAAATCCCCACGCTGGGAGAGTAGTGGGCAGTCGTCGAAAATCTCAACAAACACCGTGTTGTTTCTCGGCGTCCTCTTGTTTGGACAAGACCTCAGAATCATCGTCCTGGGGTCAGTGTCCAAACGGCACGCAGGTCTGAATCACTGAATCAACGTCTGTGATATCACAGATGGCGTGACGTCACTGTAATGGTAGGAATGATACGCGAAGTTTGCTGACGTCACGCGGTGTCCCGTCAGGTCACCTGAGGATGTTTCCCGCCATTTCTCAGAAAGAGACTCTGGCAGTGGAGACCGTGAGGGTCACACGAGATGGCTGAAACTGCCAACGTTACATTTCAAAAAAACCTCACATTATAATTATAATAATAAACAGCGCATTATAATTTCCGCGAAATTTAATCTGTTGTCCAAATCTGGAGATAAAAACCTAGGGCGTTGTCGTTTTGTGGAATCATTGATGATGCATTTGTAAATCTGAGTAAAATTCATTGGGTAATGCTAGGATAAGCTCGTTAGCTCGTTCCTGTTATGCCTGCAACAATAAACCCTGCTAGCTCCAATCGGCTTGATATATGCTTCTTAACTCGACAAATGACAAAGATTACAGAATTCCAGAATGTGTATTAAGTATTGCAGGGACGGCCGACTGCTCAGCAATCTGGATGGCAGGTTGTTACATTGATTACAGACACAAGGGCCTGATTGTGTTAGCTATCAGCTCATGTCTTGTGCATGGTACTGTGTCCTCCACTCACCATAGGGGACCTACATCCAACATAATTGCCAAGGTAATGCCCACAGAATTGAAGTCTCTTGCTCCGTCACACAAGGCTTAACATACCACTGCTGGTCCGAGGGTTGGCAGGCACTGTTATCCTTGGCTTGTCAAAGGTTTATAGAAAAAGCATGCCGAGTCGTGTCTTAGTCTTTTAAAAGGTGCTTTCTTAACCAACGAGAAGAAAGATAAGATGAAAATGCACAAAAGTAAAAAAAAAGTTTTGCACAGTTGATTAAAATATAAGTTGAAAGGAAAATTGTGAAAATGTTGAAAGGAAAAATCATGAAAAGGAAAAAGGCATCGACATTTTTTCACACGCTTCCTGTATACAGTCCCGAAATATAGGTAACCCGTAACTATTCGACGGCTTGTAATGCCTTCCACCATCAAAGCTTGTTTCCAAACCCGGGATTCGAACCCCAAACCCCGGAGCTCTGGAAGGAGACATGCTCCCTTACGTTCTAATCCTTCATCAGTGTTTCGACAACAAGGCTTTCTCGGGTCGTGTTGTCGACGCCTACAGGATACGCGCTAACGTTTGTGTTTCCAAAACACGACTCTTGTGTTCTCAGTGTGTATGTACGTGTGATCCCCGTCGCAGGGGGTCATGCTCACGCCAATCGCGGCGCCAGTTTAGTTAACTCGATCAAAGCCAGTTTGTAGAGAATACATACAGATAAAGCCTCCTATACTTGGAACTGTAAATCTACTTGTTTTGTAACCTACTCTGACTCATCTGTTTCTTTGCTGACACTTTGGTGAAGGCATTGGTAGTGCTGTATGGACAATTTTACATCCGCCAGTGTCGCAACTAGTTTGAAAGACTCGTCATCTTTTTACTACTTTTGGCCGAATTGCTCCGCATATCCTTTTTATGGAAGAACAACCAAACTAAAATGGACCATACGGTAGTTGACCCTTAAAACTAAGGGTACACCATGTATCAAACGATATGTAAACCACTCTACTTGGGTTTAATGGACGCCCGAGCAGCGTTTCATCTCTGATCTCCATACTCCTTAAATGACTGGATGATAGGATGATTGGATTGACTTTTCTCAGGCCGCATCCCCATCACTTCCCCTGAGTGGTAGACAGTTTGGCATGGCTTGCCAGGGTTGAACCAGACCCAGATTTGAGGGATATATTTGACAGTCTGCCCGGGCACTGACCTATTTCCAATTTTCACAACAACAAGCATGTTTCGGGTGTCCTGCCAAATGTGTCAACGTTTCTCTCTTTGGGACAAAAGGCAGAATCTAGGTGGACTGGAACACCGCGAAATCCTGTTAACGTGACCGGAGAAAGCCCCGCTGTCTCTCAGAGACGTTCTTTGTGAGAAAACCTGCCCACGTCGAACGGTAGATTAACTCCCCGCGTCCCAGTAGCGCCGTGTCAAGGTCCTGAAAACAAGAGCATTAAGACTGGGGCAGTTGTCGCGGTGCCAGCCAGGGGTTGGGATGTTATGGCTGTCAACACGGCTCGGTGCGAGAGAGATGCTCCGGCCTGCGACCGTGGCGCTTCGCCCGCGATCGTCTGGAATCGAGCTAGGGCTTGGCAGCGGACATAGCGGGTCGATTCCTGGCCACGTAGAAACGATAGCGAGCCAAGGGGTGGAGGAAATGTGGTTAGAAATTTGAGACAAAGACGGCAAAGCAGTT
Organism: Branchiostoma belcheri; assembly: GCF_001625305.1. Classification (NCBI taxonomy): domain Eukaryota; kingdom Metazoa; phylum Chordata; class Leptocardii; order Amphioxiformes; family Branchiostomatidae; genus Branchiostoma; species Branchiostoma belcheri. The sequence goes on from NW_017803213.1 coordinate 272,224, forward strand.
GCCCAAAGTCATCCATGACGATTGCTAAATACAGTATTGATTGAGTAAAGATGTAGTAGGAAATGCGTATAGTCTATGCCTGCGACGCGGCTTATTTCCCCGAAAGAATCCGCTTCAGTCACGTCCACGAAGGGAAAATCTGTTCCTCCGGTCAAGTTTGTTTGGACAGAGATGGCGGCCGGCAACAACCTCTGCGACGTGTTTTAACAGAAGCGTACTAACCCAACATTTCACATGAGAACCGTGGCCCGGAGGTCCTGCATGGCGTCCGTCGGTTCCGGGACTGCCCCGCCATGTGGCTTAAAGGCACACACAGGACAGTAAAACTGCATTTTCAAAGTCAATTTTCTGGTCGTTTACTTAGAGCATAGTAGTAAGTTGATTCAACCCTTTCTCATAGCACACTGATATCTGTCAGGCGAAACTGCGATGTCGCTGACGACGGAAAACGGTTGCTGCTTGTTTCGTATCGTGGCTTGTTCTAGCTATTTATTGGGGGTACCAAAAATAAATGACAATGATGACGTAAAATGTGTAGAAAAAATGGCAGGAAATATCAATATAATAGAGATTTCTACATCCGGGATATTTTTGGGGGATTGCCGCCCTGGACTTTGTTGCATTCGGGCTTCATCGACATCGACATTGGTGTTGACAGACTATAAAAGTAGCCTTCATACCAGGCTTCTTGGCAGGGCTCTGATTACACCCTGTTTCTGATATATACAATGCAATTAGACAACAGCACACGGAAAAAAGACCAAGGTAAAAGACCTGCTGTGTAGGCTACTATAAAATCGCAAAGATGTCGAAGTCTCCTTTTTGGGTGGGGCTGAACTTGTACATGACACGTCACAATTCTTTTTAATTGGAATATTAGAACCAACTGTGTGACGTGAGTGATTTACTGGGTATGGATGTCGTTCAAGGCCAGAGGAAGATACAGGCCACTGATCCTTCCTGTTCAGAACAACTGTCTCTCACTACACACGGTGCCGCTCGTTCCTACACTATGGGAAAGGGAAGTCCAGGCTCTCAGAGTCTGTAGACGCCGCGAACTCCGAAAGGCTTACAGCCGTTCCGCTGCGGATACAAGTCGTGGCCGGTGGCTGAAAGCTATGTGGCGAACCCGCGCGAAAATGTTGGTCCCTGTCTGCGGCTACAGACTCTCAGTCTCTCTCCACATGTGTGGAATAACCCGATAAACGGTGGGGTTATTTTTAACAGTTGGGAACTTAAGAGACTCAGAACCACGACGGGGTCTAACTATAGACCCTGCAGTGTTTCATGCCGCGGTGTATACTCGCTTCGTTATTTGGATAATCTTAGAGTTAGCCACAACTTAAACTGAGACCGGGAGAGAGTATAACCCCGCCACGCCACATGTACAATATACCTATTCCGTATAGGACGCCTACACAGCGTTACCAAGCAACCGATAAAATATCAGTCAGTTTCATATACACATCATCGGCGCATCTACAAATCATATACACATGTAATGTTTACTTGAACTAATCCCAGGCCTGGCAAACACCAACAGTATATTTTCTGGACTCGGAAACATTGGTAGGCGTAGCCTCCTCAAACAGCAAGTGAACCAGAGCGTATAAATTTTCAATTGGAGTTTTTCGAATTCCGTCGTATCTCGAAAACGACGAATAAGGGTAGGTCGTTGAGAGAGTTGAGTCTCGGGTCCATGTTGTTGATATGTTCTACTGTAAACACTCGGTGGACCTCCGGTGGTGTTGTGTATGTGAAGTGTCCTGTAGACCCTGTAGCCTGCTTGTCCCCCATATGTGATGGCATCTCAACTATTGGCATGCGGAGCGGGGCAGGGCCTATAGGCCGAGCTATGTCATTCTCATGTACGATCCAGATACCTCTCCACTAGCACTGGCCGTTCGGGGGTTCAGCTAGCGCTCTAGGAACATTGCAGACGTTTCGGTCTTGTACTTTCTCGGGGTTTCAAGTTTGAAGAATTAGAAGTCTATATATTGTATCTGCAGAACGTGTAGTAGAGTGCATAAACAAAACCACCGACTCCGCCGCTGATACTGTACTTAAAATAGTTATGACAATGTAGATCTATGGTGCACTTACCGACTCCTGCATTACAGTAGATGGTCTGTGGATGCGCCGGCATACACGTACATGCCAGGCCGCCGTGGACCGCCGCCGCCAACGTCAGAAACAGAACCGCCCAAACACGCGCCATGGGTACTGGTCTATGTCCGTACAACCCACACGTAACGTTAGTCTGCAGAACACTTGACACACACTCACGCAGCTAAGCACAGCGAGTGAGCCCGGACTCTGAATGACTGCCTCCCCCGCACGCACGCTCACTTGCCGCTTCTTAAACTCCTTGGCGCAGGAACCTCTCCGCGCTAGTCATGTTCGGAAAATTTGTTGATGAAACCCACATGGTCTGGCCGATTTCCGCACGGCGGTGGTGTGGCTTCGCGCCAGGCTCTTCCACTTTCGTAACCGGTGTGTACTTAGCGCCGCCTCTTCTCACGAGTGGAATCGTCCAATGCCCCACCCTCGAGCCGGGACGACCCATTTTACATGGAATCTACAGGTGTTAAATCGTTAAAAGTAAAATAGATATAAACCAAATTCAGGTTTAACGTGTATTCTGCCTTTTGCTTGATAGTAATCCATATGATAATCTAATATTGCCCGACCCTGTGATGTTTTGGCGGTATAATACTATGTACTGTATATATTCCTAACGGACGGTCCCTGTTTGTAAACGTCGTGCGTTATGAGCCTGTGACGTTGGTAACTTTGGTACCACGCCTATCAAAACCGGCAAAATAATAACTTTTTTCCATGAAACCGAATGCCTTAGTCATGCTTTATTTCAAACGGGCAGACACGCGTATTTGCACATTGCCTTCGTCATTTTCTTCCGTCTGTCTCGGAAAAGTAAAGAAGCAGAGAGGAGACTCATCTAGTTTACTTTTATCAACTCGGTGTAAACTTGCCCTGCCTTTCATAGACCGGGGAAAGAAATGAAAGAACACGCTCTAATCATCTATCTCCGGCATGTTCGATTTTAACGAGGGAACCATTTCTTCCGTGCGGAAGTGTGATAGCAGTTAATAGTCCTATTGGTTGATGATTACTCCGTCTATTGTAATATTCCTCCGCCGAGATGCTGGTTCTCAGAAGTTCCGTCGAAGTAATAGAAAGTGACGTCCTGACCCTGTATCATACCTGATACTCGCATCTGCACTGAGCGCGCGGAGAGGTGCCGAGGTACAAACTACACATAAACACCGGGGCCAGATGTAAAATAAATGGAAAACTGGACATCTTTTCTTTGGAAATTTGCCAGGGTAGAGAGGTATGCGGTTCGGGCAAGTTTCCAAGCTTGCTTGCAGGGGGGTACAAGAATAGGAGATTTGAAACCGCGACTGTGGGCGTCAAGAGCATTGTAGACCACTTCCCTTACGTAATAAAGGGGGGGGGGGCTGTCAGACGGTAAATACAAGTCTGGCTATGTTCCCATTCTTTAGGTCTGTTGCAACGCGCAATGCAAACTTGAAACGGAGACAAGTCTGCCCATGAATTTGTTTACAGCTACAACGTAACGCAATGTTCACTATGCTAAGGACCTGACTGTTTAAAGAGCAGTTAAAACTAATCGAAATGTACCGTGCGAATTTCTCAATTAAGTGATAATGTGAGAGGAAAATATATGCCCTGTAGTTACCACCTCGTTTGACTAGGCAGGTTTTCACTTATTGTAGCAGCGGGATAGCCTCTACCAGGCTTCGGGTAGCGGCTGGAGTAGTACTAAGTGTACTTCATGCCGCTTTTTTTATTTACTCCTTAGCGTACCAACTCCCTCGGCAAACCGTCTATTTGGACAAATTCTACTTCTTCCAGCCACTTCCCGAAGCCTGGTAGATAGAGGCTAGCCGCCATAGCCTTGGGGTGATTCTGTAGATAGCCAAGTCATGGGGCGTGGCGATGGGCGGGAGGGCGGTGGCCTTGTGGTCGCTTCCTCAACAAGGCGTTTACTTAATTTGGACATGTTGAGTCACACTGACTTGCCTGTCAGATGGCGGGTTACAAATGTATCGTGTGTTTTGCACGTCAATCTTGCGTTCTCTGGACATCGCCTGAGAAACCGGACCGCGGGAGTCCAGGGGAGGTCGGCAGAAGCGGCCTCGGGTCAGTGGAGAGGGCACCGCCTGGACAACACGGTTCTACATGGAGAACACGGGATGTCCGATATTGTGTACATCGTACCAAAAAGCCGTGTCCTGCAAAGGCTAAGGCCTAGGCCTAGGAAAATTAATGTTGTGTTTCTTCCTTGTTTTTCCCCTTTTTTCAGGTTACTCTTTTTTTTGTAGATTTCGGATAAATGATCCACCAAATAAAAACGATAAATAAAGTTTAACAATGTTGCTTGTGGACAAATATTTCACCCAATATTCTGAAATTTGCTTAAATGCGTTAAATCACGTTTCAGAATTCAGAAGGAAAATCTTATAGCCTTATCTTATAGTGGTGGGATTTTGCTAGGGTTGGTCTGGTACCCAGACACAACATTTTCCCTCGACCTGACGGTCGCTTCCATCTGCAAAAATCTCACCCCGGCTGCGGGGGCACACGGGCCTCGAAACCGGCGGTATTTGTGGTGGTCACGGTGGGTGGGGTGGCCGTGCCCTGGGCCCTTCCCCTTTTCTTGTAACTCAGGCGGGGGTTCTACGCACAAAGAAATCAGACAAAACGTCAGCGGGAAAACCAAATATAGATGTATGCGCATTTCCTGTATTCTGAAGGATGAAAGTATCCGATTCAATCAGGATAAAGCGTTCATTTACGTTATCAGTCAGCTGGATCTAAAAGTCGTCTCGGCAGCATCAGACATTTCGACCCGCCTCTTCCTTTTCAACATGACGGCACACTTTAACTAGAATTCCGAGATCTCATACCTCCATGAAATATGATCTTGATATGTAAATGTAAATTTCTTCTTTAATTGTTCAAATGACCTCTGCATTAACATGATATATGCATCGTGGTGTATGTTAACTTTTGATTAACTTACAGATGTCCCAAGTATGACATTCTCATCATTCACCATTACGAAATCATAGAATTTTTACATTAATTATGCAAATTAGGTCATCATTTGCATAATTAGTATCTGTTGAAGTTCCGCCTGCCATAGGTTACATAGTATAATGTAAAACACTGTAATTATAGAATTTCCTCATTAATTATGCAAATAAAGTCCTCATTTGCATAATTTACATTTAATTATGTACATCTCTCTCTCAGCTACCTACACACCAAAAATAATGAAAATATGTTGTTCCTGTCTGGACTTATTGGCTTTTAAACATTTCGCCAGAAAGTGCCCTGCAGTTCCAGAACAAGCCGCTAGGGGGCCCAAACTCAAATGACTTCTTCCCAAGCACGAGAGCTACCTTCCATCAAAATTTCATGACCCTAGCATGTCCAGATCGAGAGATATCAAAACCGGAAGTTGTGCTGCAGTACCAAGGGAAGCCACTAGGGGGACCAAAATCTCATCATTTCCAGTTTTCGTCACACCCTACCAACACACCAAGTATGAAACCCATTCATCCAGGCGTTCTTGAGTTATCTTGTTGACCAACAGACAGACGGACGGACGGACGGACGGACGGACGGACGGACAGATAAACGCAACTGAAAATATAACCTCCATGACACATTTCATGGAGGTAATAAGAAACTTTTTATCCCAGCGGGAATCAAAGAGAATGCTGGATAGTTTTAGAGGATTACCAAATATCACTGAAGACGACTTCTCGGAAAGCGCATATGCTTGAATAGTCACTTCTCTACTCAGTAGCCATTGATAGTATTAAGATACAGATTATTTTCTTCAATATCGCACTGGATCATTAATTCACCATGTCAGGTATCACGATTCTATCTTGAAGCTTATAAAGTACAAATTGGTTTTTCTTTCTTTCTTTCTTTGCGCTAGACCGCAATAGCATGACTCAGCAGAATACTGCATTTCTTAGAGGACACCCAAAACAGACCAATTCAAAAGTGCATGTTCACTTAAACGTCCTTCCAAAACACGAGTGGTCGTTGTAGGTAATTAACACGCCTGTGTTTCTCTCAACTCTCTTAAGGGGATTTAAGTGAGCGACTTAAGCGTCTCTTCAGGGTGTTCCAAGTGTCAACAGGTCGCCAGCAGTCACGGGAAAAATGGTCGGCACGCCACTCGAGGGTCCCGACAAAATGCCCATGACCGCCGCTCGCGAGTCTATGAAGCGATAGAGGTGGGCCGAGTGTGTGACAGAAGCCAGGCGGCCTGTCAGGGACAGGAGACGGCACTCATGTCTTATCGTCATGTGGGCAAACAGGGCTGTCTGAAACCGCAGGGTGGCACTTCAGCCGCCATGACACATCAACAAACATGGCGGACATACCTGCAAATAAACATGGCAGCCAAATATAAAACGGATGCTAACATTCGATCATAAAGAATGATTCATTCTAGATTCTATATCCATTCATCTACATTTTCTGTATTGGCAGTCTAGAAAACGACTGATACGTCCCGTGTGTTTGTACGAAAATATCTGAGCATGTGAAATGTACTTGATAATGCCAAGGACAAGTAAGACTGAACATTATATATATAGTCATGGCCATCAGGGTATCAATCTTAGGTTACAAATCCTGCGCCATGTGATCATAGCTGCATATTTTACAGTATAACAACACGCATTCCTCGAGCGCATCAATCCAGCGAAAAAGCGTAAGCACTCCTGCCCTTGGATACATATCGCCGCGGTTAAGACTAAACAATGCGTTAATCATGGCTTTACTGTGGTTAACCTGGGGTCACGGGTTCGTTTGGCAGTCTGAGGGGCAGACTGGAGGGGCAAATTAGAGAAACCGGATTACAATTATAAACGGAACGAAAAAAAATACTCTCAAGGCGTGATCACTGCATTCGTCTTACGACTGAAGTGACTTTCTTAACGATATTGTGAGATTTTCAGTGAGGCTACGGTAGAACCGTTCATCTTATGATAACCCTTTTCGTTCCAAATTATCTGAATTTCCTACACTGCACATCTAGGACCCCATGGATACTTTCAATGTTCTGTCGTAAGCTTTACTCTCCAGGCAGATGCCTTGAGGGCTGCAAGACAGTATCAAATTAGCCGGGCAGTATCCATTTGCCATCCGTTTCTGACGTGAAAGCCCTAAAACATGTCAAAACGTAGTTAAAGTACGTACATCAAAAAGTACGTAGATTCATCATATGACGAATGGCCGCAGTGATCCTATCGTTGAAGAGCGTAGCCCATGTGTTTCGGACTCAGTTCGTACATTTCGTGCCGATTACCCCTCATGACAGAATCAGTCGCAGGCCGAGATTATCCGGTTGGGTGCGCCGTGTAGTGTGAGCGATGAGTGATGGAGCACCAAACACTGCCGTAACCCGCTGTCACGGCAGGACGGGGGTTTGTTTTTATGTCGGGACAGGAATGCGCGGGAAATGTACACAGAGTGCAGTAGCCACCTGCTACTGAACCACGGGGTGGATGGATGTCGTCATAATACACGCGCTTCTCTCATCTCAAGGCAGATCCTAAGGCAATACCCATTGGGCAAGTAGTGACCAGGAGCCACAGTGGAACCAGAGCTAAATATATTTGTGTAGTGTTTGTGTGTGTATGCGCGAAGTATTTCTTATCTAGTGTACTAACTATTTAATGAATTCTTTTAAATACAACGAAATGTATCAGTATAACGGTCGCTTTGCGTTGAGGGGTCGACATATTTTCTCGCAGTGCATATACATGTATTCAAGGACATTATGGAATATATAACTACATGTATATAATATCCTTGATGCGAAAGTACACGGAATTGTATACCAACAGAAAATAAAGTTCGGTCTGTCAGAATGCAAGGGAATTACTGGAATGGATGTCAACAAGTGGCAAGGGCAGTGTGCAGACAGTCTTAATCAATATTCGACTTTGGCCGAGAAATAGTGTAACCAGATATCTCGTTAATTCATACCTTCTGGCGGAATCTTATGAGGCTTAGAGTTAACGGTTTCTCTACATTAATGTTAACATTTCTGGCGCTGACTTCAAATGAACCTCACGGGTACAGCCAGGTTCAAATGGACAGAGCCAGCGACAAGGGTTGTAATGAAGTCGGCTATTTCCGGCCGAGCTTTGCAAGTTTGTTAAGATACCATACGGTCTTGCTTATACATCATTATCAACGGACACTAATCAGTAGATAAGCCGTGGCCGCACGCTGTGGGAGCCGGGATGGAACTAGACATTCCCGGCATTATCAGACGGCTGGCCGTGGCCGTGGTCCTGGGGAATGCCGACTGGCGGTCACTTCTAACGGCCGTGCGCCAGGCCAGGAAAACAACTCAGTTGACATAATTTTCACTTCCATACTAACTGATGTGGGGTAGAGTGGGTTCCCTGTGATCAATGTATATACAATCTTTATTGACACAACAAAAGTATGAACAAATCAACATGTTGTGTTTGACGTATCACTACGTATACTACTAAAGTCGAAACATTCTTGTATATGTGGCTACGTAGTAACTGAAGGGGGTAGAGCGGGTCCCCATAACATATAGCCATATCGTGATGGCCATAACATATCGCCGTAAAACAAACCTTGGACACTGTCCAGCGCACGGCTATGTTTTATCGTTTGGAAGTGGCGGTGGGCAGTTTTTCATTCATTCAATTTGTAGTAAAACAGAGTCCCCCGCCAAGAGAGTGCGCCGAGAAATGGCCGACTTCCAACAGCAGAAACCAGTGCCAAAAGCCAACACGTACATTTGTATGGGCCATACTTTCCGTGACTCCCACCGGTATGTTGGTAACTTTCCAATCGCTCTTTATCACGATCAAATCTGCAGTCGTGTACAGTCTATAAAAGCAGGCGAATTTGAACCAAATCCCGGTTTGTTATGCGTTGATACCTTTTGAGTGAAGAGACCTGTTTGCATTCGGGAGGTCGCAGGTCCAAAACATACCAAAGAGAAATTATAGAGTGTATGGCAGTTGAAAACACACCACTACCTGTAGATCAGCCACATACAGTTGTGCTTGGTCGAAGGTTAATTACCAGCTTATACACCACAAGGTGTGAGGACGATATATACGTTGGTATACAGTGATATGTTTTTGTCACTTGAAAGATTCGATATAACCTTGTCAGGGGCTTACAAGGAATCACTTCTGCCTGAAAGGCATTTCCACCTCCGCCTCTTCAGTCACAGAGAGGATATTGGGCCTGGCATCTAACACGGTTTTGCTGGACGCGCTTGAATTCTGACCCGTAGATATTTGAAAAATGTATCTTCAAACGCAGTCAGAAGCAGACACAAAACATGATGAATACTAGGACGTTTGCGGAGGGATTTTTGTCCATGACCTGCACACCTTATGGCTGTAGGAAATTAATTACGAGCAGCTGCGGTATCCTCCTGGAGAATGTAAGAACAGGAAATTACACCTATAAAACTATCCTTTTTGTGTCTTAACGGCCATTCTAGATGTAAATAGACCTATTTGGGAAAGTTCAATGGCCTTTTAAGCCCATTATGAATAAATTGAATCAGCCCTAATCACCTATCAAAGGTTTAAAGTACATCGTGGCTGACCTTCCAGCGTCCTGTGGCGTCCCTGACTTGAAAAGATGCTGACTCTGGCAACTTAGTCTCACGCTAACCGGAACCAGACGACGAGACACCGGTTAGAAACGTGCCCTTGTTATATCACACCTGAAACTTATCTCTTTATGTCCGTGAGTGATTTCATCCGGCAGACAAAAGACTGTATCTTTAGTTGTTTTTTTGTTTGTTTGTTTTTTTTTGTTTAAGAACCAGATGGTGATCGCTTGTCACCTTCTTTATGGCAACATTGACTGCTCCTGATTTGAGTACGAATCAGAATCCGTCATTGTTACAAGAAACTCTGTGTTTCTTTCGAACAGGTCATTGAACTTGGAGCAATATTTTCCTTTAAATCTTTAATACGAGTAGGTTTTAAGACGAGTAGACTCTTAGGTATTACACTTTACCTGTGATGTAGCGACATCTCTTTCTATAAGCACCCCTCCCACTGTGACCCCGTCAGTAATCTTTAGCCCACATGGAGACGGAGGAGCTTTGTCTGACACGCGGGGTCGAGGATCGGATAGACATTCCAAATACTCCATCAGCGCTCTTGAACCTCCGCCCAAGGGCCTGCATTTCTTGGCAAAGAGGGTCTGGCTCTTTTCATTCTCTAAATCACCTCCTGACGTTTTTTGGTTATCAAAAGTGAACTTGCAGGGTATTCTCAGTATGCCACGCACATAGATATATGAGGAGTGGTGACTGAGCGCCAATTGCCAAGGTATCTTTGTGTATATAAAAACAGATCTTTCATTCGCGTTTTTAGAATTAAATCACCTAGTGTTTTCTCTGATAGTGCCTGAAACTGGAGTGTAGCCTTTGTGTAGCTTTTGCAGTTTCCGTCTTTCCTGTTTTCATTTGTAGCGCTCTTGTCTGAGATGATCTATGTCTGTTGCGGCGTCTTCTCGTTGTCTAGAGCTGTCCGTCCAGCTTTGTGTGCGTCGCTTGAGTTAGAATAGCTCTATGTGGTCTTGCACTATGTGCTGCTTTATTACCGTAGTTTAGATCGTCTGCAGCTGCGTCAATTTGTCCTAAGTGCTATAAATGTCTGATATATATGGATATAGATCTAGAACGTATTTCACAATTCGCTTAAAGCATAATACATTAGAACCTTGTGTGTTCGTGAAAAAAGACGGGAGCAATATAAAGATTGGACAGTTTGTTACATCCTCGATTTAAACTCGGACTTGGTTTTGAGAAACCGACTGGTAAATTCTACAGAACCGATCAAGACGCGTACGTCTATCTCTTCGTGCGCAATGTCAACATGGCGTCATCTCCCTTCCTTAGGATAAAAATGCTTTGCCCGAGTGGCAATGAATCAACAGGTTGTACAAATAATATCGAACAGAGAAAGGAAAGCAAGTCATCACGCCAAGGCTGCGCAGAAACAACGGAGGGGTTTGACCGTTTGTCATCAGAAGAGATCGCCATCAGAAGGGAAATTGACCAACATACCGCCTATGCTAACTTCATGATCTTCTATGTTCTTTCAGCTGATCACCCCCAAGTTTCCAGTGGTGGTGAAGATTGGGCATGCGCATGCAGGACTTGGTAAGGTAAGGACGAAATAGTTTTTATCTACATGCCGTGACTCCACTTTCACAACAAGATCTGATTTAATCAGTCGTGTTCTAAATTTATGGGATAGGGGTGGTTGCTTAAAATAGCTTCACCTGGTTGGAAAGTCGTTTGTAAAGTCAAGTTTCTTTAAAAGAACGGACTTTTTTTACCTGCCAACGTTTCGGCAGTATGATCAGCTGCCTTCTTCGGGAATCAATTAACTCTGCTAGTGCCTGCCGCAAGTTGGTGCTGTGACAGGTATGTTCCAAACACAGGTGAAGGTAGAAAATGGCCATGATTTCCAGCACCAGTGTTGTAGCAGTAGCTACCACGTGTCTGTTTGTTTGTTTGTTTGTTTATTGATTTCTCTGTTCACTTGATGCAGGTGAAGGTAGAGAACCACCATGACTTCCAGGACATCGCCAGTGTTGTAGCTGTAGCCAACACGTACGCCACCACAGAGCCATTCATCGACGCCAAGCACGACATCCGGGTACAGAAGATCGGCAATAACTACAAGGCTTACATGTGAGTCAGGCCGGACTGACTTGTGCAACGTCTATGACGTTGTTCGTTTTTATTTTCTTTGATTGCACATGAAAAATATTCACGCAACTGGATAGATTTTTAAAAACTGCCAGATGTTTTAAGTAACATCCAGTACCTTTTGCTGTTGACTAACGGAATCTGTAGTTGGACAGCTATTTGTCCAAAAAACATGAATGAAGTCTTTGTGTGCGTATGTATGTGTGTCACCCAATGCCTCACCGGGTTGTGTATGGGCTGTTTTTTTTTTCATCGGTATATCATGCAATTGACAACAGCTGACTTCTGCCTCTTTTTGTCATTTTTTTTCTAAAATAGGCGAACTTCAATTTCTGGCAACTGGAAGGCCAACACAGGATCGGCCATGTTGGAACAGATTCCCATGACGGAAAAGTGAGTGTCACGTGTCGCGATTTATTTACAGTATACCATGTGCAGCTGCTAACTAATTTACTATACGATTCACATAATGTCACCTGTAGAACGAACAGAAAGCCTGAAGGTTTTACAGTATTTACAATTCTTAACGTTTTCGTGTCAGTTGCAGTAGGCTTTAGTTACAGTCGTGTTGGATTTCGTGCACTCAATTGTGACGTGCGCCTGCCAGAACAGAAACAAAAGACAAGTCAGGAATGGCGCACAATCATAAACTCGCTGATACTGTATAACACCAGACTAAGCCTGGACCACAATCCTGTTATCCCCATGGAATGTACGAAATGTAACCCCGGACGGGTTGTCAATGTTCCTGCTCTAGGTACAGAGTCTGGGTTGACGCCGTCAGTGAGATTTTCGGCGGACTCGACATCTGCGCAGTGGAGGCCATCCATGGCAAGGACGGCAAGGATTACATCATCGAGGTTTGTTAGTTTGTTGGTTGGTTGGTTGGTCTATTTATTTTTTGTAGACGAAATAGGTGTTGAGACCACTTTTCCGTTAATACTTACCATTGGTGATAAAGAAGGCTTAAACATCGGTGGTACGGATTTCATTGCTGAAGAGAATAGTGTATCGAAGCCTAAGGCCACTTTTGCCGATTTTTTTTTTAATTCATCAGATCAGTCTCATACCAGAGTTTTCATACCACCTGATCCGGTCTCACCAAGGAGTTTTTCTTTTGATTCGTCTGATCAGTCTCACACCGGAGTTTTTACATCACCTGATCCATTCTCACTGCACCGCGAAGTTTGCAGATCTTTTAAAACTTGTCTGATCAGTCTAGATCTCACACTGGAGTTTTCACATCACCTGATTAAGTCTCACCTAGGAGTTTGTACCACCCCCCTCCCACAGGTGAATGACTCCACGATGCCTCTCCTGGGCGAGAACCAAGAGGAGGACCGGCAGCTGATCTCTGACGTGGTGTTACAGCGGATGACGCAGGTGTGCAGAGCTGGTGCCTCCGCCGCCCAAAACATAAAGTGGGTACCCGTCACGGTAATCTAGACGTTTCATGTGTCTTGTGATTTCAGTAAGCTGTGAAGTCTGGCAGGTTTTTGGTCAGAAACCACTTTTGCGAATTTCTGTATCTGATAACCACCCATCCACGTAACACTCCAGCTTTTGTAGTGTACAACCAAGGTTTGAAACTGTCTGAAACCAGCCTGAGGTCCATCTCCGCTCTCGTTTTCGTGCACGTTCATGTGCACGTTCACGAGAGCACATTTTGAAATGGCACCTGTTGTCTAAAATGAGTCAATACTCATGGATAACATCTAATACAAATAGTAGATAAATAAATAAGAAGAGCAAAAGCCTCTGGGCAAAACCTGCAAAGTCTTCACTGTCATCTACTAGCTTTGTGGATTGTGCCAGTTTGTGACGCATGTTTCCTTTCCATCTCCTGCCTCTCCTATCTCTCTCCTCTCTTCTCCATAGTGCACGGCTCCGTCCAGCAGACAGCCGTCGCTTTTTTCAGGATCCTCTAACCGTACAGAATCCCAATTCTGTGTTGTAGGCTCCACCTAATTGTTGTTCCCATCGCCCCATCTTCCAGAGCTGTTGCGCCATCTTGAGACAACGCTTGGTATTACACCCTCCGCCCTCGTCACGTCACACTCGTAATCGGAGTTGTGTTGTGGAAGGTTGGTGGGTAATTAAAACCAGCTACCATAACGAACATTATTCCAAACTAGTAAGGGGAACATGAGTTCTGGATAGGCTCATGCCTATTCTAGATACAAAGAACGTTTGGCTGAATTATCCAGATCCAAAAGATACAAAACGCTGCACTCCATTAAGATTCCACTAGAAACAAGCAAACGCCGAATTAAAAAGTAGTCTCCAGGATGGCCATACAGAGGAAGAAATCATATCTCATATGTCAGCCGTGAAGATATCCCAACCTCCCCCTCCCGCTATGTGTTCCACTATGAATCAGTTTGCGGTTCCTGTCGTTCGGAGACGGCTGGAAGGTAACAACTGAGTTGGCAGTAAGGCGATGAATGTTGTTGTTGTCTTGAACGTAGCACGCTTAATGCTGGCACGCCGGGAATGCAGAAAAACTAACCACCAACACTCAGACACGCCAGCAACACTTCTCTCTCATGGCATGACTTCTGCCACAGCCGGGCCTGAAACGTTCTTTTGCAATGCCGATTCAGGCCGCTAGTTGACCGCCAAGACGAATGTTTGTCTGCCTAAACCATACATCACAGGAAGATCAGAAAGTTCTTTGTTTACGATTTTTGTATTTGTGAAGTTTGATTTTGTGTTGCTTGTCTTTTTTGTTGTGTGTAACATGTGTGTGCATATATCACGATTTGCATGATGCAAAGCAACATGCACGTGTTGAAATATTTTATCTCTCTCCCAAACGACTTTTTGATAAAACGATAAATAATAAGTCAGTTGTACAAAATCACACCCCAAAATTCTATGACGTAACTTCTGTGATCTGTACCACTTAGCCCCCACAATGCGTGGCGTCGTGTGCTCGTCATGAGGTAAGTTACGTCATCAAGTAAGTCACGTGACTCTAATTAAGCGCGCAACGCCTTGTGGGTGTCACTGGTACAACCCACAAAAGTTATGAAGTGTTTTGTACGATCTACCTTACATACATTTCACAGGAAACAACCCGTGTGAGAAATATAGAACCTGCTGTATCACCGTGGCTATACATGGTACCACTGAGAACCGCAATGCGTGGCGCACTTACGTTTTTATTTTCAGTAGAATACTGTAGTATTTTGATCGTTTTTATAAATATTAGTTTGCATTGTGGTTTTCAATGGTGCATAGAGAGATGGACTATAGCCAGCAGTATTCGGCATGTTGCATGTTACTTGCTTGAGTTTTTTTCTATTTACGCTACATTTTCACAGCTGTATTATCATAAGCACATATAACATTCTGTTTTCACACTAGTCAGTCTAATGGTGAAACTTAGATGTAGATCAGTAGACGGTTTAGGTCAGTTTCCTTCTTTCTTCCTCTGTCGCTTTTCCTGTCTCTCATGCAGTTCTCTCTGTTTCTCTCACAATTTCCTACTTTCTGTCTATTTTCCCCCATGTACTTCTTTCTCTCCATTCAACATTTCTTTCTTCCGCCAGCGGTTTGTCCACAGATGCGGAGACAGAAGAGCCGCAAACTTATGCGTATGTTCCATTCCACAATTCAGTACAACACGCGTAGACAGGCACAAGTACCCATCACATATATCTATAAGGGACAAAGTTAGGTACTGTATACTGTTTGATCTGCCAGAAGCCCTAGCCTAAGCTGCAAATCCAAGTATCTGCGTTACAATATTTGTAAACTAGTAGAAATCTACTACACATACACATACACATGATACATGTATCTCTGTAGCTTTATACGGGTTTCGAGTCCATTTGTCTCGATGATGTCAAGTTGTTCGAGTGAGAAAAAAAATCATCCACGGAGATATACAAAGACATGGTACAACTTGTAGTGGCTCAGAAAGAGCCCATTGCATGCTGGGAGACTTGGGGCACTGTGGATAGGGCAGGGGGTAAGCAATGTCATTTCCATGACAACGCGCATGCGTGTCCTGTATGCGGTCCGGTCTATGTTGTCATGGTAATGGTGTTGTTTGCCCCCTATTCTACCCATAGTGCCCTGCGTCTCCCAGCATGCAATGAGATCCGTCTGAAGGGTCTACGCTAGGTAAGGTGGACGTTCCGTGGAATTATGCTTAGTGTTATAACTTCAGCCTGTTGTTTGAATGCTAGTTCTGCTAGTGCCCAGTGTTTACAGGTAATACTATGGTGCTGTACATATTTGACTTCGGAACCAGACTTTTTCAAGTTCTAACATACAGACATTATAATACTATCATTAATAACATCATATAGACTCATCCACCATCGCAAAGCTAAACCATATTTGCTAACGAAGCCCCATACTTAATTTACCACCCCCATTAGCAATCTTAGATTGGTTAATTAATTACTTGGTTAATTACTTCCTAAATGCCATTTTATTCTCACGCAGACCAGCTACCGTCTATGTTGGGCAATTGATAAATTGTGTTTTTCACTTCAGACATTTCAGAACAAGCTTCGTTACTGTGGCAATGTTCGCCCAACATTCCTTGCGACTCTTATCAATTTAGCTCCCACAGAAACACTAATTAAATTGTTTTTTACTTTTTGCTACGAGAAATGTACATTGATGACCCGGTAACTAGTCTATCATAAGCTTGGCCGGAATTCCTCGGTACGCGGAGTGTCGGCCTACCGCCTGGGTCATTAAACACTCTCCGATTAATTTTGCCTTCTATGTGATCATGATTTACCGTGTTGATAGGCCCCGACGTTCGGCCAACGCACCCAGTACCGTAGAAACTCAGCCAACCTCACGAAAGATAACCATAGTCTCTACCAGGCTCCAGAAGCGGCTGGAAAGAGTGGAGATTGGCCAAATATACAGATAACATGCCAGCTAGTTGGTCCGCTAAGGGAGTAGAGCGTCTGAGTGTACTTCTTTAGCAGATTCCCTTGGCATCTGTCTATTTGGCCAATTCCTTCTCTTCCCTGCCTGGTAGAGGCTATGGTAGCCAGGTTAACGTGTTAATTTCCTATCTGCTCAACACATAATAATCGTCTATTTGACAAAGCGGTTTGCAAGGTATGTTGGGGTGTACATAAATGCCGTGTTCTCCTTGCTAAGCATGTTTGAATGTCCGTCTAACTTGCAGCAAGTCGATGACAGGCTTCCTGAACCTGGGCGGCAGTGCGTCCGCGCCTCCTTCGGCGTCTTCCTCGCACAGCACCCTTCCGGGCGCCCAGGCAGGGCCGGGGGCGGGGCCACCGCAGGCGGACGAGGATCAGGCCGAGAGCATTCGCAAGCTCCGCAAGGCTTTTTCGGGAATCTTCGGAGAGCCCTAGCGGCTGCGGGGAACAAGCCGGACCTGGTTGCAAATCTTTGGTCTTTCTAGGCATGAATCGCTGAACAGTTCCAACGACGACTGCTGCTAAAACATCACATTTCATCATCAGTGCTAGGACCTAAAACACCCCACATCACCGAAACAAAGGTCACAAACGGATGTACATTTCCTAAGACAAAGAAGAAGAAAAGGATTAGATATTTTAGAGAACGTCGATCGTTGTAACTATCTGTGATGGCTCTTAAGATTTGATTTGTCTGAATAAGTATCTTCCATATTGCGTCTAATTTTATGAAAATTTATCTGATAGATTTAGACTAAGACAGGATACGTGTTACGTTCATTTTAGTAGTAGTAAATCTAGGCGCGGTGTCGATTCGCGAGTTTTAAACCAATCCTGTAGTAACAAAAGAGTCACGGTTGAATCCCTGCAAAGTGCCTGCTCAGATCAAAGATTTCCCGAGAAATGGCCTCCTTTAGCGGTACTATTTAGTCCCATTTCAATGAACCTCATAACGTACTCTTATTGAAAGAAAAAGATGTAGTGTTCGACTTTCAGAGAATTATGCAAATGCCCTGAAATGAATCTAGAGGGAATGTGTATTAGATGTTTGAGCGCAGCCCCCACTCTTTGTAGCTGTGCATTGAATGTGCATTGAGTGTTTAGAGTCATGTGCTTTGTGGTTACCATTTTGTACGTTAGTGGTCGTAAGCATTTTCGATGTCGCTATTTGGCAAACACAAAAATGACAAATGAACGTAATGTTCTATTGATACATAGTTATGTAACCATTCTATGTATTTGATTTTTAGACAGAAGCGTTTAGTTCTATTCCTTTACGACAAGCGCAAGAAAGCGCAAGACGATAGATCTCTTTACATTCTGATGCTGTCAATATAGCTGTAAACGTCACAGTCGGAGTGCACGTCATAACCAGTGCGACATTCGCACAGGGTCCATTCGCACTGTATGGATAGAAATACCCTACCTCATTTGTTTAGAATGAACGTGAGCACCCGATAGACCCTCCCTAGGAAAAAAATCTCACAAAAGAAAGCATAATAGTGCATGAATTTTCAGTGAATCAAGTGTGATCTTACG
Organism: Branchiostoma belcheri; assembly: GCF_001625305.1. Taxonomy (NCBI): domain Eukaryota; kingdom Metazoa; phylum Chordata; class Leptocardii; order Amphioxiformes; family Branchiostomatidae; genus Branchiostoma; species Branchiostoma belcheri. Next base: position 290,500 of record NW_017803213.1, read on the forward strand.
TCACCATAACTATGTACATACATTTGTACATGTTTATTCATAAATGGCGGACAGACGCTCCTTCGAGTATTCCTTTATTCATAATACCACCACAGCTGTATTGCTTGGCATCTTTCACAATTTAGCTCACCTTATGATGAATATTAGACGGCTCCTAAGGAATTATGGCATAGCAATAGCGTAGTGATGTTCCATTTATTACACGGATTGAGAGAGGCGTAAACGAAGAGACACATTGTTCTGTAAACTAAAATGGAAAACAAGCTCTATGTGCTTATGTGTGATGATAGGAATATGACAGACGTTGTAAGATTGTGTTACTTGCAACTGTAAACATTGTTTGGTGTCATATGTTGTTGTGCTTCCCGAGAAGTGGTGCAAAGTCTTTCTTCTTTCTGTTTATCTTCCATTTGGGTCAGCTGAAATGTATTTCCACCCCACCCCATTGTCTACCCGATGGGGCGACCCGAATCGCATAGCAACAACAACGAGTATCATATTTTAGAAAACAACAAGTTTTAGCCCAAATTTCTGCCCATGTGCAATCAGCCATAGTATTTATGTCTGTACATAATACATAATACATACACAAATTGAATGTAACCATAATTATATTAATAGCGAAAGGCCATTTTGTTGACGAGACGAATTCTAACAAAATGTCCTTAGAAACATTGTGTCAAAGTTGTTTTTCTGGAGTCTTTGTAGCTTTGTGTGAATAGGCCTTTGTTGAAAAAAATCTAGGCAATTTGATCGACAGTTTGTACATAATATAAGTAAGGTATGCATATTACAATGTCAACAATACTTCTCATGTACTCTGCCACATGTCTGCGGCTATGTTATGTTATGTTTCTGTCAATATGATAGTTATTAGGCATCTCGTAGTAGAGCATTTTATTTATTTTGCTCTTAACTAGAAACATTCTATTATGTAGAATGCTCAGTACGAGAGTCATTGTGTATATCCTCACCAAGTTGTTATGATGTGGCTACTTTAAAAAAAGAAATAGATAGGCTACGTGTGTGGCTCTACGGTAAGGAAAATGAACCTGATGTCGCTGCAATAGGGCCGTAGCTTGCTTGCAAAAGGCAATCATGTAGAAGAGAAGAATTACAACCTTCCTGTGGCTGGTGCTTGATGACGGCTGACTGGCGTGGGAAGACAACAGTTGGTGTAATTCTACACAATTCCGCCAGGAAGCGCAGTTCCCAACTCAATTGCAAATGTCTGACTAGGACTACGTGTTTGTTGTGCGTGGCTCATGCATATATGTGTATCCTTCGAATGATTACGTGGTAGAAGAATATCTTAATCCCAAGTTCTGAGAAATGATGTGAGAACGATGTACCTACATCCGCGGTTCTATGCAGTACGCTCATGTTGTAAGTATGATGATGATGTCAACCATTGCATTTTGTACTTCTGGTACGTGTGATTATAGAAGTGTATTTCGTTCCGTACTTTGTGTATTTGGAGTTCGGTGCATGCGGGTAACTGATGGTCGTATGCATCTAGTTTATGGTCACGTTGTCATATACATATGCATATATATAAATATATGAAATGGCTATGGCTGAAATCTCTCCGCGGGTACAGAATAATTATCTACCACACGAATAAAGATGGAATTAAAATAAAAAAAATACGTCATGCTTAATATGTTGTGTGCCATTCATACTTTACTCATGCTTATAATACCACTAGCTTGTCTAAAATCTGTGCAAAAATTAGCTGCAAAACTACACTGCCATAATACATTCCAAAGTTACGTGGCAATTAACCATGACAATACAGCCTGCCTACATTTGAGCAAGCGTTATGGCTATTACATTCATAGCGTTAAAAAGGGGCTGACCAAGACTTTCTTAGAGCGAAAAGCCAAGACGGGTTTAAATTGTTTTGGTACATTTTATGCCCATGGCATGCAGCAATTGATAGAATTGATAAAGACGTGGCATGTTACATATAACAGCTCGATTTAAAGTTTATTCACGACACAGATCTTCTGACGTTCTGCTTGTCGCGACTTTAGCGGAGTAGGCGATAACTGCAGTCTATTTGACGTTAGGACTGAAAACGGCCCAGTGTTCCCCTACAGTGCCGTCTCCACATACAGCTTGTAGTCTCTCTGTCCCCGGCGTAAAGGTGAGGCCGCGCCTGCGTCACTCCCGAGAGTCTTTGCGAGAATCAGGATCTTCAAGCGGTGCAGTCCGTACGTCAGGAGATGGAAAAATGGCGTCGCCACGAACACCATCAGCACCATGTACACTACAGCCATCTTAAGGTTGCCTTCAAAATCCCAGAGCTTGTACAGAACAATTTCTCCGCTCTTTCCCGTCCCCCCTGCGGCCCAGTAGATCACGTAGAACGCGGAATACGCCATCGCAAAGGCTACCGGGTACACCATGTGGAAGACTCTAACGGGCGTTCCGCTCACAAATAGGTCTAACAGAGCTAAGACTGAGTTCAGTATGTGTTCGTTAATACTGGTAGCTACCAACTCTCTCTTGTCGAATGCCCAATACAGTGTCGTGACGAGAAAGGCCATGGTTATGGAGGTGCTGTGTAAGACCCAGTGTACCTTGTGGTACCAATTTAGACTGTTCGGCGCCACGTTTTCGTCTCTTGTTGCTTCAGCCGAGAACTCGGTATAGTCTGACCTGCAGTACACCGCTGCAGACACGGCCATGGCCACGACCGTGTGTAAGGTGAGGACGGAAAAGCACCAGTTGTTGAGGTAGACCGGCCATTTGGTCCAGCCGTCGGTTATGTAGAAGTGACACAGGAGATACATCAGTATGGTGACCGCCACAAGGGCCATAAGGATCCGGTACAGAACGAAGGCAACTTGGCCGCTACACCACTGGAAAAACAACAAAAACAACATATAGGATATTTCAGATTTCCGGAAGGTATGGAATCCATTCAGCCTCTACCAGGCTTCAGAAGCGGCTGGGAAGAGTCGAAATTTGCCAAATAGACAGATAATATGCCAGGGGAGTTGTTGGTACATTAAAAACATTCTGTCTAAATTATCTAAATTAGTGTCTATAACTAATCTACACCCAGAGGTCAGGGTCAGTGTTCACACATGTACACTAGGGAGTTCCAGACCTTCCAAGTCTCATCTCCAAGCTGATCCTACGGTGGCAAGACAGTGTCCGACATTGGCCACCTTGGGTGGCTTGGTTGGCTAATGGACACTCCTCTGTCCGCGCCGCTCGACATTGGCCACCTTGGGTGGCTTGGTTGGCTAATGGACACTCCTCTGTCCGCGCCGATGGACACTGTCTTGCCACCGTAGGATCTGCTTGGAGATACAGTTCTACCTACCGGAGATCGGGAGAAGACGGAGCGGTCATGGTAGCGGAGTCGGGGGGAGCACTCGTCACGGCAGGGAGACATGGTAGTGACTGTGGCTGTGGCCTCGCCGGTTCCCACGTGTTCGTCCTTGGTCACAGAATCTATGCCACGTCCTCCAGGGGTTAGGCGTGGTGGGAGTGACTCAAGGTTCACAACAGAAGAGGTTGGTGACACGAGATATCGCCTAAGGCAAGAGACAATCCCATTTTGACTGCTCGTACACAATGCAATTGCAGGTTACCCTGGAACTGTCCCCAATAAAGGACTATATTGTCCGAAAACTGGGCGAGGGGACAAAATGGCAAAAAATCCACTTAAACGTGGAAAACAAATCTCATAGGTATTTATTTGTTTGGAAATTAGAGGCAAAACCGTGGTTACATTTCCATATGTACACCAGTAAATTATATTCTTCAAGACCTGGCCATATCAGCGACAAGCGGTAAAATGCTACGTGACATTTTGATAATACATATTTAAATTTTCCGAGTTAATTGGATTCTACAGTAGCTACCACAACCGTAGCAACACTAATATTTGTTGCACCACCACCACCTTGATATATACGTTTGACTCTGTTTTTGTTTTAAGTAAGAAATATACGTTTAAGAAGATGTCGTGCCATATCCTACCTCTCTCGCTCGGTGCCACCTTATAAGTCTAGCGACACTACCGGTGTCCTTCAAACAATATCATTCGACCTCGTAGACGTATACTTTTTGAACGCGTTGGCATCGTAGTAATTGGACTAGTCCATTCAGTTAAGGATGGTAGACGCAAAGTGTTAAGCGTGTTCTTCTCTGTGTCACATGCGTTACAGTTTTTACAAGAATTCTGTTAAGCTGGTCAGACGGAAACTGTGACTGCCATATAATATTTGGAGATAGTAAATGAATTGCTATACAATCTTCTTCTCTGTCACCCCCGTGATCTAGAAGTGGACTAGTCCTGAAAGACGTGTCTGCCGACATGTTCGCCTGATCAGGTTAGGTTGGTGACGTCAAACGTTTGTTCCAGTTGATTCACTATAGTTAAACAAATTACGGAGAAGGGTAACATTACACAAAGGATTACGTATATAGTCTGTTCGATAATTGAGGATGTGCGTCCACCTCGATCTTTAGCGAGTGTGTCAGAAACAAAGGGAAAATTGTCGCGCGGACGACGCCTTTTTGTAGTCGTGATTGAAACCTGACTAGAATTGAAAATATAGGCAGACGGGTACGTGTTGCGGATAACTCCGGTACTGCACATATAATGGCGATCCAGACGTCGTGGGTTCGAATCCCGGGACTCGGCACTGGAAGGGGCTTTAGTTCAGCGATCAGATAGTCCTCAGAGAGAATGAGACGATTCCACGTCAAACCCCTGCACGTTAAAGGCATCCAATGCAATTTCAGGGCGGCAAAACTGGAAATATTCTGAATAAGGCAATCTGTATGATATTAACACTTAATGCCCCACATTAGCACATTTAAATCAGTATTTCTTACTTTAGGCATTTATAACTTCAGAAACAAGCCCCAAGATTAGATCTTTATTTTCTGGGTGGTACCCTAAAAATCAATCCAGGTCCTTCCAGTAACCGTTTTTCGGCATTTCTGCTCCATGAATGTCGATGTACACTGGAACAGGGTTGTTTCAACTTAGTATGTAGATAAGTGAATGTTGACTTTGAAAAATCCCGGTGAGTTTGGCTAAATTATTTGGAACATTACAGGCTCATGATTCTCTCCCGAGTACGTGATTTTGATTTTTTTTTTTACTATAGTTAGTTCTCTATCTTCTTTCAGAGAAGAACTTTCAAGCTTATTTTGAAGAATGGCATCAGATACGAGCAATGACAGTCAGTAATGATGCGATAGATAGTATACATTCAATGGCTCTTCATTTATTACTTTACCAGATGTTTTCCACACAGCTTAACTTTGTTGATGTTTCTCATCATCAGTCACATGTTTTATCAGAGCCTTTTCTCTATGTATTTCACTGAAACAACTAAATAAAAGTCCATTGCAATATTACATTGTCGGCTGAAAGATACACCTGCTAAACAAGCCCGGGCAATAATTTTAGCCATTTATTGTTTACATAATTATAGTTTCCCTGTTCATTTCAGTTCTGTGATAAGAAATTCTTTAAAGCCAGCGTCATTATTATCACACATCTACAACTGCCCTAAGAAGCGAGAAGAAGTTGAACCTGTACATACTAGTTCATATCAGTCTGTATAGTTGTAGTAGAATATCACTGTAATTTTTACTTCTGCTTTATCTCGATGACATGCACTTCATTCATTCAACATTATTTTCATTTTAACCCATAGAATTCCAACATTGGTAAATTGATTTCAAGTACCTTGGTCACTGTCACTGATCCGGTCCAATGAGCATATGTTGAATCTACATTGTCTTGATATTTAAATTCTTTCTTTGGTCTCAATAGATAAAATTATAGTTATAATTGTTAAATTTATTATTGCTATTAGTATCCTTGTTACAATTAAGTTATTCTGCTGATATGTATTTTTTTTGTTAGGTCCTTGTGTTATCTCCATTTGGTCAGAGAGTTTAAAAGGACACTCCTGTATTTTCTTGGTCTTTTACATGTATGTAAAAAGTTGAAATAAATAGATATAATGAGGAACGTTTACAACAAATGTCACCAATTCAATTGGATAAATTACACATATAAGCAACAATGGTCCCTTTTTGAAAATGTTGAATGTGGACTCTTTCATAATTCTTCACAATTGATATTTCAAACTCTACATCACAATGACAACATTATGTGCCTAACATATTTCTTACGTTTCCTATGGAATGCAATAGTAATATGATATTGAATATTCTTTCTTACAATTATTTGTTTTTGATCTTCACACAGTTGTTCTATAATTTCTGTAATCGCAAATCATTTCCTTCTTTCTAAAAATTATGAATTAAAACACAAGTGCAAAAGCATTTAGATTCCTCCAATAACAGGTTCTCAAGTCTCATCTTAAAAGTCATGGACGTCACTGATCCTGTTGCTTTCTGGGAGGCAGGGAGAATTATGGGTAGCAGATGAAAAACAGCATCATTACCATGAAAACGTAGTATCGACCAAACATTTCTGCAGCCTGACTACATAATAGAAATTGGCCAAATAATTAAAGAGGATATTTTGTCGGACACTCCTATAGCCAATTCTTCTGACACCCAGCATTCAACACCTCCCAGCACTCAACTGCACCCAAGGGTCTATGCAAACAAGATTGATAAAAATTGCCAAGAGGCAAATAAATTAAAGCTTGCGCATTCAGCTTGCTTTTTTGGATTTCTGACATGTTGTCAAGTTTGCATTTGTTGATTTTTTTGTTGTTGTTTTGACACAAAATCAATTTGAACGATCAACTTCCATTTGATATCTTATTTTCACCCCTCAGTGGCGTGTTTGCGGGTTCCTGCAGTGACTTGGCATATGAAACCCATTTCGTCTGTGCAGGATGCGTCGTTCCACTTGTCTGTGAAGTCCGGCTTCGAGTAGGCGCCATAGTGCACGCAGTCCTCGCGGCCGAAAGCGTCGTTTGGTTCTTTCGGAGCCCACGACTTGAAGTGTCGATAGCGGAGAGGGGTGCCATCAACCCACTCAAAGCGCCCTTCTTTGCGCCGATCGCTCAAGCCGATCCAGTAGTGCAGGCCGTTCTTCACGGTGTTCTTGAGATCGATGAGGAAGCGGTTGGTCTCACGGTCTTGGGGCATGGCAAGGGTGCCGCCATCTCGCAGACAGGCCTTGACCGAGTCGCGGAAGATCTTGAGCGTGACGAACGCCTTATAGCAGATTCCACGCCGCTCGGTATAATCAGATGGACAAGGCCCTGGCAAGAAGATAGGCTTAGAGATACATCGTTATCATACCATACGGTCGTGATGGCGTGATATGTACATGTATATACATACATATACATGCATACATATATATACATAATTCACTTTATGTTCACGGTAGAAAAATTTCAGTCTGAGAAAAAAGGAAATTTTCACGAAACTATATGTCACGGTTACTAGTTTTAGGTGGCGACAGGTGCAGGAAAAAGAAAGTCCAGGATTTATTTGTTAGCTGTATTGATAAGTTCACTGTACACAAGTGACAATACAGTGAAAAAATCAGGAATTACAGTACACATATACATTCAAAATGGCCACAGTTTCGGTATAGGTGAGGCATTGTATATATTTGCAATTACTTTTGTTTATGCAGTATAACGTTATATATGGTCTTCAATGTAACAACAATCCCCAAGCAGATTTTCTGCGACAAGGGGAGAATATTGGCCGCCCGTAACCAGCTAGCCCCCGTAGAATATGCCACAAGACGCACTAGCGCTTACTGGTTACAGGCGGCAGATAGGCTCCCCTTGCCCCCGAGAATCTGCTTGGAGATTAGGGTAGCAAGAGTTTGTGTTAACTGTGGTTAGTGCCTAAGTGTTATCTTTCAACCGGTTAACCATATGGAAGGGGTGCACATATTCCTCACCTGCGCTCTGTCTGGATGTTGGAGGGTGTCCTGGTGGTCCGACAAATCCAGGACCAGCTGGTGCCATGCGGCTATCCATACCGGGAGGTCCAGGTGGGCCAGGAACCCCTTCAGGACCAGCTGGTCCAGTGGGCCCCTGTTGTCCCGGAAGTCCGGGCGGACCAGGAGGGCCAGGAACCCCAGAACCAGCTGGTCCAATGGGCCCCTGTTTGCCTTGACGTCCGGGTGGGCCAGGAGGGCCAGGAAACGCAGGGCCAGCTGGTCCAGTGGGCCCCTTTTGTCCCAGACGTCCAGGAGGACCGGTAAACCCATGGCCAGCTGGCCCCATTTCCCCCTTTTCACCCTGACATCCTGGAGGGCCACGACGACCAGGAGACCCGCGACCAGCTGGCCCCATGACCCCCTTTTGTCCTGGAGAGCCTGGTGGGCCACATGGACCGGGTGGGCCAGGAGGTCCGGGTGGGCCTCGAGGGCCCAACTCCATACCAGCTGGCCCCATGGACCCCTTTGGTCCTGCAGGTCCGGGCGGGCCACGAGCGCCAGTAAACCCATGACCAGCTGGCCTCGTTACTGATCCTAGAGGGCCAGGGCGACCGGTAAACCCAGAACCAGGTGGTCCCATGGGTCCTTTCATTCCAGGAGGTCCGGGCGGGCCAGGGGGTCCGAGCAACCCATGACCAGGTGCTCCCATGGGACCCTTTTCCCCTGGACGTCCGGGTGGACCGGGTGGTCCAGAACCAGCTGGCCCCATGGGCCCCTTCCTTCCGCGTGGGCCACTAGGGCCGACAGACCCAAGACCAGCTGGCCCAATGGGCCCTTTTTCACCTGGACGTCCGTCCTTTCCTTTTGGGCCAACTGGCCCTATGGGCCCAGGTTGTCCAGGAGGGCCAGGGACACCTGGCGAAAACGTGAAACGGTGGTTTTGGTGACAAGAAGACGAAAAATCTAAAACACAAAATCTGAAAGTGATACATTGTATATAATAAATTCACTAAATCCTTGTCCTGATTATTGGTTAAACCCTAGAAAGAAAGATAGATAGCTAAACTTAGATAGATACATGTAGATAAATAAATAGATAGATGGATAGATACATGTAGATAAATAAATAGATAGATGGATAGATACATGTAGATAAATGAATAGATAGATGGATAGAAACATGTAGATAAATAAATAGATGAATGGATAGATAGATAGATAGATAGATAGATAGATACTATAGTAGATAGATAGATAGATAGATAGATAGATAGATAGATAGATAGATAGATAGATAGACGTAGATAGATAGATAGATAGATAGATAGATAGATAGATAGATAGATAGATAGATGGATGGATAGATAGATAGATAGATAGACGTAGATAGATACGTTGCAACAGATAACTTACGTGCCAGTAGCTCAATCGTCCTGATACGGGTTTGAAGCTCGCCCACCTCCCCAAAAACTTCAGCAAGTTTGACTGTGTTAAAAAAATGACAATGATCTTTGTTACCCACGATCCTGCCCAGAATCATTCTAAAAACTGAAACATTTTTCCAGGTTCTACATTTAATCTGATAAAAATGTCTTCCAAACAATTGAGATCTCACACTCTTCATTCTTATTTCATAATCCATGCATGTATTATACGATGACAAGGAAAACTAACCGGCATAAAATGGCACAAGGATGATGATGACCACAATGACGACAGGCCCCGAGACTCGCCACAACTGCTTGCACAAACCGCTGAACATTGACTCAGTGGGCGGATCGTACGCAGCTGTTTTAACGAGAATATTCATATTCAAACTACATCAGGCTACGTAAGGCAGGATTTAATGCATATTTTATTGCACGTATGTAACACCGTCAGCTATACAAGAGCCAGATTTGACCGAGAATGGAATATTGTCATATCTAGCTGGGCTGGAGCTGCCCAGAGCTCCCTAACCTGCCTCAACCGAGTTCAACACCGCTAACAAAATCTTGTTGGGAGTGACCTGTTCACCACCTTACAACCACTCTCACATAGGCGTTATGTTGCAAGCCTGGCGTTGTTTTATTGCTATTTCCAAGGTAAATGCTCCTCGGAATTTCACTCGCTAGTCCCTCCATTTCCAACTTTCTCAGCAATGACACGTTTGCCACTTCTACTGAAGCAAATCACCCTTTCTTCCTCCATACACCACCTCTTGGGATGAAGTTCCACGCTGAAAGCTTCTTTGTTTTGCGGTGAATATGAAAATAAAATACTTCGTTTGTCCAGCTTTGTTCTAACTGGCTATAGCCAAGAGTTTGAAGCTGTCATACCTCCATGAAATATTAGCGCCTTTGCTGGAATTTTTTGTATCATCTCATTCGTTATGGAAATAAGGATATGATTGGCATAATTCATGGTCTTTTTTGCTCAAAAATATCATCGCAATCCAGCTACACCCCTTTTCACACACACACACACACACACACACACACACACACACACACACAGATACATACACAGATACACACACACAAACACACACACACACACACAGTTACAAAAGATATACACACCACCTCCTAGATATTAGTTAAATGAGTCATATATAGGTATAATACTATAGTGTAATATAATATAATATGGTTGCAGATCGTTTTACACAGTCTCTCGATGAATATACATTCCAGGGACCAGTTTAAAGGCTCTGATTGTTTCAGAACATCAAAGGTACCCAAACAGAGATTGTCTGTACTTCGGGTCTTGTGACCCACGTGATGGCGACGTTTGTGAGACAAAGGAGGTTTATCCTTAGTGAGACGGGCCCCTGTGTGAGAAAACCATGTAGAGATCTAGAGCACCGTGTCCTTTCCGGAATTTATACCTCAAGCAATCCCGACAGGCAAGATAACAAACAAGACCGTGACTAGGCCAAAAAGCAGTAACTCAAGCAAATGGATATGATTTTGGAAACGGTCAGACGTTTCAGGTAGTATCCACTACCTTTCGTCAGTGACTCAGTGAAAGGTAGTGGATACTACCTGGAACGACTGACCGTTTCTAAAATCATATCCAGTTGCTTGAGTTACTGCTTTTTGGCGTATCTCATTACATTGTACCTGGATTTCTAACCTTCATCGACGTAAGACCGTGACTAGTCTGGAAATTTCTAAAATGTCTAGCCAGGATCTTAACACTTGCATACACGTCTACTCTGGTATAAAACTTTACCCTTCCTATATTATAACCTGTCGACGTCAGTATACATCCTTACAAGATACTCCTTTTTGAACCTCCTTGGGGTAACACAAGTACGGCAAACCGTTAGGCTCAGCACCCCAGTTTTTACAATATACTTTAGTACAAAATGCCTAAGACCTGGCTATAAGGTTTCAACCACTCACACCAGGAAGGACAGCTATTCTTTTTGATGTGTGGTGGGATCTTAAACGTACTGGAGGTGTGCTTCACAAAAAACACAATACCTCCACTTGACGCCCCATCCGAGAGGACGTCGATAACCAAAGTTAGGTACTCATATTTAGATGAGTCGACTGGGGAAATGGGTGTAGATATAAATAAGAGTCTTACCAGCCTTGTCAGTCCGCGGCCGCGGCGGCCCTCCCGACATGATGCCGCTTGTCAGGTCTCTACAACCGCACGTCTTACGCCAGGCAGGGACACGGGCGTCTGACACCAGAGACGGCGTTTCTTGAGCTAGACACGCCCCAAGACCCACGTCAGCATATATACTGATGTGGCGATATGAAGAAAACATCAAAGGAAAACATATTGGATGAATAATTTAAGGCTTTAACATTTATACCGTCGAGACAAATCATATGAAGCTGTTTTCGACGAGAAATGTTGAAAACAAGTTATGAAACATAACATACCGATGGAGTCACTGACTGGGTGGTTTGCTTGTCAGTGATTTTTATTGCATACATTTATACATGCTTACGTAAGAGAAAAAAGAACTTTCTAGAATATAGAAACTTCTCTCTGTCCGTTTGGTTTAGAAACATCTAGCAAATTATTGTTTTCTTGACAACTTTTTAATGAGGTGATGATGCAGTCAGTCCAACTTTTAGCCCATAACCCTAGCCTCTCCCAGGCTTGAGGAGGCGGCTGGAAAGAGTAGAAATCGGCCAAATAGATGGATACGCATGCCAAGGGAGTTTGTCCGTTGAGAGAACAGTTCGCCGCCTCCCCAAGCCTGGTAGAGGCTACCATAACCCCCCCCCCCCCACACACACACACACACCTCCATTAGTACATGTATATGTATTAAGCCTTTGGCCAACAGCAAATGGGCGCCACTGTATTTTTTACGTTGTATGACTATATCTGTCCTTTCTGGTGTGTTTTGAATACTAATAGGCCCACGTGCACCTTCTACTGATCTCGCGCTGTTAGATTGTTTGCCTTTGAAGTATTTCTTATTGGTCTGGGAGTGATTTGAGGTAGTAGAAACATACCGCGTTTCACAAGGCCTGCATTGGATTGTCGACGTCTGAAAAAGCCAACATCTAATCTCTCATGCACTCATTCACTCTCTCTCTCTCTCTCTGTCTGTCTCGCTCACTCACTTACTCACTCACTCACTCACTCTGTATACGTGTATTGTGTTAGGACATAATTCCCCTTAAATTGGAAGCATGCGCAACCAAAACTGTCATGAAAAATACGCTGTAGATGGAGCCATTTGTAAGATTTATTTTGTCTTCATAAAGCTATGTCTTATAAAAACTGGAAAAAGTACAATTCAAAGTTATTCCATCTATTACATAAAATGTATCAATATGTACACGCAGAAATGGTGAATCGTCATATATGTATTATACTATCAATTTTTTTTCACACACAGCAACATCATCTTTCCATCATATCTATATAGTTCATTATTATAGCACAAGTATGTACATTTTTATTGATGTTACGTAATGATTTAATCTAACATGTCAATATGTAGCTTCTATCATACCTCGGAAGCCACTTGAAAGAGTAGAAACTGGCCAAATTGACAGATAGCATGCCAGGGAGTTGGACGGCAAAAGCGCGGCAAACTGTACTCCTTCAGCGGACCAACACCCTGGCATGTTATCTGTCTACTAGTATGTGGCCAATCTGTTTACTAGTATTGACAGATTTTCAGATCATTAGTGAGTGCAATGTATACTACACTCGTCTGTCTGGAGTCATGTTACAAACATATTACACTGTAAAGCCTATCAACACCTTAACATTACCTACACTTACACAAACATTAACAACCTACTAGTATACTGATCAACCAACAATATTGTTGAAAGTAAAAACTAAAATTGAAGATTGAAGATGAGATTTCTGCTCTTTCCAGCCGCTTCCGAAGCCTGGTAGAGGCTATACATTATAGTCATTAGAATATCTGATCTATGCCGGAGCTGTTTGAGAGAGTTCCTGGACGGTGACCGTTACGGGAGTGGCGGCGGGCGTCCACGCGTTTTGCACCGCCGGCGGCGGCGGTCTGTCCGGCACGTGCCAGCTCAGGCAGTCACCCACGTGCAAGTCTCGCGCCCGCCGAAGTCCCGTGAGACTTCCCGTGGGCACGTCGTTCAGCGACCTGCTCCTGATGCGGCCCGTCCTGTTGAGGTAGTCGTGTGACACGTAGTCCGGCCCGGCGGACCTCAGCCTCACGCCCGTGTTCATGTCCGTCAGCACCTCGGTGTTGGGCTGCCCGTGGCTGTGCGCGAAGCTGTACGTCGTCGTCTGTAGCTGAGACAGAGAGCTGCTCGGCCGCCGGGTCGCGCCCGCCACCAGGATCTGTGGGACGTCCTCCCGGGTGCCCCTCCGGCACAGCACCGCGGACTTGGTGAAGTCTTGTCGGTACGTGGACGCGTTGGGCCCGCCACGGTGGATCTCGTCTCGGTGCGGGATCCAGTGTATAAAATCCGTCTTGAAGCCCGTTAAGTTCGGATTCTTAGGTTTCTTCAGTCCACAACCCTGTGAATTAAAGAGAAAAACAATTACATTTATTGTGTCTCATTGGAGAAAAACACTTTTTCGACTCATGGAAGCTGGTCCGAAGCTGATGTGTTACGCCGAGGTGCGGTTATACCGGCTATACAGATACAGATAGATACTCCATATAAAACTCGTAGCCTGGGTGCCAGACTATTGTCGGGGCCAGCATACAGCTACACTAGCTCCTCGGTTCCAAGGCCAACCAGTTCCCAAGGAAATTTAGGCACTCCTCAGTTAAACACTGAACAGGGTCTGACTGTGGGCTGGACTGTGGGCTAGCCTATGTACGGGCCTGAGAAAAGTCTGGCATGTGAGCTAACAAATATGTTGCTACTGACATTTCTAGTTCATGTTAATCTCATACCCGACCGTACACATAGTTTCCTGAATGTAAAATCACGCTTGTTTCTAACAGACTATGTAGATTTCTTTGAGACGCCCTTCGTGACTGGTAAGTTAGCCTACTGACCGCTGTAGCTATATGGTAGCCGTCGTTGACGAATGCGTTTTTGTTGTCGTGATGTGAGAACGTGTGTGTCGTCGGCCGCTCCTGTAGAAAGTACATTTCAGTAAGTAACGAAGGTCAAATATCCAGCTTAAACAGTTACCATGATATTCAAAACACAAGAAACACACACGCTAAAACAGTTGGTCCTTTGATTAAACGCCCTCATCCTCCACAAACTATACGATCTATCTGCACAACATCTACTACTTTTTAGCCGGCTTTTGGGTCTAGATCTGGTGAATATGCACGCACCCTTATCCGCGTGATGAACTTGCTCGGCGGCTGAGGTCTCGCCCTGCGACGGAACTCCTGTAAGAAGTCGTTTCTTGACTTGCTCCGGAAGTGGCCGTGGTAGCCTGTGGGAAACTACAAAGACGAAAAGAACACGTCAAACAACATGATATCGAAGTTATAGAATTGCCATCCAATAGAACTACAAGTCAATAGAAACACAGGTTTCTGCTGTTCTGTATGATCTGAAGGCACAGCTGCATTTGTCGTACGTTTTTTGTTGCTGTCGTACTTAGTATGACAGAACAAACCGTCGACGAAGACCTACGGCTACGACAGTCTTTACCTCGCTGTGCCCTACGCGGCACAGCGACGCCTAGCGTAGTTCAGAATCACTGCACCAAGCACATCGACTACATTCATACTGTATGTCAGGGTAGACCGGTAGAGACTCCCGATCTGGCAGAATCGGAAATTCTACGGCGTTAGTGATCCCAATCGGAGTCTCTCTCAACAGAAACTTGGGGTTTATTTCGGTAGAATTGCCACGAGAAATCCTGATTGGAGTCTGTAAATTTTATCCACGAAAGAAGACAATCATAACTTTTTTCAACTTTGATTCGTGTCACTTTATGTCAATGGATTGACTTGAAATTTACGATTAATTTGTAAATTTGTTAACAGCATCCTGCTAGGATTCGAAGTCTCAATGGACAAAGGCTCCTATCGGGATCTCTACCGGCGATTCTATTAGATTGGAGTCTCTACAAGTAGACATATATTCTATAGCTAGTTTGCTAAGAGTACTCATGTTATAGTCATCCTGGAAAAATGACCTTGGTTCAATCTGTGCCCTAATCCCCTGGGAAATCGCGTTAATTACATTTTGACAGTAAGACTGCGGTCCCACGTAACTTACAACATTTACTGTAACTCTCTGCGTGAACAAAAGAGACAAACTAACACACCTGTGGCGTTACCCGGCAACCTGGCAACTAACGAGTGGTTAGGCACAAAGGTCGGAAGGTCAGACATGTCAAGTTGCTAAAGGCAGCCATGTTGTACAAACTAGGACATTATGTGACAATGTGTGGGTTTTAATCAACAATAGACGTAGTGTTAATTGCTGGCATTAGGTGCTGAATACGAAGGTGTCACAGGGACAATATGGCTTATGTCACAGATCTAGTGATATAGGTCATTTGATGTATTGGTACCCCCTCTAGAAGTAATGCAACATTTAATATAATCTAAAGGATAGTACTCTAACAAATTTAATCTTTTCTTCAACTCATTGTTACAAATCGCGCACGTTCAACTACAATTTTATGTCTTCTTTCACGTTTCTGAACAATGGTTTTCCAAACAGTGCACGTAGTTTTACGGTACCGATGAAAGCGCCATATGCTATTAACACATTCAATATACCTTTCCTCTGCAATCATGCTGTACCATTACATCATAAACTACTTCCTCGATACGCTCTTTGTTCAAACAACCAGCAGTGTATCGCACGAGTCGAGTATAGCTGCAGTATAGCACTTTAATGGCAAAGCTAACATTTCACAGAATATGATACGCCGATATGTTCCTCCCCCTCAGACCGATACATTACTAGAGTGCCGCGTGTTTCAATTAGCGGACGTTCTGTAGCCCTGCTAAGGAAACACTGTGAACAAAGCGTTGTTTGCTCTGCTTGGGAATGAAAGAGACGTATTTAGATAGCGGTGCCAAGCGTTGTTTTCTTCGATGTCTGGTCAAGTGTGCAGAATCTGACACCCACAATTAGAAAGCAAACACTTTTTCAAACAAAACTGTTCGGTTTGTTTCGGCCAAAACATTAGATACTAAAACTGATATTTGTAACGTTAATATAGTTTCCGTGTTTGTGCAGTTAATGTCAACTAGATTCTAACGACTTTTGGATCTTAAAGTAATGATTTTATATTAGAAAAACATAGTTTTATACGGTTTAGTATTTTAACCTATCACAACTGTGCCCTAGATTCTAACCAGTAACGTTGGTATAATGTTGATATTTTTGTTAAAGGTGTTTATGTGTTAAAGGTCACCAAAAACAATGTTTTATATTGAGCAGTACAATAGAATTGACACATTAAATCTCAGCTTTGTGTTGAACTTGACACTCAAGTAAAAAAAGATGGACATTTTTTTTCCATGATAACGTATGTCGTAACGAGTGACAAATGTTCCAAAACTATCTCACAAAATCACCCTAGCTATAGTGTGTTTTGTTTATTTGATGAGACAACAAAACAGCTTAAGATGTTTTGAACACAAATACCTGATTCGGGGGGCAACGTGTACTGTGCTATAGCAGACTGGGAAATCTCTCAAAACCACGTTAACATTTCCATGTTACCAAACACGATTCCTTAGGCCCAGCAATAAATGCAAAGGTCGCTCCTTGCTCTCTCACATTTGAAAACCGATTCTCCAGAAATCTCATATGTAACACAGGGGTCTTACATAATACCTGTATTTCGTTTCTACGTGCGGTGGTGCCTAGCGTTTATTTAGATGCAGTGACGAAGCTTGAGGGGCGCCTTGTACTATATAGGAAAGTGTTTGCAGACATTGTGTAAGACCGGTAGTTCCACTTAGAATATATGGCTCCGTTTTTGTGGTAAAAGCTTCAACGAGGTTATGCCCGCTAATAAAACGTACCTACAAGTTTTTCTGTCATGCGACAGCTGAATTTTGTACGACACAACCACAACTGTCCTACGAATGTCTCCAATTTGCTATTGTAAATCTGTCGTGCGACGTTCTAACAGTAGAGCCGGCCTTAAAGAGATATCGCCCGTACCAATTGCAATAGTTGCCGATAGGCTTGGAGAGTTGTACACGTATTTGACACGTATGGAGAGGGAGCCTGTCATCGACACCTGTTACCTAGTCATGGTTCACCGGCGATGGAGACAGGGGCCCTGAATTCACCAAAATAATCAAACATTCTACAACCACATCTACGTGTCAGGTAGACAGGAATTAGACCAATTTGTGTCCACCTGTCCAAGCAATAAAATCATCATTTAACTCATGAGAACACAAATGTTATCGGTATTTCCGTGGTCTCCACGTCGGTAGCTAGGTTTTACTTTACATTTGCATTATTGTTTAAACCCCCTGTCACGATTGTCGTCAGACAGGTTCACGACAGCAAATTGAGGACATTCTAGGCACAACCGTGGGTATGTCGTGCACAATTTAGCTGTCTTGTGACGCTTAAGGGTTTATCAGATCCTTATCGATGGTCGATTTGTCAGTCTTGCTGAAAAATCGTGCGAATCAAAAAAATCGTACGACATTTATGTCTGCGTCTTATAAGCTTATACCACTGCTCTCCCACATAAAGGGCACGGGGTTATCATCCAGGCATTTACCCAAAGAATTAAAAATCATAACATGCCACTCAGGGTCTTAAGCCTTGGTTTTTCTGTCATGACAAATGGTCTATAATGCCAGGCATATAATTACGGAATGCCTGAGGGTCCGTGCAAAACAAACTCGGCATGCAACGTTATGCTTGAAATGTTTGGTATGAAAACAGCAGGATTTAGACAAGAGGAGAGAAGTCTTCACGATTGAAAAAATGGCGGAGAAATACTTACCCATGCTCCAACCGAGCCGCCGGTCGCCATGGCTTCCACGGGGAGACTAAAGCCGGGTTAAAAACGAGTCCTAAGTCATGAAGTCAACCCGGGCTGCTGGTCCAACCCGCGCGCTACCGGATCCAGGCGTTACCATGGAGAGACGTAAACACATCGCCGTCTCCATTCGCCTGGGGGACAAAGCTGGTGACTTCGTAGTCGGGTTACCGACTCGGCGAATCAAGAGTCCTCTAAAACCTCTAACCCAATCTAGCTTGTAACACTTAGGCAAACATTTGCTCAGGGAAAATTGAAGTGACACCTTGCTTAAGTTGCGTCGCTGTACAATAGGAAAGAGGGAATGGACGACGTGTAAGAAATGTCTAAAGTTACAGCGCGGAAAATTAAGTGTTTGGTTTCGACTTTTGTGAGAACAATGACGAGCACCAGCTGCTTAGTTTGGGGTGACAACTCCGGACGGCCTGTTCCCTAAGGGTGTCACATATACTGCGTGATTATACACGAGTGCATATTTTATAGTCATATACTGTACTTCTACATTGACGAACTTGAACGTTGCCTAACAAACAGGTGTCAGCTTAATGTTCTAACAGAAAAGACTCATCTATCAAAGTGACAGCGTTGGTTTGCGCCCACGACAAACAGCTGAACAACCATGTGGTTGGTATGAAATCCATGGTTTAAGTCCTCATTTCAGGGGTTTAGACCTTGAAAATCAGCTTTCAACGGCTGAAGGAACTACCCATATGTTTGAACGATTGATAAATGAAAAGGGTATTGGTAACTGATTCGTCTAAATGTTTACGTGGAAGAGTAACCGTGGGCTACTGGTCACTTGTGGAGCACAAAAACATATAAGCATCCTAAAAACATTAAGGTGGGAGCCTGTTCCATAAAGTATTTGAGCACCACAAATGTCCAATTTCTTCTTAATTTTCAGGTCAACACTGATAGAAAGATCCCTGATCAATGAATAAAAATCCTGATTTCCATTTCTAAGCCTAAGCCTGGTAAGTGGTACTTTTGTGACATCTGACACTATTTTTTCTTAATTTCTAAGGCTAAAGCAGCTCTGAGATTGAATCACTTTCCTAGCACAAAGCCCCTTAATTTTCCTATTTAGAATAACTAACAGGGTAGAGATAGTGGCTGAATACCTAATCAATAGAATCTTGGAAGACTGTACACACTCACTGGAGTGGCTAAAAACATCCTGAAGTGCCTATCTTCATTGTAGTGGACCAGAATAAAACCACTTTTGGATCATACTTGTTCATAATTACAACAAGTTTCAGATAGTAAAACCTTTTGTTTTGCCCTTGTTCACCATGTGAAAATGTACCAGGATACTCAACCCTAGCCAAACCTACACAGAGGTTTGGAGACTGGCACGCAGGTGTTGTGTGGGCAGATCATAGCGTATTCAGGCTATGACTGGCCCTCACTATATATATGACACACAACTTGTTCTTTCTCTTACTATCCTCCCTTCAAACATCTTCATGAGAAATGAGAAAGGAAAACACTAATCCAGAATGGAAAAGAGATAGCACTTGAATCAATGATATATGTATTCACAGTGGCATTGATAAACATTTATTCATAATATTTCATGAGTTTACATGGTAATATAGGTATTTTATGATGAACATTCAGAGAAAACCATAATTTTCACTTCTGAATATGACAGTCAGAGAGAATTCGAAAATGTCCAGTCAGAGGATGATTAACCTTCAGCCTACCAAGGTAGCCATTTGGCAGCATGGTGAGGGTTAAAATGTAATAAGACGACAAAACAGGATAACCATTTAAACACCAGCATTTTCTATCATGCTTGGACCACATTTACATATTCTACCTTTTAGTACATTTGTTAACAATCTTCTACTTTTTTTTAACATGAAAGTGGTAAATTGATCAATCTGTTGAAGTCTTTACACATGTAGTATACTTGTTGTGTACTGTTGCCTGAGACAGTTAGAGACTATTATGGGCTGTTTCAGGGCCATTTCCACTGGCCCTCGGGCGCTTCTGACACCAGCGGTTCCCACGCTTTCCAGTCCGCCATCTTTCTAGCTAGTGACAGCTCTGCTTCAGCCTGGAAATGGGAGGAAGAAGAAGGGAAAAAAAAATTATTTTTGTGAACGTTTTTTGTAATTTCTCTCTCTCTCTCTCTCTCTCTCTCTCTCTCTCTCTCCCTCCACACATACACACACACACACACACACAGTCACAAACACACACACACACACACACAAAGTGTAATTTTGTTCTCATATATATGCACAAACAAACAAGCACAAAGCACTATTTGCTCTCTGTCTGAATACTGTACTTTCAAAGTCTCCAGAAAAACAGTGTTTTACCTGAATGATAACCTGCTCAATCTGACCACAGTTGATTTTCTGTTCTAGTTCAGCAACATTGGGAACCTGGGAACAGAAAAGTTGAAACAGATACAAATTATACATACATACAAACATGCTGAGTTGAGTTACAATATACTATGAAACCTTCATGTACATCACAAACAATACTAGTATATGGAAAAGATGATCTGATGACTTACCGTTTTGACCAGATCGAATCTGTCATTGATGATGCCCTCAGTATGTTGTCTGTAGGCTGCATCCTTTGGCAGTTTCTCCAGGGCAGCTAAGGTCTTGGTGTACAGGACACGTAAAGCCTATAGGAGCACAGGTTAACTTATGATTTACTATTACATTGTAGGTACATGTATAACCTACTAAAAAATTAGCCTGCAGTTCAAACTCAATTTCCTAGGTAGCGCTGCAACTCATGTTAAAACTTCAAGTTGTGTCTTATCTTGAACAATACTGTTAAGACTAATACTAGTAATAGGTTCGCCTGCTTTACGATATGGATGAAATTGGGTCCCACTTAGCTTTTCAGAATGAGATGTAAATAGTAAAGCCAATGTTTCCGTGTGTTAGGGAGCCATGGATGTAAAAAATTATGTACTCAACGACATATAAAAAGGAACCTAACAGTACACATTTATGACCCACTGAGCCTTGCTGAAAAATGCAAGCCATAACAAATTTGCATTGCACAATTTACAAACTAATTGCACTTGAAAAATCATGCCTCACCTCAGTTAAGGATTACTTTTTTTTCAATTTCTACTACTTTGTATTATTCTCAGTTCTAACACACCTGTCGCAGTAAAAGAAGTAGATTCTAGAGACTCACCAAGTGAGGATCCTTGGCAACTGCCATGCCAGTCAGGCCGGTAGTAGCCTGGAGTCGACAAAATACATGTGTATAATCTTTCAACAAACCCCAGTTATTAGTTTAAATAAGTCATACATGTATTCAATAATTTATTCATATGCTGTTGTTGCTGTCCTTGTTTTACGCCTAGTATTACAGTAGATGTGGTCTCTATGTGCT
>NW_017803213.1:312165-357032 GCF_001625305.1 Branchiostoma belcheri
CTCTCTCTCTCTCTCTCTCTCACACACACACACACACACACACACACACACGTGCTAACTTTAAGAGTTAATTTTGTTTCACATTACTGTTGCTGTATATGCACAACAAGCCCAAACACTATTTGCTATCTGTCTGAATACTAGAGACTTTCAAAGTCTCCAGAAAAACAGTGTTATACCTGTATGATGACCTGCTCAATCTGACCACAGTTGATTTTCCTTTCTAATTCAGCAACATCAGGAACCTGGGAACAGAAAAGTTGAAACATATTAAGTTGACCTGATGTGAATCATCTTTATTAAATGTGCACTCAACTTGTTTTACAACAAAATACAATAGTTTATATCTGACAAACAATACATGTTTAGGTATTACTAATTGTGTAATATAACATGTTGGTGCTTGCCATAGTGAGCATAAAAAAATATACAACAATTCTCCACTCATTATTATGAAATCTTCATGTACTGACAAACAATATATGGAAAAGATGATCGAGGATGATCTGATGACTTACCGTTTTGACCAGATCGAATCTGTCATTGATGATGCCCTCAGTATGTTGTCTGTAGGCTGCATCCTTTGGCAGTTTCTCCAGGGCAGCTAAGGTCTTGGTGTACAGGACACGTAAAGCCTATAGGAACACAGGTTAACTTATGATTTACTATTACATTGTAGGTACATGTATAACCTACTAAAAAAGTAGCCTGCAGTTCAAACTCAATTTCCTAGGTAGCGCTGCAACTCATGTTAAAACTTCAAGTTGTGTCTTATCTTGAACAATACTGTTAAGACTAATAGGTTCGCCTGCTTTACGATATGGATGAAATCGGGTCCCACTTAGCTTTTCAGAATGAGATGTAAATAGTAAAGCCAATGTTTCCATGTGTGAGGGAGCCATGGTTGTAAAAAATTATGTACTCAACGACATATAAAAAGGAACCCAACAGTAGACATTTATGACCCACTGAGCCTTGCTGAAAAATGCAAGCCATAACAAATTTGCATTGCACAATTTACAAACTAATTACACTTGAAAAATCATGCTTCACCTCAGTTAAGGATTACTTTTTTTCAATTTCTACTACTTTGTATTATTCTCAGTTCTAACACACCTATCACAGTAAAAGAAGTAGATTCTAGAGACTCACCAAGTGAGGATCCTTGGCAACTGCCATGCCAGTCAGGCCGGTAGTAGCCTGGAGTCGACAAAATACATGTGTATAATCTTTCAACAAACCCCAGTTATTAGTTTAAATAAGTCATACATGTATTCAATAATTTATTCATATGCTGTTGTTGCTGTCCTTGTTTTACGCCTAGTATTACAGTAGATGTGGTCTCTATGTGCTGAGCACGACATCATGATGGTTGACTCTAATTTAAGGTTTTAAATTTTCTTTTAAGTCACCAAGAGTCGAGAGTCTCAGGAAAGATTCACCGAGTTTCCATCATATAACCGCCCCCCTCCCCCATCTACAGCAAAGGTCACGAAAGGAACTTATGATTTTGCCAACGACATTACACCATAAGCAGATCCATTCAAGACAGTGTTACTGTAATGTAATCTTTTATTCGTAGGGATGATTTTTGAGGGTTCAAATATCGAGAATAACGAAATATTCCTACCTTTGCGCTGAAGAATCTTCGTCCTACTGTCCTTACCAACCCAGCCATGATGGAACTGATAAAATAGTAAGGTAGACATTCGTATCGACAGATTCGCACCAACAAATTACATTCTTTTCTCCCTAAACTAGTTCAAATCACACAATTTTCATACATTCATAGTAGATAAATAAATACTAATAAATTATTTAAGAATTTGTCTCAATATTTTGTCCAAATCTATCACTGTAAAGTATAAAATTATTTGCTACAAATGTAGTGCTATTGATTTGAGGTCAGGCCTAACACACATTGCGCGGGGCTCTTGAAATAGCGGACAGGTAACGTTAGATGAAGGAACAGTGGGATTTTTCTCACGTTTTGAGATATTTCAGGCTTCTTTGAGCACAAGTCATTGATGAAAGTGATGTGTACTACTTTATTGCCTCTCTAGCAGCGGTTCATCTCTGAAAGTAAACTTTTGTGAGTATACTATATTTCCTTTTCTAAAAATTATGTCGATCTCAGCATTACCTTGGCTTGAGGATAACGTTACCTTCAGATGCTTTCATACTTAAGTTAAAATAGCTTGTGAAGAGATGACTGGTCTTTAAAACATCGCAGTAATTGCTTGCATAGTACTTAGTAGTATGGTGTAGACACTGTAGAGTGGTTTGACCACATGGAGGTAAAAAATCACCTCCATGGTTTGACTTTGCAGAGTAAATAAGTGAACACAATGCGGAATGTTTCTCCCCAGAGTGATGAAGGAGTCAGTACAGCATGTCGTGGTGGGGTTCTGTGTCGGCGCTGTCAGTGTGGGCGTGGCCGTTGCTGTCGCACACCGGCTCCGATGGGTGCACTTCTCCGCCATCAGGAGTGGAACCAATCACAAGCCAGAACCAGAAGGAGGCTCTGAGCGATCGGGTACTGAGGGCGAAGGTATTGATACAACAACCATATGTTTGGTTGAACTGCACACTGTAAAATCATGAAATACGACATGTCCTTTAGATGATGTCTCATACTCACACACTATAAACATTTGCTAGATGTCTTGGATGGTGTTGCTATGAGTTACAGAAGAAAACGGGTAACGTTACCCAAGCAACTTGATAGATTTTGCAATTGTTGTTGCTTGAGTAAACTTTCCTTTTTTATCTTGTTACCTGGATGTCTAACCTTCACATTATGAAAAGTACTACACTAAATTGTGTACCTAACATTTGCACTAACAGCCACGAGACCTGCAGCTATCCAGGCTGATGACGTGTTGAGCCGAGAGTCGGCGCAGGCGCTAAACGAGGCACGGGAGACCATACTGACCCTCCGGGCGCTGGGCGGGGCAGACCAAGTCAGCGAGGACGTGGGGGGGAACAGCATCAACTACGCAGAGAGTCAAAACATCCTGAACCTTCTGTACAACATTGCAGAGGACCAGGCTAGGAAAGGTTGGACAGTGACTTATGTCCCATTTTGACCTATATACGTAGTCAAACCTGTACTAGTGACCACCTCTACATAGCTATATTAGGACCACCTGGCCATTTATATACAGTTGAACCTATTCAACAAGTGACAACCTCTACATAAGAACCACCTGGCCAATGTGCCCACTCTTGGGTTAAAGACCCTGTTTTTGATTACAATTACATCATATAGAACATAACAGATTCCTGTGTTTCTTGTATTCCTCAGAGGGTTATGTCCACAGAGGGATCACCTGTAACATCTGTAACACCAGCCCTGTCTGTGGGACCAGGTACAAGGTATGTCTGCACTGTACATGGATGTATGCATGTTATGATTAAATTGCTTTATATATACATAAACACTTTACCACTGAATGTATTGTTTACATCTCTTTTTCCTCCTCTTAAAAGAAGACTTGTATACAAATTCACAGAGTTTTTCTTGTACAGTGTGGTAATTGTGTGGACTATGATGTCTGTGAGAGGTGTGAGCCGCTGGACATCCACGACAAGAGTCACATGTTCATCAAGATCACCATCCCCCTCCCTCCGCTGGCCAGCCCCCGGGCAGCCCTGTTCAAACCACTCTTCACAGGTCAGTGTCAGAACAGATATCGTTGGACAAAATTCTGATGACCAAACATCCAACAGTAACCATGGTTTCTCGCAGTGTAGTATTTTCTGCTGATGTGCTGAATGAACCTTGATACATGTAGGGTATATTGGTGCCAATCAACAAAATACATGTATGTTACATGCATGATGTTAACTGCATCTGGCCAGTAGTGGGGATACAAACTTTTAGTTTTGTTTTTTACCGTAACATTCATATGTTGATTTCAACTTGTACAATAATGCAGATGTTTGGAGAATCAACATACCATTTAATTCACTTGTTTGTATTCTACTACAGGTTCCACAGCCAGAGACCACAGTCTCCAGCCCATCTCATGGAGCCATGTGAAAAGGCTACAGAAAATCACACACTGTAGGTTCTACTGCAGATATCAGTCATGAAAGTTGTTCTTGCAATTTCTAATTGTTTCATTTCATAGGGTGATTGTTGCTGTTTATTACAGGTACCAAAAACCTATTTAGGAACTCTTTACAAATTGTTTTGGGACTATTTTCTAATGCTTCAAGTATGATGAAAATGTGCAAAGAAATGGCAGTAACCCTCCATATTAGATATATTAAGCCTCAACCAGTATACTTTTTGTTTTGCTGCCCTGAAATTGTATTGGATGCCTTTAACGACATGATCTCTGCCTGTCGTAGTTGATCACTTTGAGCTGGAGGCGCTGTATGAACAGTACCGCTGTCTGTGTGACCAGGACGCCGTCATCAAGAGAGACACCTTCAACTTCTGCCTGGGACCGCTGGGGACCCTCAACAACCTGGTACTGGACAGGCTATGGCAGGTATGGCACTGTTTATCTGTTATTGTTTGTTTTTATGTTTGTTTGTGTTATGTAAATGGTAAACTTCCCCATGTACAACATACTAGTTCTATACCTAGAGTTATCATATATGGCCTCGTTCAGCCAATATTGACCATGGTAAAATCCTAACTGATATCAGCCCTACAGCCTCTGCTACAGCAGTAGGACTACTCAGGTTATGGTGTCTAGTCTATAATGTACAACTTTGACTTTCAGTTCTATGACTTCAATGACGATGGAGTGATCGACTTTGATGATTTTGCAAAAGGCCTGTCTGTCCTCGTGAAGGGTACGCAAGAGGAAAAGGCCAGATGTGAGCATTGTCTTCATATTTCTTGTATTTTTTCAATGCCATGTTCATTTCAAGTCACTGGAAGGGTGTTTGTTGCTGAATATGTTCTTGTTTCTCTCATGGCCTGAAAAATGATATGCAGTATTTAGAAGCATTTGTATGATGTGTTTGAACCTTTTCTTCATGTCCCAATCCAGTTGCATTCCAGGGTTATGACATAGAGAAGAAAAACTCCCTCAGTAGAGAAAACCTGACAAAGTTGTTAAAGGTAAGATGCCTTCTTAATTCAAATTATTGTACTCAGATGGTCTGACTTTCTGTAACATTTCAGATGGTACAATATTTCAGCTGCATTTTTGACATTTTGCCTTAATCCTCTATCTTTGCTCCAGGCATATTTCCAAGTCTCCATCGAGCTAGTAAGAGACGTGGTAAAGGCATGTGAAGAGGAGATGGTTGGTGTTACGTTTGTTCCCTTAATTCCAGATACATGTAGATGCCAGCAAGGCAGCAACAATTTAATCTTATATACAAATAAAGATGAGTAAACTAAGCACTGCTATCCGTAGAATTGTCAATGTGTATACAATAGTCAGTGGCATTGAATGGCCTGGTGGTTGGGTAGCAAACACGAGATCTATAAGTCACAGGTTTGATTCCTGGCATTCCAAGCAATGTTATGTCCTTGGGAAAGGCCACTTACTGTTACCTGTCAGTGTTTTTTCCCTGTATAGATGAAATGAAATGTATGTTTTTTTCCACTGCAGATGCTAAACTTTGATGACAGTCAGGGGAAACCTGTGTCGTCCCTGTTCAATGCTCCCATCCCCTCCACCACTGGTCAGCAGGGCAGGACAGCCAACGGGAAACCTCCTATTCCTGGGAACCCTGGAGCCACGTACGGGCCTTTTTATGCTTCCACTGTTGTTCTTTAAGACCCCCATCCACAGAACAATTATTATAGATATTTCCTAAGTAGTCTACTACTTTAACAGCAACAACACCTGGTAAATATATAATATAGAGAGAGCAGTGATTGGTACTGGCAGATTGAAAATCCTGTTTTAAAGTTACCAAAAAGTGCACAAAATCATAGACCTCACTTAGCAAACTCACTTAGCAAACAGATCTTGGTTGTGTGCTTTCAGGAGCATTGAAGTCCTGCATGGTTATGTTTTGTTTAGTAACTTTCATGAGGCAAAACTGCCAGTTCTAAAGCCATAGTTTTCCCTTGTGCAGGAAGAACATGTGGCCAGTCATGGAGGCCATGTCCCAGGATGCTATAGAGGAGATGGTGGACAATGTGTTCAAGGATGCCAAGCTGGAGGCAGGAGACAGGTCAGGGACAAAACTGCCTTTACCCACTCAAAAATCACAACCATGTCAACAACACGAGATGTCTGGTGATCATACCCATGTATGCCACTGCAGTACCATACAAAGCTGCAAGATGAACCAAAATTCACTTTGACCTTCGCTGTCCCAGCCCGAACCTACCTACCAAATATCATTAAGATACATGCACCACACCTTAAGTTGTAACCGGTTAAAAAATCGGCAACCCCTATATATGATGCACCTAACACATAACCTTCTTGATAAAGGTAAAAACAAGGCACTGAAATAGTGATTAAGTCTGTGTATGGACTATGGACGTATTGTTTGGGGTATGTTTGTGTGTCTGTGGCAGCACATGGGTGTTGGGGAATTCCCTAACCACAGACTAAAAAAGGTCAGACACAGGAAGTTGGGTTGGCTGAGTGCCAGTGGGTAAATGCATAGATGTTAACAGAGAAATTTACAACAAAGACTAAAACAAATTAACAGAACAGACCTTGTGATAGCCATAGCTATTTACTTTGCAAATGTCTGTAACATTTTATATCAATATGTTGTTGTTTATTTCAGGATGTCGTACCAGGCATTTAAGGAGCTGAGCACTATCGACAGTTCGCTGATGTCATGGTTTGATGCTCTTGGCACAGTGTTCTAAGCAAGCACCGAAAACTACCTACAAAATATCACCATTATACTGCTGGTGTCACAGGGGAACATATCAGATTCTATTTATCAATATTCAAACAAGTACAGTGTATCTAGAGAGCCTTTCCAGGCCTATTTTTTCACGTTAGCAAAGAAATCAATGCCAGACAAGTTTATTTTTTTCATGCTTGAGATTATGTTGTTGTGTTTTGACCAGCTATGTCATAAAACTATGCAAGTATAGAGGTATGATGTGTATTTTATTAACCACCAAACTGTTACAGGGAAAAAAACGTGTACATTCTGTCAACATTTGAACATGTCATAACAGCATATATCTGTTCAAATGTGGTTTACATACATCATTAGAACAGTACCTTGTTACTCTGGTTGTCAGCAAAAGTATGAATTTGGCTATGGTAGTTTGTGTTTATAATGTACAGATATTTGTGTTGAGACTTTGAAGTGGTCAGTATTGTAGTTAGGGGGGGTGTCAAAGAAGGTGGAAAATATGCACTTGTTATGCAGACAGTTCTTTTCCTGCAAACTTTGAATGGCAAAAGAGTTGACACAAAAAGAGGAGAAAAGTTCACAAACTGTTAACTGCAAAAATATTGTACAAACATGTTGACACACAGTAGCCTGTGGAGTGATTTATTTTTGAGTGGCAGAGTAACAATATCTGTGTTTGTGATGATGATATGTTGAAGTTCAGAGATGATTTTTAGTTGCTGTTACAGAAATCCTTCAATTCCAATACAGATCTTTTTCCTGACACATGTGAAATGTTTAACTGGCTGTACTGATTGACTTGTGTTGTCTAATCTATATACTTTTTGTCAAAAGGGACATTTTTTTTAAATTACAAAGTTGCAATAGTACTGTACGACAATGTGTAGTTAAATGTCAATACATTCTTAGACTTTCCAAACGGTGACTCTAATTTTCCTAATAGGATTATGTTTCACTAACATTTTCCCTGCTCAAAAGGAAGTATATGATACCTAATGACTAGTATTTAAAATCCAAACCTAGCCCTGGCTGTCATGTTTTGGCTATGCAGACAATAGTTCAGGGATACACCACCACCTGCCCCTGCTCATTCTCTGTCATGAGTGGCCCGTACCCCCCGGGGATCTCCTTCCCCAACCCCAGAGCAGACCCCCTCTCGTCCTCCTCCTTTTCAATCCAGTCCAGTATACTATCAATAGCATTGTCGACTTCTGATTTGTCGTTGCTGCAATGGACGCGTTCAAGGAGTCTGACGAAGGTGCTGAACTGTTGTTCATCTCCTGGAAGATAGGTGTCGTCCTCCCACAGGGTCTCTTCTTGGTAGACGGTGGGTACCTCCTCTCCGTCTGCGTGTACGACGGTGTAAGAGAGGGTGTGCGCCTCCACCGCCCTCCAGCCCAGCCCCCACCTCACGATACCGTAGGTTTCCAGCGGCCCCTTGCGGGACCCGCACGCGAAGCACCTCGGGCCGTTCGGGTGGACCACCATGCTGCGGCGCGCGGAGACGTACAGGTGTTTCGCGGTGGCGCAGAACGGCCGTCCGCAGCTGAAGCAAAACGTCGAGCTGGCCGGCAGTTGCTCCTTTGCGTAACTGTACTCACTTTCCTCGTAGTTTGGACTTCTTAACGGTCTCATTATGGTCCAAGCTTCTTGCTCGTAAATCGTTGGACTGATTGTCGAAGACATGAGTCTACTCGAATCGATTGTAACGTTGAAATGAATACCCTGATTTGATACGCAACTGGGAATAGAGACTCACTGCTGGTCACAAAGAAACCTGTTTTTGTTATCATTTGAAGGGCATGATCTTAATATTCTACCTGATGTAGTCACTTCGAACATTCTAAGGCCTTCTAACGTTATAGCTATGCTAGTATTCTATTCTATGTTATTCCCAGTGGGCCAATGTCCACCGACGATGTATCAATATGTGCTAGATAAGAGGTTATAATACAATCTTTCCAATGGTATGAGACACAATGCTAACAGTATAAAAAGGAGGAAAAACAAGATATAGAAGACCTGAAACTTCCGGGAAGAATTTTTTGTGCCAGGGGAGTTGGTCCGCTAAAGGAGTAACGTTAACGGGGGGTGCCCTAATTCCGACCCATCCCTAATACCGAACTAGTTTGAAAAATCCTTGTTGCGGCGTTATGCATGTGAGCACGTGCCTAAAAATAACCACAAGAATTGACAAAGTTTTTGTATTGATATCGGTAATCTCACTAAGTTTGTTTTAGTTCGTACACTCCGACAACAGACGAGTGAAAAATTTGTGTGAATTCGACGCTTGTTCGGGGGTTGACGAGCGTGTCAAAAATGCAGGTTTTGCTTTTCAAACAGCCACTTTGGAGCAAGTAATCGTAAAAAGATTACTTGTTTGGGACAGAAAAACAGTTGTAGATTGTTTTAGTCATAATTTCTAAACTCTCTTCTCAGATCGATTGGACCTATACCATTATTACGTCACAGTTTGTTTACCGCAATGAATGCCGGTCAATCGACGTTTATATTGTACAGGGGTGCGTAGCGCGGTGTGTGTTTGTGTAGCGTTAGCTTAATATAAGGCTTTTAATACAGTACTACTTTCGTCTAATGTCACAACTAAATCACCCATGTGGCATGTAATGCTGTGTCAACAAAACTAGACGCAGCAAAAATCAGACATACCTTACTTTGAAAACTTTGAAATGATCTTTATTCTTTAACTGACCGTTCTTGAATGTTCTTTAGAACAGGTAAACAAACTGTGACGCAATAATGGTATAGGTCCATTAGGGCACCCCTGTTGCGATAGAACGTTCCACCGGCAAAATGACCAAAAACCTGCGTGCGTTTCGCGAACCATTACGCTTGGGTGCAAGGCGCTACACTAAAGTGAAATATACAGCTGTACAGCTTTAATCATTGTGATCATTGTGTTGCGCGGGTTTTTGGTCAGATAAACTATTACCAAAGGTCTGTGCGTTTGCATGGAACATAGGTCGGAATTAGGGCACCCCCCGTTAACAGTTTTACCGCTCCAAAACAGATCAACTCCCCTGGCATGTTTATTTGGTCAATCAATGTTTATTTTTCTATTTGCTTAATATCTGAACTCTTTTGAATCGCTTCTGAAGCCAGGTAGAGGCTATAATCAACCATGTCAAGGTACAATTTACAAATGTACTTTTGTTCGATGATGGAGTGAGCAGGATTTGATATCGATACTAGTGAGGCCCGCTTTCAAGCGCAGACTTGCGGAGAGCTTGAGAACTGCATCAGTCGATATTTCAAGATGGCCGCCGGAAGATGAAATGAGCGCGAGGTTTTTGCGGTCAAACTGAACTATTTGGCGTTGCATTCTTTACTTAGCCATGTCAAGGCTTCAGTATCCGTAGCTTTCCTGTCGAGACTACACGTTTCAACGTTCTGTGAACAACTGTAACCGGAAGGACGATATTTGGCTTACAACTCCGCAAAAACCTTCCAAGTGGTCACGTCACAACAGAGTCACGAGATATTGTCAACACACTAGTCTGTAAACACTTCGGTTTTGGGGCAGCCAGGGACAGAAGAGGACGGCTCTTTAGGTTTTCAGGTTGACGTGGTACACTTTGGAGAGATGACAGATGCTCTCTCGGAACCAGTATAGTCGTATAGGACAGGACGAGGAGGGGGACATCACCAAGCCTCTCTTCGGGGAGTCCAAACCACAGGTGGGTCCTATCATCATAGACCTGTAATAAAACTTTCGATTCACAGTCATGTAACTGTTCTCACGTACTAGTGTGTTGTGGTTCTGGTGAAATACTAGGAAACGCCCCCGCTAGATATGTGTGTAATTTTGTATATGAATGTTTGTGTGTAAGTGTGTGTGTGCTTGTGTCAGTGTATTTGTGTGTGCATGCATGTTTGTTTGTGCATGTGTGTTAATAGTAAAACTTATGTATCTATAAATATGGTATGTGTGTGTGCATGTGTTTCTCGAAAATAGAACATAGAAATGCATGCATGATTATGTATTGCAATCTGTTCTTTGCTTGAGATTTTAAAGTCAAGATAATTTTCTTGATATGTGACAGTCATGAAAGTTCTTCTGCAAAATAACCAGTTGCAAATTATTAAAAATCACCACACCCTGTTTTCTACATGTTAAGTTATCTGGTTTGTACGTGTGCAGACACACATATTTGTAAGAAGGAAAAAAATTTGGTACAGACTTAGCAGTAAACAAGCAAGTCTGACAGGATATCAGATTTCCGCACACTTGACCTTGAACTTCCTGAGTTCTGCTAAGGTCACGGGAATTAGTATGCATGAGCAGATCACATTTCCTCACCCTATCCAGGGTAACTGTGCTGTATTGGGGTATAGAATCTCAGTTAACTTCTTCAGCTACCCTATTCATATTGTCAAGATGAACTCACTTGTTGTACATTGCATATCTCAAGCATGACTAACAGTTTATGAAACTTGTGTTTCTTGCAGGAGCGAGTTATCCACTGGGTCCTGGGCTTCCTCACATTTCTGTTTGTTGGAGTAAGTGTCTATTTCTGCAGATACTGTATTTGAATCAATTTTTTTTTTTAAGTGCAAAAAAAAGTGTAATCAGTAACTTGACAAATACCAGTAGTTTTTGTAGTCATCTTATTTTGCTTGACTGTTCTGTATTATTTTCTAACAGGTGACTTTGGTCAGTGCCTTCATCTTCCCAAAATGGCCGCCGCAGCCCATCAACCTGTACTTCGGTGTGTGTGTCATCCTCACATGCATCTCCAACATCATCCTGGTCAGTTACAACGCTAGCCTGGGTAGTATGCTAGGGGTTAGGATTACTTTTGGCCCAGTACGTAGCCAGTTCATCATCTTAGTTACCATAGGTTTACTTTTGATGTAGCACGTTGCCTGGATATCGTAGTCATGCTAAGGTCACATTTCCAAACCGGGGCCCGGCCAGGCTGTTTGCGTGAATGAGAAATATAACAATTTATATCAAGAATGATGATATGGTCTTTCGGTCAATATGAACCATGGTAAAATCCTAATTGATCAAGAATATATAATTTTGTTGGGTATTGTGACACCTGTATGTACTTTTCCAATAACCTGAGTTCACTTTTTCTCACAGATCTTCTGGTACAGGAAGGGAGACATCGACCCCAAGTTTAGGACCCTGATCTACTATAACGCCTTTGTGATCCTGGTTCTGTGTGTGTGCGCAAACCTGTACTTCCACGGGGTGAAGTAACATAGCACCTCTACCCTACAGGGTACGATGAAGAGAATATTGTATAGGGTGTTCGCACGTGGTGTCATGGCCACCATGCTTGTTGATTAAAACTGCTCACACCAGTATATATCGACAGAATGTACTGCACCTGCACAAAACCCAGATTTTTCATGGTTTTCATTGGATGTTAGGTCTGAACGTTGCATCAAAATTTTGCGACACAACATTTGAAAACTATAGATGGGACATTATCCTTAAGTAACTCAAATACACCTTAAAAAAACGTGCACAATACATTAGAGGTTTTGTGCCAGTGCAGTACATTCTGCTGACATGCTGCAAATTGGTTGTCTTCACAGTATACTTCAAGTACAACACTTTTAGTCATTTGTTTAGAATTTAATTCTGTTTCTTGTATTATAGTAAAAATCAGCACTACATCTTTGTCTGTGGACTGTGGAATCAGATATTTCCTTGTATATGAAATTCAATATGAAATAGTTAATATGAATGGTTTAAAAACTGACTCCTAGGACATATAAGTAATATTTCTTCTCAGGCCCACTTGAAATGTACAGAAAACAGGCATTTTAGCTTCAGAAATGGTATTTTGTTGCCATGTGGAAAAAAAGTTGTATTGGTTTCACTACTTAAAAGTTTTTTTATTATTTTTGCTGAGGCTTATAGTACTTACAGCATGGACAGTGCTTTTGTGTATGTAAATTTTGTTAGTAATTTATTTGTTGCTGCTGACTGAAGATGATGCATTTTATGTACAGTGGGACATTAATTAGTTAGCTAATTCCATTCATTAGACAACTCAGAACTAAATGCTATGCTAAAAATACCCATAGCAGTGATAGATTTATTTATACTCCTATTATAGATATTAACAATTTAGGGATATTCCACTAATTAGGTTTTGGGTTAGCAGCTCTCTAATCTTTACTTCAGTAAGCAGGTTCAGGGTTCCAACTGTGCATACATGAGGTCAAAGGTAAGGAAAGGCCCCTTACTTGTAAAAGTCGTTGTCTAGACCATGCTTCATACTAATCTAAAATCCAATCCGAAGATGGCTATAGTTCATAGACACTCCATTCCATTGGCCAATGGATACTGCCTTGGCACTGTAGGATCTGCTTGGAGATTAGCTAGATACCATGTCCAGTTGTGTTCTGTTGATGTCTCATTGGCCTTCAACTTGGACATACATATATTACCCACGGTGCATCACACCACCTTCTGCTGGAACCCTGAACCTGCTTATTATCCATCAAAATGGCCGCCTCTTGATTTTATGTGCTACACATGTATAACAAAACTGGCAGAAATGTACATTATCTACATGTAGGTGGGATAGGTTAGATGTTTGACTTATAAAAGGAGAAAGTATGTGTGATGGTATTGGTTCTGCACTGACTTTAATCAAGTATAATTTGACGATATGTACAAAATAGACATTATACTAGTATATCCTTTTGAGACGTGTGAATTTTTAGGCTTTGACCAACATTTGGTTGCTACCATGCATGCTACTTTTTTCTGTACATTGCCTGAAACACATTCCATCATCTGGCTTTGACTTCTTTGCAGAATTTATGTTAGCATGAAGCATGAGTTGTAAATTAATACAATTAGACTGGTTACATGAAGACATTTTGCTTGAGTTGTATTGGTTGTTAAATTATTGATTGAATTCAGCATTGTTTAGTAAGTTATTGATTTAAGTTAGCACCATTTTTTTATAGCTAAACAGAAATGTAAGAGAATGTTTAAGCAAGAGTGGTGTTTGATTTTTGTGTGGTCAAACTACAGTTTAACTGTTTGGAATTGCCACCTTGTGTACTTAAATATGCTGTAACCTGTTAAAAATTAAAATGTTTTCACAAGTTGCTGTATTTGCCTTGTCTGTTTCTGGCCAACTATGACAGTTTGTTAAACCCTCCTCTGAAAAAAGATGACCTCCACCAATGTTGGCTGATTCAGTGCTAGAACAAAAGTAAGTGTTTCTAGTAAACCATATGACATAAAGAAAATGGACAAAAACTGCTCAAGTTAAAATCAACCAATGCTTGTTGAGAACTTTTAATTCAATTGGCAACATTTGAGATAATGACAATAAAGTCAACTTCAAGTACATTGTATTGTCATTTATAACAATCTTCTCATTACTTTGTATGTTTAGTTTCTGCTAACATATTTCACTTAATCACAAAGGCATCATATCCTAGCACATGTCTGATTCTGTATCCAGGGGATATAGCAACAGGAATAAATAAATTCATGGAATAAAACTAGGGACTGAAATATCCACTGGATAAAACAACAGCACCTCATTTAAGTTACTAGGGATTACATCATGACATAGTCATCACTTCATTACAACAAAATCCAGAATACAAACAAAGATCTACCATTCATTTATCTTGCATTGTGGCCTTACCAGTAAAGAAGAAATAATAATACAAGCACATAAGAGTTCGGCCAACATCAATAGTATCTTGAACATTGAGTCTTAAAACCTCCATCATTTTCTGCAGTATACTTCAGTTGCTAGACCCATACTATGATATATATATGTATATATATAATAAGCAAGGCAACATTGCAGTTGATAAATATATCTATATCTATATAATGTAGTATATATTATGCAACGCAAACTGGATTCTATGAATGGCATGATCTCTGCATTTTTATGGTTGATTTTTTCTTCATGCTCTCTCATAAGGGAGTTTGAGTCTTGGTGAGGCAGCCATTCATAAGATGCAGTTTGTGTGGCAGTAGTAGAGGATGGGTGAGAAGTTGAAGCATGCTCAGTTCACCCCCCTGAAGTCGGCCATGTCGTCATCAGTGTGAGTAGTAGAGGTGAGGTCGTGCTGCACCATGTCTGAGGAGGAGGCCAGGAGATCAGGGTCCGAGTGCTGCAGGATGGGGCCTGCGGAAAAAATACAGTATCTTCAAGCTGTAGAACTTAACACTTTTAAATCTTCATTAAATACACTGAAATACAGCAGAGTTACAAACGTTTTGACTGCTATGCAGTGATCTTCATCAGTGAAAACTTTATTTTCACTGATGAAGATTGCTTAGTTTAAAGACTTCTTTTTCCATATCTTTACACGCGGACTTTTGTCTGTCAAAGTGGACAGTTTGGGTGATATCTTGTCTGTCATGAGTGACAAATTCCATCAAATGACGGAAAGAGGGATGTTACCTAGAACACTTATTCCCACACTAGATGATCATACCTGTGAGAGTTGCGAATGGTATGACATCAGATGTTGACAGCTGTCCGTCATCCACATCGGAGGTTGAGGACTGCACGAAGGTGACGTTGTCACTGACGATGACGTAGTGAGTGGAGGCCGAGGTGGTGACGTCCAGACCCTCCGACTGACTGACATCTGCCATACTGGTGCTCACAATGCCCTAAAAACATACATATGTGGAACTGTTAGACCACAAAATACTTCTGTGTCTGTACAGCTCATATAACTGCTTATATAACACAACAGCTTTGCAGGATAAAAAAAAAAGTTGCATTTTATATTTGTTATAGATTTTACAAAACAGTTGGGAGTTGGGGCATTAGAATTACCTCAGCTGTCACATAGTGTGCACTGTCAGGCAGCAAATGTGCAGTGGTGATGCTTCCATCATCACTCAGCCCTGATTGGCTGATGTGGCTGTGGTCCTCAAGATCTGATTGGCTGATGGAGTGGTGTGCATCCAGCTCTGATTGGCTGCTGCCAGGTTGCTCTCCAAGCTGTGACTGGCTGATGACATCTTGAGAGCTTATCACTGATTGGCTGATGGCTTCTGCACTGAGATCTGATTGGCTAATAGTGGCGTGTCCAGTTATATCAGACTGGCAGATTCGAACGTGAGAAGTAAAATCTGATTGGCTGGCTATGGGGTGGGCAGTGTAACTTGATTGGCAGACAGCTGTATGACTACCGTAGTCTGATTGGCTGATGTTGGAGTCCTCACTGTACTGTGATTGGCTGACATTGTCCTGTAGGTGGCTGCTACAGGCCAGGTCTTCTGACTGGGAGACTTCATTTAAACCTGTAACATAAATTGAAGAAGAGTCATTCAAAACTGATGATGTTCTTGTGGAACAGGTCATTAATGTTGTTCGCTTTAGTGGGTGTGCATTAATAGGTTTTATTATTTTAAATGTATCTTGAAGCTGAAGTAGAATGTTTTAGAAATTCCAGACATGTACTGGAATGGCATACTTACTGTCGTCAGGATGGCCCATGCCCTGATCGGGGAGTCCTGATTGGCTGATGGCGGCGATGTCGGAGGTGTTGAGTGTGGTGGTGATGTCATGGTCCTGGCCGGTCGAGGTGCTGATGATGATGTGGTCAGACTGTGGGGTCAGCTGGACGGTCACGTTCTCATTACTGGCCAGTTGGTCAGTCTGGAAACAACAGTACCACATATTAGCACATTGGCAGAACATACTGCACCTATAGGAAACCTAGATTTTTTACTGTTTTTCATAGGATGATAAGTGTTTAGTGAACCGGTTGCAGAATTGTGCCGGTTGCAGTTCCAATTCAACATTTGAAAACGGTAGACGAGATATCATCCTTAAATATGCGAATACAACTTTACCTTACCTTACCTTTACCTTACCTATACTTACATACAACTTTATCTGAGGACATATTGCCAAAATGCTATATACAATTAAGTCAATAAAGTATCCATCCATACCTGGACAGTTTGAACGATGATCTGGTCAGACGAGGTTGGCGTGGCGGTGTACACCATGCCGGAAGATGGACGAAGGATGTAGGTCCCCTGGGTACTGGTAGGGGTCAGCTGCATGGTGGACTGCAGTACCTCAAACGACTGATAGGAGGTGCCGGCTATGAGCTGGCTCTCCTCCGGCTGCACTGGTTGGTTACCTTGCTCGGCGGCTGCTACAGTTGTGGTAGTGATGGTGGCTGTGGCACCTAAACAGATGAAACATCCGCGGTTTATCTATTACTCTCCCACATTGAAGTTTGTGTCCCCTTTAAAGTTGAATTCGAAAACAAACTAGGAATTTGGATGAATCTTTTCAATGTTACCTGCACCAGAGCAGGCATGTAGAAAAAGTATTTGGTGTCCTGAATGTGTTCTTACCAGCCTGTGGGACAGGAATGGGCAGCTGGACAGTGGCCATGTTGGACAAGTCCTGGCCGTGGCTTGGGCCACCGTTGACCAGGAGCTCCCCCCGGATGTCACGGGTCACTCCGTCCAGCCGGGTCACCTTGATTCTCGTGATGTCTGACCGCACGTTACGTGAACGCACCGTGTCACTGAACACTGTCTTCAGACACTGCACCAAGGCTGGGTAACAAGGGAATTCATTTATTTTTTTTAAATCTTCATATTCAGTCTTTAAGGTTCACGTAAAAGACTTTTTCTATCAGCAACAGAAGTATCAGGAACAATATAATATGCTTCATTCTTTCATGCCTCTTGTCAATAATTGTTAATAATAAGACTTTTTTTTTTCTGAGTGTGAATGGCTATGTTATATATTTCATCACAAGCCTACTGTAGATCCTACTTTTTTTGTCTCTTGCCTGACAGACATTTTACTATCAGTGAAAATGATTGACATACTTGGAAGGTCCATGTTCTGGTGGTCAGCGATCTGTCTCTTGAGTGACCACCACTTACTCCGTAGCCACTGGGGGGACCGGACACTGGAGTGGGGACGGGGCAATGAAACATACTTTTAAATGATTATTTTACTAAATCTCATAAGTTTTGCTGATCTTACTATGATACAAACATACACATTATCATTGTAGTCAAAATCTTTATAAGACTACTAAAATTCTTGCAAAATTATACTTCAGGGTAAAAACCATGTCCATGTGCTGCTAGCTACACATGCACAACATACTTCTATTTGAATGAACAGCAAGCAGCTATAAAGAACAGAATGACTCTGAGGTATGATATATGTACAACCAGATGACTCACATCATTCTGCTCCAGCCCTGAGCCATTTTCACCCAGTCAATATCAGTGTCGTCCTTTGTGTCCAAATGTTCCACCCTGTGGAGAAAAGACTTCTTTAGATAATGTTATAACTTTAAAACTTCAAACAACATGTTACACCATGTACAATGTATACAAATATGTAAGTAAACTCTAAAGGTAAAGGTAGTCCCATAGCCTTGAAGCCATAAATTACACCTGGGTGGAATGAGGAAAGTTGTGTAATGTGCCTTTCCCCAGGACACAACATCTAGCAAAGACTACCAGGGACCTCTTGATCATTTGTCTTCTAGCCTAGCCACTCGACACCACTAAAGGCTTACACATGTCTATACCTTCTTTACCAACAACACACAACTTTCAGGCCATCTACTTGTTACGAGATGTTGATGTCGTACTTATGTATCAGGTTCATATCATCCTCCTTGGTCCACTCATCTCCCCCCGCCTGTTTCCAGTTCAGGTAGTTCAGCCACTTGGAGCGACACTGCTTCTCCGAGCGCG
Organism: Branchiostoma belcheri; assembly: GCF_001625305.1. Lineage (NCBI taxonomy): Eukaryota > Metazoa > Chordata > Leptocardii > Amphioxiformes > Branchiostomatidae > Branchiostoma > Branchiostoma belcheri. The sequence continues at coordinate 330,704 of NW_017803213.1, forward strand.
TGCCCACGCGGTGTGCCACCTCCGCCCACGAGATCCCCGACGTCACCGGCTGGCCGTGGATCGTGTTCGTCACCTCGTGAACCGCGTCTTGGAGCCGAGTTTCCTCTTCGTTACTCCACTTGCCTTAGAACCAATGAGAGAATTAGATTCCTCAAAACTGGAGATTTTAACATTACACACTTACATATTAGTTTACATTTAACTCAAATCAGTTAAATTTCAAAAATGTGATATCAGAGTTAGACTAAGAAACTACACATAATGGTTAATAAATGATTCTAAGTATACAGTACTCTCTCTGTACCAGAGTTACAGGAGTCCCTCATGAGTCGACACCTGTCTTTCACCGATGAGGCACTGCGACCCAAGGCTACCCCGATGGCAGCCCAGTTGGAACCATGCTTCTGCCTTAACCTGGAAGCCAACATCAGCCAGTCAATAATTATTCTATCAATGGTTAGTTCCTCACAGAACAACACATTTCCTCAACTTTTCAAAGGTTTGGATTAATTGGTAATTGATAAGGAATGTCTTCCTCCTGCCAAGCCCTGTAACAAATACAAAGATAGCACCAAAAAGCCACGTCATCAGGGAAAGGGCTAAAATAGTGAAACAACAGCTACTATGTACTCACTCTTTCAATCTCTCAATCTCCTCAGGAGTGTACCTAGAAAAAAACAGACAACAGAACATTTTAGAAAAAAACTGCAAAATGACACTAGAAATTTGTTTAGTACAATGTACTTAATAATTGAGAATTGGATTAGTGATAGCTTTTTTCAGACAAACTTCCAGAACAAAAACCAAAATTGGAAAAAAAAAACGAAATCATTGTAGCCATAGTCGAACTACGATATTCTTACTTTCCGACATGGTTCCGGTTGTCGTACATCCGGAGGACTCTACGATAAATGGCGAACAGTGGTCTGTTTAGGCCTTTCGCGATGGTTCGGTAGAAATCCTTCCGCTCGTCTTTGGACATCTCAAACACAACCTCAGCAGCATCCTCAATGTTGTGGTCCTATGGAAAAAAATCATGGTCAAACCATTAACTTACATATAATGAATAATATCAAGCTGTTATTCTGCTGTTGAAGACTTCAATACCAGGTAACACTGATTTGATTGTAGTGTACACAACAAACATGTATTAAGCAAACAAGAGTATCCTTGTACAAAATAGTAATCTGTTTTCCAGTGCATACCTTACAGTACTGTTCAATGTTGGCTTTCAGTACTTCCACCTCTTCCTTGGACCACATCCCTTGCTTCCAGCTGTGACCTAAGGAAAAGGGCACAGGGAAGTCAATTGTTTGTCTTTTAAGAGTCATCAAGACAGAATCTGATGGATAAAAACACCACAATTACTTCAAGAACACTACATCATAACAATGACCATTCAAAGAAGCTAACACTCTATCAAAAGTATCAAACTGAAGAAGATTGTTCCTGTGCAGTAGTAATGTTGTACCTTTGCCATGCAGGCTGGTTTTGTCCTCTTTAGTGGTGAACCAGGCCTGGTTGACTGGAGCCGCCTCTTCTGTCTTGTCAGAGGAGGGCGTGGCAGGCGAACTGTCCATCCCGGACACCTCTAACAGCTGAGACAGAGTGGAAGACTTTAAAACAAATAAAAAAAACAAATGTGTCTTCAAGTACAAAAGTAGACATTTGTAACATGGGGAGATGTAACTGGACCCATAAATTTTGTTTCATTCTTGTGATGTTACCATTCAGTTGTACCTTTTAGGCTTCACATGCTTAAGGTAGGCACCCATTTGTAGTGTTTATGGGGTTAGACAGAAGGGAGAAAATTAAACACACAAAATTTTCCGACCACACCTCTCTAAATGAGCCAGCCCTTGCCTGTATCTGTTGTCCCGAGGTCGTAGCCAGCTGCACAGCTGTAGTCATGGAATCTTCCACATGCTCCAAGGTCGACCCTGACACATGGTGAAGGTCATCTTCACTTGTGGGCACACTCTGGTCACCTAAAGGAAAAAAATCAGGTAAAATTTGGTAAGATAAGTTCCACAAACTGAAATCAGCCACAAAACGATCTTCCATTCCATCATTCTGCTATCAAATGGAGATTAGGAGGTATACTGTCCATCTTGAACTGTTGTACTGCTGTTCTCAACTGTAAACTGAAAACACAGTGGAAAACTCCTCCCCCCCTCCTACTGCAAAATAATGTCCTTGTGAAAATTATTTACCTTTCATTAGCTGTTCCTTGTACTTACCAGTCACCCCTACCAGCTGTTCCATAGTTGTGTACCCCTCCCTGTAGTCATCATGGTTCATCCGGAGTTTCTTCTCAGGGTTCCCATCTTCATAGTCATCATCACTGTTATCATCACCTTTCCTCTTCTCTCCTCCACTGTCTGCAGCCAAGCACAAAACAGTAATTTGTCACTTTAGTTTATCTCTTTGATAAACTAGGAAGAGATATTTCCCAAATGCTGAGTGCTAAACAGAAAAGCAGTTACTAGTAGTATGTACCACAAATTGATTTTTTACTCCACCGGGGATCGAACCAATGACTAACTGAATGCAGAGTGAACACACTGCCCACTTGGCCACTGCACCAGTTCTATGAATTGAATGCTGAGGTTATGACAAATATATAGACTGAAAACAACTGGATGGCTGCTACACAAGGATGCTGAGGCGTGTTCATAATGTAAATTGGGAACAACATCTGACAAACAAAGAGCTCTATGCTGGTCTCCCAAAAGTGACGTCAAAAATAAGAGCTAGGCGACTACGGTTTGCTGATCACACACTGAGGAACTGCAGGGAAATAGCCTCGAACCTTGTCCTGTGGTCCCCAGCACATGGGAGAAGGAGGCCGGGAAGACCACCCCTCACTTACCCAGACGTGCTGCAAAGGGACGTTGGCCTTCGGGCCGAAGACATGGGGAAGGCTATGCAGGACAGAGACTACTGGGCAACCATGGTGGTTCGGGTGGCAGAGGAGGACTGGCACCCGACTTAAGTCAAGTAAGTCATAGACTGAAACTGCTGACCTGGTTCCATGTTGAAGGATTGGGGGCTGTCTGGGTGAACGTTATTGTGAGTCAGACAGTCCACATTCATGTCCAGGTCTATACCAACATCCTGAGCACCATCCATAGTGACACACCTGGAACAATAGCAGTTCTTTGGTCAGAGCAGTACAGTCATTCGCATTCTATTTCTAGGCATGTTACAGAATTAACATCTTGCACCCCCTGAACCAGTGTACAACAGCACACTGGCATTAGACTTTGTTAAGTTTGTATTTAATTAATAACCACATTTAGCAGAAAACATAGAACATGTTTTCATTCCCTGGCCACATTTTAACGTTATATAACATATTTAACGTTAAGTTTCCATATGTTTTGTTGATGTTTTCTAACAAAGAAATTTTCGCTCAAGTATTTATACATCGTGATCTCAAATGGTTTGAATTTACTTGATGATTTCGAGCAAAAAAGAAACAATGGTAACATGCCCCTAGTTTCAATCCACTATCAATCTAGCCGCGGCGACTGTTGCAGGGCTTCTCTTGCTTGCAGTCTTTTACATTAGCCCTAACAAAAGACTGCAAGCAAGAGAAGCCCTGCAACAGTCGCCGCGGCTACTATCAATCATATTTTGTTTACAACATAGCGAAACTTGGCCTATCCCCGATCACACAACAAAAATTATGGGCATAATTATTCCGTAATTTTACCAGATCAATTTTCACAAGAGTATGGTTTTGCCATCATGTCAACAAATGCAACATAAAACATTACGGAACATTCATGACATATGTCACTTATGTCCTTATGCATCAGTACAAAAAATGCAAAATGTTTTCCCATGTTCGCTACCCAGCCAGCCCTCTAGCGAGCCGCCTACCGGAAAGAACGGCGCCATGACACTCTGACTACGTCTGTCTTCCCCTAGCAAGGTCAACCTGGCCATATTCCCGACATATCTACCCGTTTCCCCTCAAAATCGCCCCTGACCGTCCCCCCGGGGCCCGGGAAGCAGGTGGGCCGAGGCCTAGCTCAAAACTCGCGCGTACTTCCTGATTTTCGTCCGGGAACTTTACGGCGTCAAGACCCAGGATGAACACCAGGACCAGGATGTAGACGGACGGTTGCCCGGAATATTCACCGGGATGTAGCCATCCGCGACGATTTTTATCAACATTCTCTATCACTCATCTGCTCTGTAAAGAATCGTAAGACTGCTTTATTACTACCTCAGATATGTGTTACTTTATTTTCTGCGGTCGAAATGTACAATTTATGCCCAATTTTAGTAACGTGTTGGTCGTACTATTTTTTCGCTGAAGGCTACAGTAAAAGAAATGTTCTGTGCATAGGCTTATCTCGCATGTTCTCGCGATAATCCTCGCGACTTCGATCAACTTGACCCGAGATTTACGAGGTCGTTAACCTTTGCCCTGAGAAAATGGCGGCCCTAGTGAAGAGTATTTCCCGTGTTGGCGGTTTTGCCTCGCTTTTACAGAAGCAGGTAAGGTTGTGTGGCTCTTTTGTAGCATTAAGTGCAAAAATGTGTTTTGGTACAGAATATTCTGGGTGCAGATTAGCCTTGTTACTTGGAGAAAGGGCTGTGAGCGAGTTGTTCTCAGCTCTGAAACGTGGACATGTGATGTCCTCCAGGCTCAGAAAACGTATAGACGTGTATAGAATTTCCCAGCGCATACGTGCAGTTGTACATGTGTGTACTCGTATGACAAACTAGAATGAAGGAGTATGGTAACAATCCAAAAGAGTCATGCTGCACATTTATTTGGTTGCAGAACCCATCACTTTGAGTGTACTATATAGGGATAACCTGGGCTGCTTCGCAAAATTTTTGGCAAGATATAATTAAAATAAGCCTCATCCCTTCTCTCCCATCACTTGTACAATGTAGTTGTAGTGTTGTTGTTGTTTTTTTTTAACATCTTTGAGTCTCTCACTAAACACAGGCACAAGACTTCGGGGTTTCAAAGGGTTGTCTGTATATGTCTGCTCTGTCACAACCAGTGGTAGAATAGCTCCTCATAATTTGACTCTCCTGTTTTCCCCCTGCAGTGTGCAGCCGTGACCGTCCCTGTCAGATGTCTGAACCTGCAGGAGTACCAGAGTAAGAAGCTCCTGGATGATTACAAAGTGGCAGTACAGAGGTTTGGAGTGGCTGACACCACAGATCAGGCTGTGCAGGTTGCCAAGCAGCTGGGTATGGGCAGTTATCAACTAATAGTTTCCTGTTTCTTTGCAAATACAAAAACAGAACTGGTTTAAAGCATATCACAGCAGTTACAAGTAAAGCTGTGCAAGACCAGACTGTAAGACACTACTCTTATCAATCAAAGTATAGTGGTTTCCTTGTCTACCATTTATAACATGATTTTACAAGTACATAATATGATCTTGACAGTGGCATCTACTAGCACCTATGTCTTATACCTATGTCTTCATATCCTGTAACATGACCCGTGCAATCTTATATTTCCCCCCATCTCTCCCTGTAGCACCTGTGAGAGAATATGTCATCAAGGCTCAGATCCTGGCAGGTGGGCGGGGCAAGGGCACTTTCAGCAACGGGGTCAAGGGTGGGGTCAAGTTCACCACTGTGTAAGTAGGAAACTCAAGTTCCAAGATTGCTTCCAACATTCAATGTACCAGTTTTGATTTGGCTCCATGTGATCGGTTTAAGAAAAGTATCTAAAGAACAGGTCTAGCTTTCTATTTATATTTCAGTCCATACCATGGTATGGATGAAATATATTGTGTTCTCTCATGTTTCTTCTTCTCCTCCTGCCAAACAGTCAAAGGGATTCAACTCCGCCATCATTCAGCCAAATGACTTGAAATTTGGCATGGAGGTAGAGTGGGCCAATACCCACAGGCGTTTTTTTCATTTTTTTGATACATGCCTTTGAAAAATTTTTATGAAGGTTTTTTGGGGCATTTTTCGCCAAAAAATGGATTTTTGGATCCTGAGCCCTGGTTTTACAACCAAATGATCTGAAATTCGGTATAAGGGTACCTTGAACATGTGTCTACAGAATAGCAGTCACATATTTGGCATACACCACTTCCAAATGACTCATTTGGGGGACTTTAATGGCTATTTTCAGCAAAAAAAGGGCCAAAAGTGCTGTACCCGTTCCATGTTCTATCTAAAGAATGGCCGGTTCCATCCATGGAACACCTGTTCCATTGCGGGTTACCTGAGGTCACATTGCACCTAAGTGGTGCGTAATGACACACACATTCAATTTTATGTGCCTAAGACCTTTAAAATGTATCAAATCTGATGATTGTTAGTTTTTGCATACCTGTAATAAGATTAGGCCACACCAATTTATTTCCTTGGTTAACGGATTCGCCGCTTCGTTTTTTTGCCAAAATGAAATAAAAATAAAAAAAGAACAAAAATCCATACTCTCGGGTCCCGAATTGGGGCCCCAAAATCCACCCCGTACGTTGTAATTTTTCAAAATTTGGGCATAGTTAACAGCGTTAAAAATACATTGCTTCAAGGCAGAAACATTTTTCTGAGTGCAATTTGTTCGGAAAGCTAGGTTGCCTCTTCAAAAGTTCGTCAAAAAAATTCTTTTGATATAGAACTCGCCCCCCACCCCCTTTGCACATGTCACCATTCATGGGACAAAACTTCACTGACGACAGTCAAACGTACGGCAGATTTACTAAGTCATCGTGCCTGTAACAACATATCATCTCCCTTTTAGATATATATTATATTTCATTTAGAAACACGTATTGTGTCGGAAACATGTGCTAGTAACGGGCGTTAAAAAATCAGCCGAACATATAAACTCGGCCTGGGCGGCACATGCACACACACCTTCAAAACGATCTTTTTTCCAGGGAATATGTAAAAATAACACGACATAACAATGTATTCTGGCATCACAAACTGTATTACTCTCAAAAAGTACAAAATCCTACCGCAAACATGGGAATTTGGCAAAGTAAAAAGTCCTCCATGCACGTAAGTCCATTCACTAATTCTGACGGTCGGAAGAGTCCACTTCGAGTAGGGGGAAACAGGTTCTATTAATTATAGAAATTACTCTGTGAAAAATACTACATGTGCATGTGGCATTCTAACAAAGTTACATCTTATTTAGATACCTATAAACAGGAGTACAATTGCAAATAATGCTTCAATTATTACATCTAAATTTTTTAATAAAATCGTTCCCCCTACAAATAAAAATCCCCATACATCAAAGACTTTATAGTGAAACCCTAGACCATTGAATTTGTGGCAACTTGAAGAGTATGTCAATGTGGCTATTTTGTTTGAATGATGGCTATGTATAATGTAGCTGTAGCATACCTAAAGTGTATAAAGGGAAATATAAAATGTATACTAGTATTTGAGAATTGGGGAAAGATAAAAAAAGAAATAAAATATCTGTAAAAGTAGTTAATTCTTTTGCCAATAACTTACACATTCCTGGAAATTTGTCTAAAGCATATATTTAGGATATTGTAAATTTCAAGCTCTAAATAACTTCCATATCAGCCAGACACAATAGAATGCCCAGCCCAGTGGTAAGCTGTGTGCCCTGAACTAAGAAAACAATGGGATCTGAACAGAGCACCCTAATTTAAACCACTCTTTGGAACTTTGAAAGATGAATAAAAGTGAAACCAGTTGGATGGGAGTCTTGTCAACTGACAGTTTGTTGTTCATACAGTAAAGATGTGTATCTTGCAAAATAATACGAATAATTGTAAAGGGATGTAAGAGAAGTTGCTCATGTACATGTAGTAATGGTCCTTTCAGTTCAATAAATGTCTAATATAATGTCTTATATCATTTTGTAACTTAATGGATTGCTTACTACATGGCTGTATGGCAGGTGGTCTCAAATTTTTATTTTTATTTTTTTTCGCCCGCCCGCTCCATTTTTTTTCTAGAAAAATCCGTTAACCAAGAAATTAAATTGGTGTGGCCTTAGTAAAGCTTTCGAGATTCAAAGTACTTGTTGTTGCATCTTTGTTCTCATATACATGTAGCTACTATTTAATTCATTTATTATTTGAGAACCTTTGCCAGTTTTGCACTGGGGTAAGTTTGGAATAGTCCACTTTTGCGTGGGAGGGAGATGGACTGAAATATGCTGTATTTGCTCCCAAGCAAATGTCGGCCTTTCTAGTTTAACTTATTGAATCATTTATCATTGTATAAAACCTTTTATAGTATTGATAAAAAAAGGAAACAGTATTATGAAACTGGAGTTTGATAATGTTTTAAGTTTCTTTTGCTATGTTGTGTTGTGTTCTAGTCCAGATGAGGTTGGCTCCCTGGTTAAAGACATGCTGGGCTTCAAACTGGTGACCAAACAGACCCCACCTGGTGGTGTTCTGGTACAGAAGGTTAGTACAAACCCTTGGGAGATGTGTGTGTATGACAAAAAGGTATGAGGCCAATGAAGCTGAAAGGTCTGAGAACCGCCAAACTGGACAGATCTTCCTATTAAGCTGTACCTCTCATGTTTATCCATTCATAACTGAAGCACTGAAGTGTACATGTATGAGTGTAACAGTCGCTGTGATTGACACCTGACAGGTCATGGTTGCGGAGTCTGTGGACATCTCACGGGAAACGTACTTCGCCATCCTGATGGACCGGGAGACCAACGGACCGGTCATCATTGCGAGCACCGAGGGCGGCATGGACATCGAGGAGGTGGCCGAGAAAACACCAGACCGTATTTATAAGGTAATCTTTTGTCTTATTTATGCTGCATACATTAAACATTGTTTACTTGTAGTTCTCCTTTAAAGTAAAGAGCAAAAAAAATCACAGATGAGCATTCTAACATTCATCAACGTATACTATAAAGCCTGTACAATCTCCCTTGTTACCTCATGTACAGAGTTATTGTTTTGGGTCTCTAAATATTTTATTGAGGTATGAAATCTCATATTCCCCCTGTATATAAACAGCAACCAGTTGATATCCATGAGGGTCTGTCTGCGGCTGTAGCCAGGCAGCTCGCTCAGAACCTGAAGTTTGAAGGAGAGAAGTTGGACCAGGTAATTAGTAGCTTTTAACTTTGTTGTAAAACCTTCATCTTAAAGTTAGTTCATGGCCAGTGAGACTTGATGAAATTAAGGGAATACAATGTAGCTTTGTGTCAAATTGGGTTTAGTTATTCAAAGCAGTGTACTAGTGTATAAAATGGCAACACTGTGTGTACAAATGACATCACAAACAGGTGCAAAATGACATCACAAAATGCTGTGTTCAAAATGACATCACAAACTTTGTGCTCCAATTTTCTTCAAAATGACATCACTGCACAGTGTGTACAAGTATATATATGTCTATAGATACTGTGCACAAACTAAATGACATCACAAAACCTGTGCAGAAAATGACATGACTGTGCCCCTCCCCCAGGCCACGCTCCAGATCATGAACATGTACCAGCTGTTCCTGTCAGTGGACGCCACCCAGGTGGAGATTAACCCGTTTGCCGAGACGTCCGATGGCAGAGGTCAGTTATTGAGACTGAAAACATGCAGAAAAAAATGATCACTTACCCCCTTACCCTGCAAAAAATGCCAACCGGCAGGTCAAGACTGTAAGCATGAAGAACCCCACCCCAAATTGCACCAACTCTTCTATATGATCCTTCATGATCACTTCTCCCCTTGCCATGTGTGGAATGTCTACATGTACCTAGGCCTGGTAACTTCCAGGTTTAACATTGCAACATTGCAACATTGCAGATAGTGTAATTGTCACATGAGTGTGTGGATAGACACATCTGAATCTGACTTGAGCTGTGTGTTGTTTCAGTGATCTGTGTGGACGCCAAGATCAACTTTGACGACAATGCAGAGTTCAGGCAGAAGGAAATCTTTGCGCTGGACGACTGCTCAGAGACAGATCCACGGGAAGTACAGGCACACAAACACAACCTCAACTACATTGGCATGGACGGCAACATCGGCTGTTTAGGTAGGGCATGCTCATGATATAGAATGATCTGGTAATTTGAAAAAAATGTCTGGTATGTTGATAAAATTGTCTGCATTGGCATAAAATAGAGAAATGTGTTCTACATTTTAAGCTAAGCTCTTTAAGTCATCGGGAGAGGTAAAACTTCATTTTGTCACTGGCAAAATTTATTATATGTACGAAATACATGTAGCAGCTTTTATTTCCATGTGTTAGCAGCTTGGGACATTTTTTGGTAACCCGTTGACCCCTTTTCCAGTTAATGGAGCAGGCCTTGCCATGGCAACCATGGACATAGTGAAGCTGCATGGAGGGGAACCTGCCAACTTCCTGGACTGCGGGGGTGGTGTGACAGAGGGACAAGTCTTCGAGGCCTTCAAAATCCTCACCTCGGACCCCCAGGTAGGCAGCTGGTGTCAGTATGGGAGACAAAACATGATAGTATTCACTTTGCTGTATCCATGTGTAAAAAGCATATAATAGCTGTATTACTGGTATTACTAACTTCATCCCAAGGTAGTGAAGTGATGTTCTTGGCCTGTCTGTGTTTCTGTGTCTGTATGTTTGTTTCCAGAATTCCCAATATGCACAGTGAAAGGTTGTCATATATGTGCTGCCATTTGTGTCTGTGAGACAGGAAGGGTTGCAAAGCAGTATGGGTAAGGCAATGAAGTCTGCCATTCCTGATTATTATTTGTACTGATTTGGAACGTTCTGCTCCAGGTGAAGGCGGTGTTGGTGAACATTTTCGGCGGTATCGTGAACTGTGCCACCATCGCAAACGGAATAACTGCAGCAGCCAGGGGCATCGACCTCAAGATTCCTCTCATTGTCAGACTAGAAGGTTAGTTATGTATATGAAGGTTACTCATCCAGGAATGTAATACTAGTACTATAAATCTTGGTTTAATCAATACCCTGGTGTAAAAAAAAACAGAGTTACAGACATTTCACTGCTATCGAGCAATCAAAGTTTTCAGATAATGCAATAACAATAACACATCAGGTCAGTTGTTTTTTGTGACACTTTTTTGTGAAGTTATAGGAAAGATATCCTTTCATTTGGGCTTTGTTGTTCTTGTCTACAAATCTCCTTTTACTCTTCCTCAGGGACAAATGTTGATGAAGCCAAAAGGATCCTGAAGGAGAGCGGTCTTCCCATCATTCCTGCAGATGGCATGGGAGAGGCTGCAAAGGCTGCTGTTGAAAGCATACAATAACAAACTTCGAATCACCGGATGAAGTCTTGTACAGTGTTTCGTGATCTTAAGTGTACAAAATTACAGAAGATTGTTGTGACTCGTGAGACTGTCAGAGTAATATATGATTTCTCTGGGATTGACGAATAAGTATACATGCACTACTCTGAAAATTATACTGGTTCCGAATCACTGAACTTAGTGTAAAAATAATATGATAGTAAACATATGTTTAGGTACCAACCACGTATTTGATTTTATATTAAAAATATCCAAAGCACTGGAAAGGGATGTGATTAATAATTTTATTCATGGATGAATTCATTATGTGACAGTATTAAATTTACCTCACTACACAAATGTACTAGAAAGTTTGATCCAGTGGTGGTGAGATATTTGTCTGTCTGTAGGAGGGAATATCCTCCATAGCAGGCTGTAACTATGACATTTGTTTGTGTTGCCATTTTTTGCTGGTGCTGGTATCTGAGTGATACTTGCTTCTCATGTCTGCCCATTCAACATTAGTCTGCTATGATGGTTAGTAAGGGGTGTGGGAAATAAAAGTGTTATGATTTGTGTAACTAATTTGCAAGGATGAAAGAATGGTGCTCTTGTATTCTACCCTATAGTTTCCTTTATTAATTTTGCCAGGATGTTTTGGCAGTGTTTGAAACAGTGTCTCTGTTTGTGGTTTAGTAGCATAACTCAGGAAACTATGATGTGAAGCATTGTCAGTAAATTATTTGTGAAGCATAATTTGTCCCCAGTGCTGAACCCCATCCACACATAGGTTAACATGCCAGTCCCTGGTTCTGAACACCATCCACACACTGGCAAACATGTCTGTCCTTGGTGCTGAACACAATACACACACACAAGCAAATGTGCCTGTCCTTGGTGCTGAACACCACCCATGTAGATTAACACGCCTGTCCTTGGTGCTGAACACAATATACACACAGGCAAACGTGGCTGTGCATGGTGCTGAACACAGCCACACACACACACACACACACAGGTAAACATGGTTTTCCCTGGTGTGTAACACAATCTGCACTTTACCCCTACGTAATTAGGGTCAGTCAGCTTCCGTTGTATCGATCAAACGCGGTCTCTATCAATCACCATCAGTACTGCAGCAAAACGTCTGCTTGTCATAGCGGAGGCTAATGTTGGTTGCAGCGCCCTGTCGACCTGCAATGATTACTTCAATAGCTAGGGGTCCCCACAGCCACCTCACTCGATACACTGGACACAAAAGCGCGTTTACACTAAGTGGAAACTTCAAGATAACTTTTCTGACTACAGCACATACACAGGACGTGCTGTGCCCAGAACTGTGTTCCACTTGGCTGCTTTTTCTTCACGAAAAGCCGGGCGGGACGAACCGCCAACACAGCCGGGCACAGATCACACCTGTTTGTACAGTACGATCTACATGTTGTACATGGTAATATTAGTATCCAAAATTGCCAATTACACTCATAACTAGATCATGGAACAACACATACGAATCCTTGTGTGTATATTGTAGCTTTATTATCATGTGGTAATTGTACCCGGATGAGCTGCAACATGGGTGAAACCGCTAACGTTCAGCTGATTTTAGAATCACATTCTGAGTCAAAACTTTCACACATAGATCATTGCTTCCCGACCCTCTCTAAACCATATGGTCTGGGTCGACTCGTCAGTAAGGTCATTGTCTGTCCTTGGTGCTGAACACCATCCACACACAGGTATACATGTCTGTCCTTGGTTCTGAATAACATTCACAATTTCACACAAAGGTATATATGTCTGTTACTGGTGCTGAACACCATCCACACATGTGAACATGCCTGTCCTTGGTTCTGAACACCATCCACACAGGTGAACATGCCTGTCCTTGGTTACTGAACACTATCCACACACAAGTGAACATGCCTGTCCTTGGTGCTGAACACCATCCACACATGTGAACATGCCTGTCCTTGGTGCTGAACACCATCCACACAGGTGAACATGCCTGTCCTTGGTGCTGAACACTATCCACACACGGGTAAACATGCCTGTCGTTGGTGCTGAACACTACACACACACAGGTAAACATATTGGTCTTCAGTCTTAGGTTCTGAACACCATCCACCAGACGCACCCGTGGTTGTATTTTATCACTAGGATGTTAACTGACTGTAATGTGTTGTTTTTGTAGATTTTCCGTTCAACAGATTAAGTAAATGAAAAATAGATAAACGCGTCTTCCCCTCCTTTCACCCATGAGCGCACTGCGACACCCTCTCGCCCTGCCATCCCACCGTCGCCACCGAAATTCAATTTCGCCAACTCATTACGGCGCAAATATAATCAAGGCAGTGTCGTAATGCTTCGCTAAGCAGCTTTAATTCATTAACATGGGCGCAATCAACACCCGGTATCAACATTTAATGCAAATGCATCACATTTTCCTGAATCTATCATGCAATAATCTTCTTGTTTATACAAGCTCCCTCCTGACAGATCGTCTTCGTCGGGCGATTTTTTTTCTTGGACCTACAAACTCTAAAATGTAAAGCCGATTTGAGGCGCGCTTGCGTGATCTATATTTGTTTGAAAATCAATGCGGACTAAGGTGGCCATCTTCCCGCCATTACATGCTCACCTACCGGACAATTGACCGTTGGAAACTGTTGATGATGAGTAAATATCAGGTCAGGTGTTTTTTGATGCACAGGTCAGTGAAAATCTGAGGGGATAGGTTAGCACTTTTATTTCGGTACCAAACCCCCTCCCCACCCCTTCTCTTGATCGACACACCCTAAAGTGTTGGCCGTATGCTGCACTAGTCAGTGTAAAACACGACGGGTGACGGTTTGGACATCCCGCAAATACGCTTGGGGATATTTTTTTTGTCTTAATTTGCTTTGATCATTGCAAAAATAACAGTCCTTACTTATGATGCATTTTTCTTTGTACTAAGTAAGAAAATACACTATTACACATTTTTACACTATTCTCCCTCAGGTACGGCATATCTGTCAATCATCCTGACGTCACGGGACGGGCCACGCCCATTCATCTCGTGCCTGTTCACTTCCTCCTGTAGGCAAAAGACAAATCAATCCGCAATTAGCTTCACAACAGGGATTGATTGAACTTGTTCGTTGACCTTGAGCTACATCGGGTCATAACCCCGCTATTTTCGCGATGTATTTAGTCCAACTAGCCAACGTTAGTACTGCCCAAGCAGAGAGTTTTAGGCTTCGGCTTACTGTATTTTTGACGTGTTTTTAGGCGTTTTTAATCGGGCTTTCTGATATCTTTTTTACGACAAATGTATATTGTCTGGCCAATTTGATACTGCCTTTGCAGCCACCAAAAGATCTGCTTGGAGATTAACACGACCTGTCGACATGAATGGCAAGACAATTTTCTGCACTTGACTCATTAGACGGACCCAAACCAAATAATTTCTGGGGGTGGGAAGGTTGTAGTGCATTTGCTCTTAGGCCTGTCTAGTGTAATATAGGTCCAACAATTATATCTTAATCGAAAAAATAATGATAACTAGAAAACTGTTACTCAAGCAACTGAATAGATTCTAAAAACTACCATACGTATCGAGTAGCAACCACTACTTTTCTTTCGTCAGGAAAGTAGAGGATGCTAGTTGAAACGTATGACAGTTTTCACATCTATCCAGTTGCTTGAGTAACTGTCTCCTCGTGTATCTCATTACCTGTATTTCTAGTCTTCATCGACACTCTTTCATTTACTTTTGAACAAAGTGAACAAAATTCGACCACCTTCCGTAGACACCTGTCCTACTATCCGAGCGATGAACGAATTTTACTTGTCAACGTTCGTCACGTTCTCATCACCGGAGTTTCCATTAAAAAGTGGCGGGAAACCGGACTCTGGCCGATCAGACGACAGTTGTCTCTATGGGAAACTGTAGACCCGCTCGGCGCCCGTCTGCGTCCTCTCCTCCTCCGCCCTGTCCTCTGCGCGCCCTTCACTCCCCAACACGCGCCCTGGAAGGTGAAAACAAGGCAGTAGTATGGAAAATACTTGTTTCTCAAATTTTACTCTGTTATGCTTAGGGCACATTTCCAAACCAGGACCCGGCAGGGCTTTTTGCGTGAACGAAAATCAAACAATTCATATCAACAATATACTAGTATACAAATAGTGTTAATAATTAGTGTAAGAAACTTTTTTGTTTGTTGTCCTTTCTTCATGTATCATACTTTAATAGTTCATGGAAACTTCCCCGCCGCAGTACAGTGACTTTGATAAGGTCTACTACAACTATACATTTAACAACTGGATACAAATGAATTTGTTGATGATGTTGTTGTTATTGCTATCCCTCATTTGGCTCTTCCAAATATCGTAAATAAAGCAGTTTCTTCGGCGAATCCTAAGAAAGATTGACGTGCAGGATTCTTGCTAAGCTCTCGCTCGGTAGGAAGCCTACAAATCGCCGCCAAAGCCGCTAAGGTTGCACGGCAAGTTGTCGGATTAGTCGGCAGTAATCCGCAGCGCTGGATCGGGATTTTCTGCTGTGAGGGAAAGGGGTTCTACATCTCCGGATCAACTATAAAGAGGATTATCTTCTTTTTTTTAAGATTGGCCCACGCGTGGGCTTTAAGCTGCGCATGACAAATACGGCCTTAACGACACTAAGGGGGTTATAAACTGGGATGACCATATTTGGGGTTATAGGCTATATTAGGCGTTGGTTACAGACCAGCTGTTGACCAATCACAGTGGTTGAATCAAAAAGCCTCAAATTTAAAGTTGACGACCAAGGAATCCGTAATATGATAATAACGAAACCTGCAACGACTAAGTTTGGTAGGATGTAACCTTAATTATTAGAACATCCCGCCAACCAATCACAATTAAGGACGCGGAAAATCTTATCTCCAAGCAGATCGTTGGTGGCTGCAGTATCAAATTGGTCAGGCAATATCCATTTGCCAGGCAGTTACCATTTAGAAAAAAGCCAGTACAAAAAATAAAGCCCAAGAAAAACCCATAAAACACGTTAAAAAAATCATCCGAAGCCTAAACCTCTGCTTGGAGAGTACAGAAAGTCTGTTACAAGCACTCTGATTGGCTAAAACCTCGCCCCGGTGTGTGATCTATTTATGTCCTGACTTCCACTCATCCCGTAAAACATGAAGCCATCAATCAAACAACCTGCGATCAATCACGTCATCAGCACATCCATCACACGTGACGGCTGAGTATGTTCGAGTCGGGGTAATATTACGGTTATCGGGATCAAATATTGCTGATGTTACAGGGGTCAAATGTTGTGACACTGACATATTTTTTTCTAATTTCATGATTGCGTAACTCTGATCAACTCTGTTGTACCGCCCCCTGCTCAGGAGCGCTTTTTGCCAAGTCAACATCTTTTCTGTGAAACATTGACTGAAGAATGTGGTAGCATTTCAAATATATAACAGGTTTTAGATATGTACATTTAATATTTGAAATGTACAACAGATTTAAATAATAAGAATTATATTGCTTCAAAAATTCACATCCCAGAAAAAATCCTCAAGTTTCTATGTCGCACAAAAACCTCAAACCTCACTTTGCTCTTCAGAATATCTTTTTTCTTGTTTTTTGCATTCACGTTTACATTTGGTGACGCTATTACTGTTGTTGTCATCTTTGTTGTTGCTGTTGGTGTTGTGTTCACGAGATAGAGGGAGTTGACAGGTAAAAGGCGGTTGTAGTTTTGGGCCATCGTATTCCTTGACGCCCACAAAATGGTGCTATTCTTCATCATCAAGCAAAAACATACACCCAGGTGGAAGGCAATCCTTTGATTAACTGCTGAGCGGAAAACACACGGCGACATGCGGGAAGTGAGGACGGTCTCTGGGCACGGATTGGGTTTCGCGCCACGCCGACCGACCGACATTGAAAGGGTGATTACACAGAAACAGGTGGCTTCCGTGAGCAGAAATAACTCGGAGCTTTTAGAAAGCCAGACAGCGGGAATATGAAAGTTAACGACGCAGACGGAACCGTTATTTTTCACATTTACTGGAAAAAATTCATCACCATGGCCGTCCGTTTAAAACGATAGACTGCTCAGTTGTAAGTAGAGAACTGGTGAAATGGTGGTAACCATGGTGACTTGCAGGGACAGTCCTTGTCTCCATGGTGATTTACATACGGTACAAGCCTGTCACTATGGTGATTTACGTGTAGAACGTCCGGAACATTAGCCCTGTACGCCCGGTCACACGACCCTGATAGATGGACCGGGGAAGCGGCTTAATCAGGTGAAATCACCGTCTGTGTGTCACCACATTCACCGGGCGGTCGGAGCTTAAACTGTCACATGAAACATTTTTTTCTGAAACTTTTCAAGTGTTGGTGTCACTTTTGAGTGAATCTGTGGTGACCTATAGACCGCCCTCTTGCTGTCGTGGACTAAGCTGGCCGCTAGGGGCGCGAGATTATGTCAGCCATGCTAAGGAAGCTTTAATCGTCACTAGAACCACCTTACATTTCATGTTTCGGTGTTTTTCTTTTCTTCTCTTTAGTCTGTGGTCACTGGTGCCCTCTCCGCTTCTCTGTTGGCTGACGGATCGCTGAGTGGACTATGAGCGCGATTTTATATCCGTCAGGCTTTGAAATCTTCGAAAAAATTGTCACGCGAACTTTTTTTCTGAAACTTTTCAAGTGATAGTGATGTTTTAGTGCGTCTGTGGTGACCTAGTCCGTCGGATGACTCCCCGCGGGTTGACGGATCGCCGGGCGGACGCGGCATGACAGACGGCGTATGGCGGCAGTCGTTAAGAGCACGGCTAGAGTTTCACGGCCAGGATTTCATGATTGTCGCCGTCATCAGTGGAACGACCCGGACAGACGGTTTGACCTACAGGTCAACTTCACTTCTATCTGTGGAGGACATTCGTTAATCCATCGATTTTACACTTTAGTGGAGGAAAAAAAAGAGCTCTTCTAATTCTCAGGGCTTTTTTTCAACCCGGTTATCGACAAATGTCATTTGCAGCAATTATCATGTGTATTTGTTTTTGCTGTTTGTTTATCTGTTTAGTCAACGATAGTCAAACATTTAAGTAGAAATATAGTTTGTATATTTATCTGTCGTCCTAAGCCCGTGTGAGAATTTGTTAATTAATCGATTCATTTATTTTCCATTTCTATTATTCAATTGTTGTCTGTTTTCTTAATAAAACAATTTGTACGCCGGAAAGTTAGGTCTGACTTTGCCTGTGAGTCCCTGCCACGTCGCTGGGATCCGGAGCGAGCGCCCGCTAACACTCCTGCCTGGCGCCGGGGAGACAGGTGTGCCCATGTGCGCCCCTGTTATTCACACGTCCCTCCGCGCCCTGTCATCATTCCATGGCTCCTTGTCACCTTAAAATGTCGCCAAAGGCCAAACAGGGAGTTCCCACAATGCGGCGGGCTCCCCGGACATGTCTTTATGAGTCCCTGGTGACGTAATCGTGCCGGTGTCACCTGGGATATGCTGATCAGCTGGTCCTGAGGGGGAGGGGGGCATGCAGGCACACACGCACGACTAGTCCCTCTGAAATACCGGATTAGCAAGCTTAAAGCGCTCAGCCCTTCCTCAGAATGTCATTCCCAGATTCTGAAGCGCGATTAATGATCTTAGAGTGTGTATTAAATGCTATCTAATTGTGCATATGATAAGCTTGGCTGTGTTGAATGCACATCTTGTTTTGTATTGTATTGTTAACGAAATATCTTAACTTTTCATAATACTTTATCAAATGGCGTCCGTATGTTTAAATGACACAGTCGCAGATATTTCTGTAAAACTTTATTAACTGGTATTGATATCAATCCCATAATTTAGTCGTTCAATCTTTCATTCTTTCTTTCCCCGATTCCGTAAACTTTACGTCGCCATATAAGTCACAATGCCATAAGCGCTGCCAAATGGATTTTCGCGATGTTCCTAATTTGATAAGATCCCTATAAAGAGCTAAGTGTGACTCAGATATGCCTTATCACGCCCCATCAGTCTGTATTCTCCAACGTTAAATATACGAGTCCTCATATTACCCAATAAACAGTATATGGTCTCTCTAAAACTCTGTTAGAGCTCACCATAAAAATTTCCTAGCATAGTTGTAAGTATGACACGAGCGCCCCAACGGTTGTGTGGGCTTGACTTGAAAGCTTGGGAAAGTGAGAATTATAAAACGTCGTCTATCTGTTGTCTTTGAACAGAAGGCTGCAGACCCATTGATCGAATATCGTAGACGACAAACTGGTGCCGCATTAAAGTTATCTGATGTAGATAGAGCACCCTCCACTCATCTTTTCAGCTTAATATGTCAGTAAAAGTACAAAGTCTACCCTTCTAGAGTTGTCAATAGTGATGTAGCTTTGTTGTTCTGACTATCAGAGTAAGCATGCCACGCCCCTCATGGTACAAAGCCACGTAAATGTCGAATAGCCTCGCAAAATGCTGCGAAAGCACTGTCTATTGTTTCAGCTATTGTGTCTGTGATAGACATAGACTGTTCTAGGTGCCAGACTAGTACATCTAATCCACGGAGACTACAACGGCTCAATATATGGGCTTTCATACACTGGAAGCGGAACTGGGGCAGGATTTATGGCTTAGCCTAGAAGCCAGGCCGCTTCGGATCAACAGTTACCCCAATCACAACAACAACGGCGATTGAAAAGGCGCACCAGGCCTGACGACTCCGGGTCCAGACTTAAGGTGTGTACATAACAGGTCCGTGTTGGTGTTCGTTGTCATTTCATGGTTGATCCATCCGTAAGTCCGTCTTTCAGGCTGTATTTGGCACTAACAATTTTGGCCTACACACCTGCCCAGCAAAAATGTGCTAGTGCCAAACAGAGCAAGAAAGAGGCAGGCTGTAGACCGGGTACACCACCTCACACCTACTCCCAGAGGCACCCTGTGCTTAAGGTGTGATAATCATAAAACTTCCCCACTTATCTTTTTCTTGTACTTTCATAAACCAGAAATTTTCTTTAAAAAATAAAGACATGTCTACAGAAAAGATGCTCACTATAATTTTATTTTGTCTAAAAATTGAAAGGATCAATTGTATTGAAATACTACAGAAAAACAACCACCATGATTCGTAAAGAAAAGTGATCACCCTAAAATACTAGTGTCAGACATTTGTGCGCCTCGTTTTGAAGAAGCACCACGAAACGACCGTTGCTGTCCCATGGTGCTTTGCCCGCTGTCTGGGCAGATCAAATCAGCCGCCATTATGGCGGCCATTACGTGATAATAGAAGGTCAGCAGTTAATGAATTTTAGAAAGGTCAATTCAAATCTCATGTGGCAACACTGGTGAAGTCTTTTATTTTCAACATCAAAAGAACGGATAAAGCGACTGTCGTTGTCACGACTACAAAGCCATAGCGATGACCTTCAGCTGACTGATTTAGTGCGTTTTCGACACTTGCATTTAGAATAACAATATATTTTTAGCAAATCCGTATTTTCAAAAAATACAAAGTAAAAATATCAAACATGCAATTTTTCGCATTACACACCAAAATGAACAGTGACTTTTTTTTTACAAAATAACACCATGACTAGCAGTATCCAGATAGATATACAGGACGACTCGAAGTCTTGTGTTGTTTCCCAAATTTTGACAAAATAATTGACTTCACCAGCGCTGACATACCTTTCCAAATATTGCAACATTTTTACGGGCGACTTGATCTGTCAGACAAAATACATGCAGTAAATTCTATGCTAGGTCCTTGATATTCTTAATCTATACTAAGATGTTTTAGACTGACTGTTCTATGTTATCCATTGTTCTGTGGCGTGGCGTACCCTCCGATGATCAGTTCCCGCCACAGTTTATGGCTGACTGAAGAATCACTGGTGTCTACGATCAGTGAATTCTACCAGTGCCATAGACCGTGAACGGGCACGTGTTGACGCCAAGGATCGTCTGCAAACCATCGTGTAAACTCCTCTCAGTAACACTGCAGCCCCGAGACTACATATCTGTCTTGATACAACAGACAAACCTTAAAAAATCACCAACAACAACCACATGAACAAGACCAGGCGCTTCTACCTATAGATCGTCCTGGACAATGGGAATCGCCCGTGTTCACAGACAAAGAACCGGCGGGACATGGGCAGGTATAACTCCCGCTAACAACACCTGGTGAGGCGGCTACCAACCACGGGTGTGCCCGACACCCCTCTCAACGTCCTACCTGCGTCTCGGCACACCTGACGTGCAGAGAGACGTCACGTTTTACCTGCTAAGACGTCCGAACGCGTCAGTGTTCTCACACGGCGACCATGTCTGAGTGACTACCTGGCGGCAGCTGCGATAGGTGAGACTGAGGGCGGACAGGTGAAGCTTTGGGCCGTGATCATCTTCCATTATGCCTGCCGCCCCGGGCACCGCTATTGTCTCCACACACAAAACTACCACATCATGTAGACTTAAGGGAATCAGCAATGATGCAAGAAAGGACCCGCGGGGAGGTTAACAATGAACAAGGGACTGAGGACAAATCGGAGTACTCTCCAAGCAGAGGTTTAGCGATAGACTTCGGCTTACTTTTTACGTGTTTTTAGCAGTTTGTATTGGGCTTATCTTTTTTTGTATTGGTATCTTTTTTTTCCTCGGTTATTGCCCCGCCAATTGGATACTGTCTTGCAGGCACCAAGGATCTCCTTGGAGATTAAAATCATAGTAAGGAATAGGATACTTTATTAATACACTAAGCTAATATACAAGGACAACAATTCTCTACCCTCTTCATATGACAAAATGTATAAGTACAGGTGACTACACATCAAGATAGAATATGAAGTTCTCCGAATTGTAGTCAATGGAGGAGAAATTTCCATTCAACACGAAGAAACATACAAAACATCCAGTTAACCCCCACTCAAAGCAGTTCCAAGCGATGAGGCTAAGGGGAACCCTTGAGGCGATTTTAGAACCTTAACAGTAATCATGATAATGACTTGTTGAACGTGGCTAACATGGTCTGTTGATCAGACAGTAGGTTCACGATCCCCCTTACAGAGCCACTTTTTTCCGTATATGAAATACTAATTCTGTGGATTATTTATTTTGAATGAAGCAATATAAAATGACCAGACCTTGATTCTGTGTCAAAATGCTGATGACGTGCTGAAATATTCAACTGCTGTGCAGGTGTGAGCAAATCAAGTGGAAATTCTGATGTTATTTTATAGGGAAGAGGGGGATGTATATATCTCGCATCCAACCAGCGTGCGACCTCGTTATTTCTAGAAAGGCTAGTCTGTACCAGACTGCAATACTATCGGTTGCTGAAAAATATAGACATGAATAACATGCCGAAGGAGTTAGCCGTTCATAGGAGCCCGTGAGTTGCAAAGTGTACTCCTAAGGCCTTCTATCTAGTCTGGCATATTATTCAGTCTATTTGGTCAATTGTTTGCCAGCAACATATTGGAGTCTGATAGAGTCTATAAAGATACAACAATTGCTTGACACACACCACTGGTCTTGAACGTACGTATACTACATTTCTGGTCTGTTTACTAATCAGGCTTCGGCTTATTTTTGACGTAGTTTGAGGCGTGCTATCTGCCTTTCTTTTTTGTACCGGTATCTTTAATTATCGACACCAAGTGGCGTATTGGATAATGTACCAGTCTTGTAGTCACCACAAGATCTGCTTGGAGATTAGGTCTGTTTTCTCGTCTATTTTTTCTTAGATAAAATGACGAAAGTAACGCTCTTTGGTGGCAAGGTAAGGAGTTCTAGTAATGACCACCCTTCATCGTTGATACCACGGTTTCCTTCAGGACTGCTCGCCGGTAGTAAAGGGCAGATGTTCACCCCGGAGCGATCCCGTCACCTGATCCGCCGTGCTGACATGATGGAGCACACACGGATGTCCTGGCAGACAGGGTTTCCAACTGACATATGTCACCGTTCTCTCAGCAATAACCAATTAATCGACACTCGATCAATCAACTAACCAGCATCTATGGGCCCATTACTTTCTTCCGGAAGCACAGTTTGATTCTGTTATCTGCAAAACTAACATTTTTAGACTGCCAAAATCCTGCTGAAATCTAGATGATATCCCGGTTGACTTTCGTGTGAGGAGGGTTTTGTTACGACGACACGAACCTCGGCTATGGATGACTCACTGTCTACCGGCCGCCATGACACTTGACAATCATGCATCAGCTGGCTGTTCCATTAACTAATGTATGCCTTGTTTTCATCTAAAACCTGACGAAGACAGAACACCCGTGGTACGACTTACACAGATATTGTAAAAGAAAACAAAAATTGAAATACAAAATGTTCAGTCCAGGTGACCATGTATGAGATGCACCTAAAAGTCCCTGATCTTGGGATTTGACCTTCAACCCATACTAACCAAGATAAATAGTTTTTCATTAGTTACTCGTTTATGCCAAATGTTTACACACAAAACTTCGGGACTCGCATTGCTTTAGAAAGGGTAAATGAGACTTTGTATCTTTTCTGGTATTACCTAAAAAGCAGATGAGGATAAAGTATGACATGGCCAAACATATCACACGAAAGAACACTAGTTATACATTGTTTGATTACTACGTTAGAATCAGCTGCGGATGTTGCATTGGACAATGTGTATATTTTGCCTGATGTTTTATATTATTTATGTCCTTTCTGCAAGGTTGCGCGGACAGGGACGTACAATAGAAGTTAACAGATCGCCCTTTGTCACAGAGTAACGCGTCACTGAACTAAATTCTCTACTTTATGTAGAGCCATAAAAGAAGCGGTTCTATTGAACGTCGCCATGGCTGGGCAAGCTATTATTCCTACCTATTTTTAAGCGGACATTTGAATGTTCACAGACCGTACCTACTAGGGCTTGCTCTTGTGTGTATACTTATAAAGCTTGTGGAGAAAAGAACAAGACAAAAACATCTGTTTCTCTCGACTTGAAGCCACTTTTGGTCCCGTTTCTTACGTAAGAGCAGAGACATAAATGCCGACAAGACCAGCTGTTTTTTTTTTCAATGCCCAGCGGGCTTAGCCAGCATAAACAGTATTTTTCCAGCGGTGCACTAACTAAGTTAAGATTTGTTCAAACAGAAGCCGGGATAAATACAAAATACCTCAGCCTAGTGATTATAGCTATGCGTATCTATTCACGACATAGGCGATATCAACAGGCAATAAAGATACATGCACATCACTGTATCGTTCACAGGTTAGCCGACGACTATACGGACAAGGCCCCATAGGTAACTCACCTATCCTGCAGGTGCGAAGCTCAGGACGTCTCACCCGCGGTACGTCTCCAAGCAAGTCCTTGACGCAAGTGATGTAACCGTCCTCCTGTTCGGAAGAGAAAGGGGAATGACTTTATTTCTCATTGGATTAACGTTATCATTCTTTCACATCCATCAACGGGTGGAAATATAATGTCAATACGACGGGGGCGATAAAGAAAATTGGGAGAATAATGTAGCTTCCTGGCGGGTTGACAGCCCGCCTTTGTTCCCGTGTCCCATCTGGGATGGTCGCTCCCGTGCAACCGTTCGCGGCTAATGAAAACTTCACACGCGAGGAGGAGAGAGGTTTTTCCTCCGGGGTCCCTTCAGCCACGACCCCCTATGACTTCCGTGTGACGGTCACTGACGTCAAATTGATAGCGCGCGATCCGGGGATTTGGTAGCCTGGCTAGTCTACAAGCAGAGGAGTAGCGACAGGAAACGGGGCATATGATAGAAAGGTCACAATCTTCCCCACCAACCTTTGCTTGAAGACTAAAAGCCAGTGTGCCATCCTGGTTAGTTTCGGTCTGCTCCGATAGTCTCTACTGGTAGCGACTATTGGAGCGGACGTAAAATAACCAGGATGGTACCCAGGGTAGGGATTTGGGGAGGGTAGATTGTATAATTGCTACCTGTGCGAGTAAGTTGAAGATCCCGTGTACGCCGAGAAAGCCTGTTGAACGGCAAAACTTCAAGCAGTTTTTTTCTGCCTGTATACAAAATTGCTATACCCTATTTTCTTTGGAAAGAATTGCGAAGTTTTTTCACATTTTGCATCCAGTTAGACTATGGAGGTATTTTCTACCTCCATGGTTGGAAAGAACATGTTAATCTATCCGTGAGTGTTGAATAATCTATGCTTATTGTCCCCCAATCGTCCAAAGTATTTCTATAAATTGCAGGCCGGGCACCCACCATACCTTGCATATTTCATTAACCATGCTCTTAAGTCACTGCACTGAATGGTTTTATCAAAAGGGCAGGAAAATTATTTCTGAATGGGGCATGAATAAATAATAAGGGAGGGGTGTGGCGGGCAGCGTGGTGGAAACCTCAGTCACGTGACTAGGGCGATGTCATGGATGGGCGGCAAACGACAATAAAGAATGCCAAGGCTGTTGACTTTGTGGTCACATAGCCTCCAGCTATGTACAGTAAATATGCCAATGTAAAATAACACAAGAAAACCTTATCCAATTGAAAAATAAATTTGTTGTACGTTGGTATTTTGCAGTAACCGGAATCGTTGTGTAGCCAATTTGAACTAAGTTCAAAATAAATGTATAGGTATGACATAAACCTGACTTGTAACGAGGCGTTTCATTGGTCGATGCCGTTCGTTGATCTCCAATAAAGCACTCACCGTTTACCGACTCTTGTCGGACTCTTTCCAATCTGCCAATTATCCACTCTTATCTTCACCGCCAATTATGCTGATTTTTATGACGCCAGATGGTGAAAATTACGCTGTCTCCTGTTTCATTTGGGATTTCTAATAGCGCCAATCTCCGCATATTTCACACATTTAGAAGCCTGGCATCAACAGGGGGAATTGAGGAATTGTTCTTGTCTCTTGAGAACTTTCCTGTTCCTATGCTGAACAGCTTTATCTCTAGATCTATTTGAAGCACCTGAGTGTTATTGCTCAATTGATCGATTTGTATAGCACCTGAATTTCCTCATTGTCCAACGATGCATCTAGAAACGGACCCTCGAAAGGTATTCCCCCTACCCCGCCTTCAAAGTGCAGTATTTTAAGGAGGTCTTGGAACTGATACTGTTCTTTTTTAATGGGATTTTGCTCTCTCCCTCTCTCTCTC
>NW_017803213.1:357052-433647 GCF_001625305.1 Branchiostoma belcheri
TCTCTCTCTCTCTCTCTCTCTCTCTCTCTCTCTCTCTCTCTCTCTCTCTCTCTCTCTCTCTCTCTCTCTCTCTCTCTCTCTCTCTCTCTCAAGTTGACAGCGATGTAAAGAGTGTGCACCTAGCACAGCGAGGGGCAGGCGGTGGCATCTGGCCATCTTCTTGGTATCTAACATCAAAACTTGTATTTCTATAGCTGTGTTCACCAAGAAAAAGACATAGGCGTATCGGTTTATAATAAACCTTAACTTGATATTTGTTAACCATAAATTGGGGAGTAAAGATAGCCTGTACGAGTCTTCAGAAGAGATTGGCCTAAAACAGAATACATGCCAGGGGAGTTGGTCTGCTAAAGGAGTACAGGTAGTCGCTCCCGAAGCCTGGCAGAGGCTGGAGTGAAGAGTTTCTGAAGTATCCACTGATCAGCTTCGCGGGGGGTCAACGTCCTGCCTCTACTGAGAATCGCGCGGCAAAAGCGCTGTACATGTACAGGTGGCGTGCAACTGTCAGCTTCTTACCAACAGCAAGACGTATAACGGCCTCTTTTCGCACAGGAACTGCTGACATGAGAGTTTAATTTCTTAATTCTATCCGCTTTTCTCAGCTGTCCGCGCCTCACGCGATGTTTCAACCGCCATCCGCCCTGACGAGTTGAAAGCATCCAATACAATTTCAGCAAAGCAAACAAATAGTCTGGATGTGGGAATCTGTCTGATATTGACATTTATTACTGCCATTTCTTAGCACATTTTCGTCATCATTTCATACTTGATGTGTCCCAGTGAAAGAGCCCCAAAACAAGTGACGTGAGGAATCCATTATTCTTAGTACCACCAATAGATAGTTAGAACCAGCCTACGATGTGAAACATTGTAGTTACATCGAATTTTTGTCACACGCATATCAGTATGCCATGGGAATGGTTGATTCAACTTACTAAAGAATGACCAGGAAGTGACTTTGAAATTCCAGTTTTACCGTGATGAAATCGTTTTGGATGGCTTTAAGACTGGGCGGGGAAGGGGCGGAGACAAGAGCCGGGAACCATCGGCTCCGAACGTCGCACGAACCGAGCCTCTCCTAACAATACACCCCGCATTTTCATAAATCGTCTCGGGTCAATTTTCCTCACTTTACACCAACTTTTAAGTCCGCGGACCAATCCCAGGGGTGGTAAATAATTAAATAAAATCTGCTGCTGAATATCCATGATCGCCGGCCTGTATTGTGTTAGCTTCATTACTATGAAATATTAATCCCTCGCACACCGGGCACGGCGGAAAATAACTCGTAAAATTTCTGCGGTGGACAGTTTTTTATTGATTTTCGCGGGCTCCGGAGAGATAAAGCCTCAATCAGTGGGGAGGGGAGGGCCGGGGGCAGACTGCCACCTTCCGTCACGTGACATTTGGCTCCACCGTGCGTGCGTAGTCTGCCAAAATCGCAAACTTTTCTCAACACTCTAGAAGAACGGAACGCACTTGTGCTGAAAGTGTTCAAACGTGCCTGTACTTGACTTGGCAGGGAGTGACGGTACTATAATATCTGTCCGCCGCGGATGGATCCCCCTGATTATTTATACCAGCGCGGCAGGAGAGGGACTATTACGTGATTGAGCGGGGCCCGTTTTCCCCGTGAATGGCTATATCGGTACCTCTAATTTGATTTTATACGAAAGATGAGCGCTATCAAGCCCTTCCCTCAATGTACTGATTCACAATCAGGCCGGACGGGGCTCGTGCACGGAGAGGGGCGCCCTGGGTTATCTCCGCCAGGTTGAACCGTCGCGCAGAAAGCCAACCCCCGTTTACAAAGCCTTTGATCCCGACTATATATTCTACCTCTTTATCCCCTGACATTGGGCTGGAGGGAGATTAGAAAGCCCTGCGTGTTTTTCACCGGTGAATCACGTCATTTCGCGCCAGTTTTGGGACGCGGGCACACCCACCTGACAGACGACATCACATTAAAACGTGTCACAATCCGTTCATTATCGTCTGCTTTTTTCGTCCAAAATAACTACTACCCGAGGCAGCGATTTTCTGAGCAAGAAAATGCGGAAGCGGAACACGCTATAAGTTTCCGTTTTTGTAGCTATATAGTAGTGTCCCGTTGTAAGTCTAGGCATGAATATGTCAGGCAGAGAAGGCTCTAAGGGGGTTTCTGTGAGGCGTTTTGCGCGGAATTAAACGGGGCAGTCATGAATGAAAATGGCACCGGGCTCCTCCATTTCCCGCCAAGTAGCCGGTGTTAATGGAACTCAATCCAAAGCAATATAATACCGGTGCGGTAAAGTACCCTCTCTATACTACAATTGCAGCAGGCTTTTTGCTAAACCCTGTTGTGTGGAAGTTACGAGTAGAGACTATAGCTAAGAGAGAGAGAGTTGCGTGGTGATGTATAGTCCGGCCGGACCGGGCCGACGTGCGGAACACTTTTGACGAGGTGACCCTCATTCATACAAACGAGTTGACTTTTGTAATACAGGCCGAGCCATCGATTCGCTGCCCCGCCGCGAGACGAACGATCGAAGGAGAGGCGGTAATCTGTTGGAGCGGGGCACAAAACGGCATTCATCACGCTCGGGGAGAAGCCTGAGACTCTGATACGTGTCATAAAGCGGGGGAAGTGGATGATCGGAGTGCCATACCTGTTAAGAACGCCATTCCGAGAGTCGCACGCTCGGCTTGCGCGGGAACGAACCGACCTCTGGGTTGAGAGCGAACGGAGGAGAGTGGGGGAGCGATGAGGTGGACCTCTGTTGGGCATCATCAGTCAGCTGTGGCATCTTTAATCCTGCTGAGGTGGGGAGGGGGGCGAGCCGTTGTCTACCGTCTGCCGTGAAGTGTCATCTGCACCGGTTGGATGGGTAGGTTGACCGGTTACCCCGGTGCTAGCTGTGTGTGTCGGGACCGGCCCAGCTGATTTGACGACCGATGACGTGGAAAGGGAGGTGACAGGGACGGGCCATCCCCACCTGCAAATACAAACAAACATCATGTCCGAGCGGGAAAACGATCGACAGACGTGCATGTTACACCGGGACAGGACCCCACACGCGAGGAGAGAGAACTACCAAGGCAATCGCCGTGCCGATTCCCTCCGGAAATAGCTGAATATCGGTTGCCTATATCAACGCGGCGATAGAGCGCAGAGCGGGCCTGTAATGTAGACGTTCCGGGGGAGAAGATGTCACAGGGAGAGGATCAATACAGACTCCTGGCCCGCCGTGAGACAGGGCCGTGCGGAACGTACGGAGTCAGTGTCCGCTCCGTGTGTTTGGCTGCCTAGGCAACCGTGGATCGACCCTTCCCCTGGCGGCGGGCGCACTAGGCGGCAGGCATGTGCGCCGCGCTGGCCGGCTGTTGCACAACCCGGCGGCGGCACGAGTAATCCCTGCCCGTCCAACCTGCCATGCGTAATTGGACCCATTTCGTCAATTTACCTACCGCTTTAATACTCGGTGCCGGGATGAGGCCGGGGGGTTCCGCACGACGCCGGCGACGGTGCCACGGGCCTGGCTCCCAGCGTCCTGCACGGTGTTTCCCCTCACTGCCACTCACTACCGACGTATTATGGAAATCGCTCCAGGCGGGTACGACCCATTATATATAGGTAGCGTCAGCGCCAGTCAGCGAGAATATTTGAATGATATTTTAACAGCGCAAATTGCGAGCTGTCACGCGAGGGATCTAGCCCGGTCTCCCGACGTTCTCTCTGTGCGTGGATGTGACAGTAATCCCCCGGGTCGGCCCATGGACTCACGCGCCGCGCCTAGGGCGGGAACACAGAGGACACACAGGGCAAAGAACCAACCGGGCAACCTTGTGGACACACAGCTGAGCAACGAAAAGTTACTGAAGGATTTTGTACGGTGTGGTTTACGACAGAAAGGTGCCTGGACAGGTGAGGTCGTCGGCGGACAGTCACCTTTACACCTGCGTGCCTGGCGGGATCCTAACGTGCATTCCCGGTCAGCAGCCAGGCTTGTGTTGTATACTGGGCTGATGTGGCTTAACCAGGACGGGAGAAAATAATCTTTGCATCACAAGTATATCCTGTTGTAGAACAGTATGGGGAGGGGGGCAGTGACTTCTAACTAGTGGTCTGAGACTATATACATTGTGGTAAGATATCACGTCCAACGCTTTGTGTGTTACTGATAATGCATAAGGGCATTTGACTTTGTAACATGAAGTAATTTATTATTTCCCTACAACTCGTATTGTTCCTCACTCTTTCTTTCGATTCAATTCATACTGTTGAACACAACCGGGTCAGCTTGTAATATAATCGTTATCGCCCATGTCTTGTGATGCGCAATGAATATAGATGTCCATCAATAGAATAGAAGAATTTAGAATGACAGCGTAGTCAAACTTAATTGAAACTTTGTGACAACTTTTGAGTAAGTTTACAAAGGTGTGAAACTTTTTAAAAGCCGCTCAGGGCACTTGGGAACGCTACTATTATAACAATGCATTATCCATAAAATGGACCGCATTTTGAAATATTCATACCAAAATTGATTTAAAATCCCCCCTCGCGAAGATGACTGTCCGTTGAAAGTAGCCATTTTTCACCGACCAGCGCGAATTTCTCCCCTCCGACAGGAAAAACGTTTTAGACGTGGCAGCGCGCGCACGAGATCGCGGACAACCATCCATCCCGCGTGTCGCAAAGAGCCGGCCGCTCGCGTGACTTTCCCGCGCAACAAAAGAAGGCCCTAATCAAAATTTGATGAATGGATTTCAAAGACAACAATGGGCAGATATCATGATCAATTGGCCGAGCCTTTTGGCGCAAAATTAGCGTAAGAACCATCGCTATGGGGCGGACGGAGCTCCGCGAGAGAAAATATCGGTTCCATAAATTCTTCTGGCAAGTCCAAGTACTGAGAGGAGTAACGGTTTAAACGGTTTCATGTGGTTGTAGCGTTTTCGAAGCAAAGATCGCGTTTCGCAGACGGATTGTGTTTATCTACAGCTGATCCCATTTTGATCCGTAGGATCAAGGACGATAAGTCCGCTGTCAAAGGCGATCTATTCGGGCGTTGCTATGGCGACCGTGGCTCTGTTTAAGGGAAGTTATGTAACAGGTGGTCGCCGGTAATCACCAAGCAGATGTCTGGCGGCAAAAGCGTTACGGTTAGAACGGATCATCAAGGGAGAGTCCTCGGGCACTCAGACCAATGGTAACTGTCTGACGAATAGATACTGCCAATGATACTGCCTGGCCTATTTTATACTGTCTTTGCAGCCACCGAAAGATCTACTTTGAGATTCGTCGCCGGAGCCTGATCAAGCTTTGTAGTTTTTTTTTTTTTACTTTGAATCCATATTTTGATAAGCCAAAAGAAAACAATACAGTGCATTAGCGGTAGTGGTGGTGGTAGGGACCGCGAGTTGTAAAATAGGCGGTAAAATCCTTCACGGCTTACGAGCGCTTTTACCGCTGTGTTTGGGGGGGCTTTGCTATAAAACGGCTTACGCTGTGCACAGCGATCCTAACGTCCAACACTAACGCGTGTTTTCACTTAGAGGAACCGCAAAATGTACTTCTGTTTGCTCTAATAGCACAACAGTGTTTGAAGAACACACTCGCGTATCTGTCTTAGGCCATATTTCCACCAAGCGATAATCACTGAGCGACCGTGCAGCGACCAACATTGGATTTGTGTGACCGTTGACTTCATAATTGAAATATGCTGTAAAATGTCAACGTATGACTTAAAAGACAACAAAACACACAGAACGTTTTAAAATGTCACTCTTTATCCATGGAATTCGTTGAACGATCTGTCAAATCTTAAGTTGCTCAGTGGTCGCTGCCTCTAGTAGAAAAGAGGATGTTCCACAAGGCAGAGTTGTTGAGGAGGTGTAACATAGCGCAGTCGTGTAGTTCAGGGCACGACACCATTACCAGAAAGTAGGGCTGTAATGCGCGGCGTGTTCTAATGAATAGTTGACATAATTACAGACTCTCCCGGCTTGAATGATGGCTTCCATCGCTGCCAACGTTGAAATTAGTTGGTAACGAAATAATATGTAGTTTCGTCCTCTTTGTATAGTAATATTTTGTATCATTGATAGAATGTTATTTTGAATGATTCACATGCAGATATTTATATATAATTGTATATATATGTATCTGTCTTTATTATAATGGTTTTAGCCGCAACACATAAAGCCGGGTTTTCCCGCTATACACGGCAACTGATGGCGGTTCATGTAACTAATACTGCTTTCGTCATCATATCATGTACGTAGATCATATCCTTAACGTAGATTTGACACTATTGTACAAATGTTTCTCTCAGAAGCTACGTTACGTTTGATCAGATTCCCGTATATATGCCAAGCGCCAGGAACTGTACATGTTTTAGGTTTCATCCACATTTTTTGTTGCTGAATGATGCGTTGGAATTTAAAGGTACCTAATTCACCATTTCAAGTTGCAAGGCTAATGCAGTAAAGTACTATTAGCATATACTTTTCAGAACTACGTACGACGTACGGATATCATACAAGACTGTTGCATAGTAGCATCACACACTATTGTATTATAGAGCACATACCTTACCTTACCTTAGACCACAGAATCTAGCTATTCTGATTACACTACACTACACTATAATTCGGTAGACCCTATGAATATTGCAGGACAAGTACACGACTATCCAAGAATGCCGTCAGTTTGCGATCATACAACATCTGTGACCGGGCCCTTTTAGACATTCATTCATTTCCCGGTATTCCCTTGGAAATACACAACTGTAAAACGTTTCCGCCCTTCCAACAAATCAGCTGATTTTGCGTGGCACGACTTCTCGATAATGACTTGGCGCTTCAACGCGACTTTAAAAACGCTCTGTACCGGTGAAAGAACTAGACATTCGGCGTGCGCCAGCCAACAAGAGTCGTAAATAATTCCGTTCCGGGCTTTGTTGTGAAAGGCTGTATTGGCAGGTATTGAGCTGGACCTGGGGGCTGACGGCTTGTTTAGTGCTGTACGTGCTTTCACCCTAACAGTCGCGTGTAAGACTTGACCATAACGTTTAGCCCGCAGTTTTACAACCAAATAGGCGCCAATAAATTTCACTTACGTTAGCGTTAGGGCTAGTCCATTATTCCAACGTTGGGGGGATGCGGGTATCTTATAGTGGATCATAGTACAGTGTAGACTTATTTCCCTTCATCCTTTATGGAGTTTGCATTGATTTCTACGCATTTCTAGTGCATCTGCATTCGATTTGTCAGAGTAGTATTGTTAAATCGACCGTAAGACATGACTACATTATGCAAAGAATATTTTGCATCAGGCGTCTTGTCCTTTTTTAAGAAAAGTACAACACACACAGTCATCAGGTCCCGTTCTTCGCGACCGCTAGGCCACCACTGCCAGTGATGACGTCATTGACGGAACCCAAGGACATCCATACCCGTTTTTTTGTCACGATTTAGCCAACTTTGCATCAGAATTGTGTCTGTTGCAGGTGATATATTTTTCGATACAACATTTGAAAACTACTAGACGGGACGTCATCCTTAAATAGGAGACAACCTGCCGAATACATTACGGGTTTTGCAGTACGTCCCGCCGATGTGCAAGGACATCCAAATATGGAAATCGGCAACTTAGGTCGCCAAACCTCCGTGTGATTTATGACCCTTTTTTATCTGTTACAAAGCGAGGCGTTTGATCGATACAGGGTGCTCTTTTGCTTCATACATATCTGTCAGGTTTTCACGATTTCGATATGCGGGAGATCCCGAGATTTCCAAAAGGGACAAAAGAATATCGCGGCTCCGATTTGGTACCCGTAACGCGTGCCATCACAGGTGCGCCGTGCGCAGGTCAAGCAGGCTTCACTGCAAATTTACTCCAGACAACCAAGACTGGCGACCCTGAGATCGTGAGCTGAAATAAAAGTACGACTGAGGTGGTTGAAAGCAATGTTTGCAAGTGGCTGGACTAAAAATAAGCATGAGGACACAATCCTCCGTAACGTAATTATGGTGTTTGCGTTGTGGCTATGATACCGTCGTAACCACCGACATGCCAAATTTCAGACAAATCCATCGAAAGGATCTTGATTCATAGATTTATAGGTGCGAAGGCACAGACACGGGCATAAAAGAACAGAACTTTCGCTCCACAGAACAACAGAAACGTCTGTGTTATAGTAACCATAAGGTACACGGCCGAGAGTTCGACCTAAAGTTTCTCTCCGTCGAACAAAATAAAATGATGGTGTAAAAGAAACTTGGACTAAATTCACTTGAGAAAAAAAATAGCAGTAGCTCTTTGCAGAGAGAAAGTTTGCCACCGAGTTGACCTATGCAACAAAGTTGCGGAAGGATCTAATGTACCAGAGGAATTCTCACTAGCAACACTAACGTTTATAATGCACGTTACCGCCCCTTCTCTCCCTTCCCCAGGGTTAAACACTGGACCAGCCCCAGAGAGCGTGGGACCCTGATAATTAATTAATGGAGACACCTGACATCTGGCCCAGTAGTTATACACGAGAGAGATGACTCCCTTGAGATAGGAGGCGCACCGGGTAGTGCTCTCCAAAGGACCGCATGCAAGGCCACTTTAAAACTTTGTCACAAAATCTAACCAAGTGGCTTTAATCTAGATGAAAATTTGATGATTCCTTTTTTCTGGACAGCTTCAGGCTGACAACCGGTGTCCCAAATGATTGTTTGGTGGCACGCCAGTGGTCCGTGCCCTTTAGGAACTCGGTTCTTCGTCGTTTCGCATTATTGTGGCGATGTTTTACAGACCAAGTTGCGTGTAGAAAAATTTCCGCTGGACTTCACCCATAGTACAAATCTCCAGGCATATTCCTTCGAGGGAAAGGCGGTATAGTATCGAACTGTGCCCAGTTAATGGTAACTGGTGTCCAATTTGATCGTGCTTTGCCTCCAACGGAATCCGCTTCCAGATTACTATAGTGCTACGGTACTGGTGGTATTGTACTTTCCAAGCAGAGGTTGACTGGGACCTTCTTCTATGTACTGTACTCTGACATTGACAACTGGCTCAATCAACGGTGGCCTGTGTGATAGTGTCTTGGCCATTGGATATCTTACCGGTTGTTCACGGTACTGTTTTGTGTACTGTTTCACTGTCACTTCTGTACCGTGAACGTATCATTACAGTTAACAAATGATTCCTGGAATTTCCTTTTTCCTGCACCTGTCGCCACAGTGAATATATAGTTCCGTGAACATGTCCGTTTTTCTCAGAACGTGAACTTTTGCTAGTTCTGCCGACGTGCTGTGCATGGTATCCTCCATACACCCGGTGCATCATGGTCTTGACGGGAAAATGACAGTCACGCTTCCAGCATCCAAACGCAACCTTTTCTACTAGCCAACAACGATGAGTGTTGGAGCGAAGCAAATCGTAACAGGCTGACTCCGTCAAAAGTGATCACATCGAAACGCGCACACCGTACAAGTCCGGTCGCAAACGATCGGATTTATTTTCTGGATCTGTTACTCTAGTTGCGCTCCTCATCGTTTGGTAGCTTACATGAGTAGAATGGATTGATAGCATCTGAGCGCCATTTCCCCTGTCAATGGTTCACTGATTTTCGATAATCCCGGTCATATTTTTTACTGCTTTGCTGGTAATCGGGTCAAATAAGTTAACAACCATATGTGTTTCTAACCACCAAAACAAATGGAAATAGAAGGCTACAGAATCACTGTCCCAGTGAAATGTAGTAACAACGTTCACAGTTAGATGTGCAAAAGTTAGGTCGTTCGGTGGAATACATCTAGCTGCCGCCGCGCCGCGGGTTTTCTATCCCCCTGCTTTCCACGCACTCACTAGCTGATGTTCAGTGCCGTCCCTGCGCATGGGCGGGTTTTACAGCACGTCGACTGAACGTACTGCGCCTGCGCGTAAGCCGGATTTTCACGGTTTGCGCTGGAAGGTTGGTCTACGATGCATCAGAATTTTACCACTTGCAGACGACATCTTTTCCGACACGACGTTTGAAAACTATGGACGGGGTGTCATCCTCAAATACGCCAATACGACTTTAAATGAGACTTTACCCTAACGTCGAAGTGCTATGCACAATACATTACGGGTTTCGCGCAGGCGCAGTGTGTTGTGCCGATGTGTTGGGTATTGCAGGATTACTCGGATTTTTCACGTACCGGTTTTCGTTGGATGTTTGGTCAACGTTGCATCAGAATTTTGCCTGTCAAAATGTTATATCTTTACTGACATAACATTTGTACACTACAGACAGCATGTTAACCTTATATGCACAAATACGACCTTATATGAGACGTTCTGCCGAAGTGCTATGCACAATACATTACGGGTTTCGCGCAGGCGCAGTACGTTATGCCGATGTATTGGGTATTACCGTCTTGCCCTACAAACGTCAGATCCTATAGCCGCTGACATGGTCCAGGCGACCGCTTTAAGTACTTTCTGGAGATTCCTTAATTTCGCTGTGAAAGTGGGAGAGTACTTTACTACCGGGGGCAATTAAACGCGTATCGTAAATTTTCTTCTTCCCTCGGAGTGCTACAGAAGCTAGGAGACAATGTTCCTGATGGAAGGGAAGAGACAAGCCACCATGTCTTTAGGACGGGAATTCGAAGACCGATGTCTTAGAGATGGGCTAACCTAATAATCCAATCATGAAATGACCACCGTAATTCATAATTTCCTCTGATTGAATTGTTGACACTTCCATGATTCACAATTTACTACAAATATTTGAAATACGGAGCGGAGAGAGTCAGTGTGTGTGTGTGTGTGTGTGTGTGCGTGTGTGTGTGTGTGTGTGTGCGCGCGCGCGTTCGCTTGTGTGTGTGTGTGCATGAGTTCGTACGTGTGTATGTAGTCTACGACCATGTTTTCCGAATTGCATTTACCTTACATGAAATATGGCAGATTACCATTAAGCAACCAATACAGATTTTCCTGAAGACATCGACTTGAATGTTTCCCTTCATATCAAAATTGGCCTCTCAAGTTGGCTTTTCTTGTATACTACGGAGAATAACCCATTTTCTGTTTGAAACCTTACACCTTGTTCGCTGCATGTTGCGCAGTAGTACCTCCTAATGACCAGGCAGATGTGCCTGCATCGCGTTTTTCCTGCCAGTAGAACGTTCTCCTGTTGGCACGCTCGCTGAGAAAGCTCGCGCAGATGTTGATTCGAAGCGACAGCCTTTCTCTGCCAAAATATCTCCAGCTGCTTTTCCGGGTCTCTCGAGCCCAGGCTTATCTCGATCCCAGAGCACTGTAAGCATCGCTGCTCATACATCAGACGGAGCGGGGAAGGGAGAAATCTAATAAGCAACGAGCAGCGGAGGAGCGCAAACCGGGTTAGGACGTCTGCGTTTTGTCTGTCTGATCGCCAATCGATCAAACTGTAGGCCCGCTGCCATCTGAGGGATGACTCATCGGTACAGGGGGCAGACCATTCATCATTCAGGGGTCGGCGGGCCCGCGGCATGTGGGTAGAAACCGGCAGACTTTGAACGACGGTGAATCAGAGCCCAAAAGGGTGTCTTTAACATGCCACTAGTCGGTGAATACATGGTTCTAAAAGTAACGGATGCCAACTGAACGCCAAATGATCTTTCTCTAACATGCAAAGCAATTGCACCGCGTATTGACATTTTAAAAAGATTAGACATCATGGCAATCTATAGCCACAAAACAAATTCAGTCTCATACTTTTACGATGTCATTGCGGTCTGAGGTCCTGAAAACCGACACACTTCCTTTTCGATTGTTAAGATTTATCAGTTTCTGGTGTTAGTGGAGTCCGATAGGAGGTGGGTAGAAATTGGCCCATACCGTATCCCAGAGGATCAATTTTCTCTACAATGGCTTCAATACAGTGGGAGGGAATCACGAAGATGTAAATTAGGTTTTTAACCGAAGCGCCGTTGGACTCAACCCACAACAGACTATCCGTGCAGAGCTGGACTGAGAGAAGTTGAACGTCTTTTAGCCCACACGTTTCTTAATCTCTAAAATTCCCAATCTGGTCTTCATATTACCCCTACCTATCAACATGGCCGTCCCGAAAACACGTAGGGAAAAGTTTTCCTCCTAGTCATTGTTACAAACAACAAATACATGTTATAGAAGTATCCTAGTGCTGAATCACATGACTGCGTAAGGTAATATTCTGTAAAGAAAGATGTTACCCGCACTTAATATCAAAGGAGTTCATAAGCAAGTCAAGATAACTTTAAGGTTATTTTAGACAGTATATGACCTTCATATACACGATATTTCTATATCTATGAAGTTTGCTTCATGGCTTATAAGTAGAATATCCTTCCTAACCTCGTCGATAAAGGACAGCTAGCCTTTCAGCACCAAGGACGGGTCGGTTTTGCTCGCCCCTTTGAAACATTGATAATGGACTCGTCCTCTCCACAAGCCCAGCTGGCAGGTTTGGGTGCACGTGATGTACCGCCTCCCCGCGTCACGTGACCCGGCACGGAGGGAGAGCTATCAGATTAGTGGCGATCGGCGCCCATCACACCTCCATTAGCGAGATAAACCGGGCCGCTGCGCCGGTATGCAGCCGGGGGGGGGGGCACTGCTATAATCAACTCTCTTACGGATGAGTTCCTTACAAATGTCCAACAGACACATTTGGGACGGAAACAACAGGAATCTGTATCTGTATCGGTATAGCCGGTATAACGTTACCCGCCCTTCAGCGTAACACACCAGCTTCGCAGGCACGCGTTTAAGTAAAGAAACTAACAGCCACTTGTACTTTTTAAGAAATCGACGGTCCTCCACTGAAGAATATCAGCAGACGCAGTTACGACACAACGTATCACGAGAGACTAAAATTAAAATTTTACAATTTCTCTTATAAACATATGGCAAAAGATTGTTTTGAAAGTTTTTAACTTCTCTATACCTGACTACATTTGGGGCGCGGGCTACACATAGACCAAAGCAGTGACGGTTAATCTATTTGAATGGACTGCATATATTGTCGTCGTTAGATAAATGCAGTCGGCTTCAATGATAAACAGATGAATATATATATGTGACAAAAACCGTTTCGATACATCCTTTGCCTATAGGGTGTTGAACCATTTACTGATCTGGTATTTGAAAAGGCTTAAAAATGCAGTGCTTATAATAGCCAATGTGTGAATAGCTATTTATAAATTAAGTTTAGATTACAGACAAGAGGTCATTACAGAAACCACTCGTTATGTATAAAGTAGAACATCATGCGGTACCGCATTTTTCACAACCTTACTCCTGTTTGTGGGGTTTTGTGAACATTTCAGGACAAAGTGTGTCTTGTGCCATCACATCTTGCTCTGCTGTTATTCTATTTTAGTCGTCCTAAATAGTCACGCTCAACGGATTAGCCAATATTTAACGACTTTGTCTAAGCTCCTAACACAGCATACACATTAAAGGGAAAACAAATGTCATGTTTTCAACGGACACGTATCTATACTACATGATTTCATTGACTTCTACAAACAACTCACAGTAGCCAAGCACAAAAGAAAGGAACAGATGAGAATAAAGATAATATCAGAAGAAAAATGATCATCTTTTCAGAAAATAGGACGGCATCTCTGGAGGGTTATTAAATATCGGCTTGTGAAATTTGCACGTAAAGCTGTGATCGATGTAGCGCCATGGAGGCATCAGAACATTTATCCACTCTTAATTATTCATATCAGGGAGGGAAATTGTGTTAAGGGAAGTATGAAAACGGCTGTTAATGGGACTGTCGGGCTCCGGGATCTGTAGAGTAAATAGCAATCTGTAAAAGTAGCTATTACAACGTTTTCGCTGACAACTAAAGGGCGCTGGGTTCAGCTCGTGAGGTTTGCACATCTATCCGTATTATCAGACGCGGTGTTTCTGAATCACCGCTCTGCCGGCGACATGGCCTGTGAACTCGTTTGACAAGTGATTTGAAAGTTAACAACCTGGAACGGAGCGCGGTGCGGGGGAAGGTATCATCACAGCTGATGTTCAGCACCAAGGACGGCACGCTCTGAATGTCGGATGGGCTATTGTAACCAGGACCGTGCCTATCTAGTTCTATTCCTGAAAGTGTTAGGGTCAGGATCAGGTGCGGTTCTGCATAGTCTCCGCGTATCCAAGAACTTAGATTTGCCTCAGGCACGGTTCTGGATACGTGTAGACTATCCAGAACCATATCTGAGCAGGGTTCTGAATAAAACACGGTTCTGGATAAAACATGGCCTCCCGGTTGGAGTCGAGCGCGATCGTCGGAAGTGATAGAATTGCACGTGTCTCCTCCCGGCGGTGTAATTGATTTCGGCTTTCCAATATGCAAAGACGGGTTGACTGTAATCAACATTACTGTTTGTTTCCCGATCTAGATGGGAGTGGCGGCGTCTGTGTTGATTTCGTGGTTATCGCGCGATAGAAACGTGATTGTACACATCACTCTAATATTGTTGTGATGTTGTGTATGTGGGGATATAAAACAAGTTGTAATTTGAGTGTAACGTCACATTGCCCTTGCCTTTTGTGTAATGTTAATAAAAACGTAGTATGGGGAAGGCAGATAGAAGAGTTTAGGAAAACTAAGAATATGATCTGGCGTGTTAACTATTATTGGCTATTGCCGAAGCAAGCGAAATATAGCTTAAACCCTGCACAGCCAGATATATATGATATTGATACATCATAAAGGTGACATTAGTAACACGTACGGAACCAATCTTTGACTTCTTGATTTACCGACATCTCTGAAGATCTGTATTATTGATGGTATCACGACTGAGTTACAAGGGTATTAATAACTTTATACTAACACAATATGTTACTCCGAATGATACTACCCAGTG
Organism: Branchiostoma belcheri; assembly: GCF_001625305.1. NCBI lineage: Eukaryota > Metazoa > Chordata > Leptocardii > Amphioxiformes > Branchiostomatidae > Branchiostoma > Branchiostoma belcheri. Next base: position 371,921 of record NW_017803213.1, read on the forward strand.
TTACAATGATACTACTTCTGTCCCGATCTTGTTTCAAGTGAGTTCTATCAGGGGACTATTCGTATTCTCCAAAAATAATGGTTTTGCGACATATTGTTCACGCCATACGCGGCGTCCGGAGCGATACATGTAGCGTACGGCAGACAGCGGCCGTCGTTCCCGCTCCACGGTGCCGCCCAGTCTAGCCCCCAGCGCGCCCGTGCCTACCCGCTTCCTCCCCACGCTCGTAAAAGCCCTGCTAATTTAAAAGCGGGTGACATCGATGCCTGGCTGGCACGGAAAACGTTATACTCCCCGCGCGGGAAACGTAAAACTCGGCCGCCGAGTCGGGGATGATGTGGGGATAACGGCGGATTAGTCTGGGCACTTCCGGGGAGCTAGGGTGTCTGCTGCATCATGGGACACGCCCACATTCGGTAGTCTCCTCCAGACTAACAACGCGGCTTCAAAAACAGTCAAATTTGAACACCGTGGAGTTCCTTTGGCTTTGCCCACGGTTAGGAGGGGAACATTACCCCCCCCCCTGCGAACTGACTCTCTTGGATAATTGTTTCCCTTTTTTGTCGAATTCTTCGATCCGCACTTTTGTAGGAAGGCCTGGTAGAGGCTACACATTCGGCTCTGCCAGGGCGGTTGGGGTTTTCTAATATTCCCTATGATATGAATTCTTGGAAGCGTTTACAGAAAATATTTTCTATCTATATAGGCTGACTTAATTACAACTGCTTTCAAGGATGGGAGGCAAATAAGTGCAAAAGGCTTCTTCACACTTAGCCTACGCGAGGTACCTTCCGTTTACACCCTACCTCCACCAGACCTCCACCGCCTTCCTGGACAAACGTACTTTCACATAACGCTTTCTAAAGTGGTAGCAAAAAGTCTTTTATGTGCTTTTACATTGTTTCTCATTTCAGTTTTCTTCGTTTTTTTTATTTATTTTCATTATCTATTTTCGACTTGTGCATTTATTGTTTATACAGTCAGATGCTCAACGATGACATCCTACCGACTGTGTGAAGACGTCTGTTGCAATACGGATGTCTCTCCCAGTAGGATGAAATGTTTATAGTCGGTGTCTCCATGGAGATCCGTCACGCCGTGGTAACCGGCCAGATTGGTGATCAGTCAACAAATGTCAGGCCAGGCGGGCGGCAGTTCAGTACCGGCGGTGGGGAGGGTCGGGACGGGAGCAGAAATGGTGCAGAGATACCGAAAGTATCTACACAAATTACGATGTGTTTAGAATGTTTTCATTCATTGCCCATCCTCCCTCCTTCCTCAAAGAGCTTTTGCACTACCGTCTCGTAATGCTTTACGAAATGAACTACCACCCACCCCCATACCACAATGAATATTGTTTTATCCAGAACCATGCTCAGGCACGATTCTGGGTAGTTTTCGCGTATTGGGTAAATCTACGTTTTGGATATGCGGAGACTATCTAAAAACCGTGCCTGATCCTAACCAATCAGGCATAGAACTGGATAGGTACGGTTCTGGACACAGTAATACAATACAAGCCAGCAGCAATGTTAACATCGCACGACCAAGAGAAAACATGGAAGTGGAGCAGCCGGAAGATCTCTTCATAAGATTCACATCAAGAGTTTGAGGGTTTACAAAGTTGTAAGGGGTTTAAAGGGCTTCGTCATTCGATGCCTTCGTTATTCACAACTTCCGGCAAGCGTGCAGGAATGATTGCACCCACCTCGCAGAGCTTGGAGAACATACGATCTAATGTCACGGCCTGCATCGTGCTAATTGAATTAGAATACCGACAGTGTGTGTCTGCAATTACACATCGCACAGCTGTAGGGGGCGTGGCTACTCTAATGTCTCTCCAGAGATAGGCCGTGCTGGACACGTTGATTGGTTGACTGCTAATCGAAAGAAACGATTAGGATAACATTAACAAGCAGCACTACATGTACATTTGAGATGTAGAATACAGCAAGCATTGCCTGATTCCTTGCATTCCAGACAGTATCATTAGGCCACAACAAGTAAATTTTATGGATGACATCCTCCGCAGACTCCAAATCTCATGCGATAGGGCGAAAAAAAACAAGGCGGGCCAAAAAACAAGATTCCTACATTTTCAAATTTTGACATGATAATCCTTGTTGAACAATAAGTGATACATATCAATGTACAAATGGTTTTGATTCAGTGGAAACATCACACATACACAGCCACCACCACAAAGGAATGAAATACTACAAAATTTAGTAGTAGTAAAAGACAAAACAATAAATCAGAGCTTTGTCTTCTCTCCTCTCTTCATATATATCTGCCATCCACGTTACGGCATGGTAACAGACATCTTTGCCCATTTTCGGCATGTTGACCACTGTCAGAGGGCAACAAAATTTCTCGTTTTTTTTGCGAAAATTAGGCGAAAATTAATGCTCGCACTGATGTCATCCATAAAAAATTAATTGCTGTGGCCTTACAATATAAAGTATAGACGAATTCGTTGCATTTTAAGCTTTAACTGGATTTTCAAAGCCAATATTCTGTTCACTCATTTGCGTAGTAAGTTTAACCAACACTATCCCAATATATGTCGATATTCAAGGAGCAAAAATGCGACGTCGTTTGACGGTTTGGTGGTGAGAACTCGCTGAAAATTTTACGATTTGGCTCAGAGCCACCAAAAAATCTATCACTGCTAAAGATACTCTGATTCAGAACTGAAAATAACCACTGTAAGTTTTAAACAGAAGTTACACACACATCATACCGTGTGTCCATGTACGCCTGAGTTTGTGAGTTTTTTCCCGCCCTTTCGGCCCCGCTCAATATGGCCCCCGTCCAACCTCCCTGACCTTGTCGGAGAAAAATGGCGACGACAACAGCATTTATTCCGCCCGTAATGCGATTGTTGTCGATTGGGCTGAGATGGGAGAATAACCAGCTTCTGCTGAGACTTCTTGGAGGCGGCTTACGAGTGAAATCACTTTTGCTCAGCGCAATTTGGCACACAGAATGGCTTAGATCTAAGACATTATGGAGAAGTTGATAGCGAAACTGAGTAATTTGCTCCTCTAACCTCTTTCTTCGTAGACATTTAAATCATTCTAGTCTGACTTGAAGCATTAAAAGCCCGATTGTATCAAGTCTGCCGCTGTATAATCACAGTGATTTCTCGGAACGACTTTATACACAAAACCTTTCAAACACACACCAGTGAGAGGGAGAAGAAACCGGCTGGCACAGGTACGGAATCATCACGTGATCCGCACGTGTTAGTAGCGGGATAAGGAAACTTCCTGGTGCCGGAGACGTCTTGAGTATGCCCCGGAGCCAGTATTGTAAATCGTTGGGTAATGATGCTCCACTAAGCGCCGGGAAAACACAGCTTAGAGCGCCCCTCAACACATGAACGACAAAGATACACCGCTCAGGATGCGGGATAACAGTAACATACATAAAGCAGCAGTCTTTACGATGAAATGTTTTGTCCTCACCTGTGCGAAGCAGCCAGTGGAGAACCACGGACGCCCGGCTGTAGGACGGACAGGACAGTCCGGACATGGTATCTCTGGCTCAGAAACAGGAACTACAGGATTGCAGATCGAAAGGGCTTGTTTGGCAAAGTAGGGTTAGGGGAGACTCATTTCTCAACCCGAAGGAAGCTGGCTTGTATCTTGTCACTCATAGTCGTACTCGGAGTCTTGCCCGATTGCAACAATTACTGACACGCAGCGCAAAGGCTTTCTGAAATGAATGATGCGTAACTTTCCTGACTAAATTTGCAGGCAAGTATGAATGTGGTTAAACAGTATTTCGTACTCATCAAATAGCCGCCGACCCTGCTGCTAATGTTTTAGCGGACGGTCCCCGAAGCGACATTAGTACGGAGATTTGGTGTTCATTCCCCGGGGGAACTTCCCTGCAGCTAATGACGGCATCCCAAATGGAATCAGCGAGCAATGAAGATGCACAGGCGACACGCGGCTAATTTGTGATTTGTGATGTGTTCGCGTCCCGGGATGCCCATATATCGGGATGGGCACGGCGGTTTACAGGGTGTTCCAGTCATTTAGTCTTATGTTATTTCTCTCTTCTTCTCCTTTCTCTCTCCTTCACCTCCTCCCTCTCTCTTCTTTTCTTCAGGGAAGGCTAGGCGCAGCCTCCAAAGCTAACACGCAGCGTCAAAACTGATTAACTCATGTCAAAACACGGGCGCGTTCCTGACGCTGAAAGCCCACGACCTGTTATAGCACATTGATCCGCGGAAAGCTGCACCAGGGGAGGCAGGAGCGCGAGGATTACGGCCCATCAGCGCAGACGGCCGGCTGAAATCTCCGCGCGCTCAGGAGGATACGGCTCTGGCAGACTCTGTTAGTTGTCAAACTCTGACGTGACACGGAGCGAGAACCGGTGTCAGATCCAATAGATGGGCACTGTATACGTACATACTGTTGAAAAGGGAAAGAAGGCTGTGCCAGCGCAGAGGAAGGTTATTTTTAGTTAAACAACACTGAATGATCGTGTGATTGCAAAGTTTTAACGTATCGCGTAATTCTGAATTTGCATCTTTCGGCAGCAGTTCAATTTTTGCTCAGGGGAAGACAGGATCGAATATCGGTCAGAAATCTAATATGTTCATGTTTGGCACGAAAAGGTAACAGAGGAAATAATGAATTATCAATTTCCAAGTCGAGCAAGAGATGAAACGAAGTGTTGTTAGTTTACATTTCATACTTAACCGGAAAACGAGTAACCCTACTTGGGTTAATACTTTGGACGATGGGCGTGGCGCTACTGTAAAAAGCGTCATCTAGCGGCAGCACGAAAAAGTTCAAAACGGTTAGAAAGCCCAACTTCAGCACCAAGGACAGACCCTACTATCCACGGGAATTAGCTCCAAACCGCCCCATGTACGTGTTTTCGTTGATGTTCAAGCTTTGACTTAAGAAACTGTTAATCTCTTATCTACATGGGCCGGTTAAACAAACGTACACAATACAACCAATACAATTACAAGCAGCAACATTAGATTGCACAATATGCGGTAGATACATGTGTCTGGAGCCTGTTAGATAAATACAGCCGCCATGCGGTTTGTCATTGCACTGCAACGTTTTCATTGAGCTGCTCCAGCTAGATACAACAAGGTCCCAGAGTTCAGGAATCGTGTTTGCCAGCACCTGAAACTAGTCCCTACATCAGGGAACTAAACAGCTACAGGAACGGGCAGTTGACTAATTACTTTCGCAAATAAGTCTTATATTTTCATCAAATATTTACATGTTTATGATTATATTTACCTTGGCAGAAGGAAAGCATATTGTTTTTGCTCCGATTCTTGTTCTTCTTCTCCAAATACATAGAATCAATGAACTGGACCAGATGGCAACTGGTGATGTAGGACACACCCTGTGATGTTGGGTTACATTATATAGCAGGACAATGCTGGGGGATGGTTACCACACACTAGTCTAGTATATTAATGTGTTTTGAGTAAGAATAAACAGGGTAGTAGTTTGTTGGGCTATACAATGTGAACGTTAACATTATGCAATTGACTTGCAAATGTTACCTTTCTAGTTTTATTTTGCGTTTCTCGTTTAGGCCATGTTGATTTGATTATATGGATGACATCCTCCGGGAGCCCCAAAACTGATGCGCGCGTGCGAATAAAAAAAAGTTTTGCAAAAAAAAAGTTCTTTTCATTATGAAATCTACGTGGTCATGAGGGTTGAGCAAATGGCACAGAATATGGTTTGGCGAATAATCTAGTCTTCAAGTTCATTTCTTTACAATTTCGTCTTTTTTCGTTTGATTTTGGCATTGTACGACATTGGTATCGTTTTTATTAATTATTTTTGTAACTTATGGTATATTTTTGCTCATTTTGCCACTGTTTTGTACGATTTACAGTATGGTTGAAAACTTTTTTTTTTTTGGAAACGGCCAAAAGTTCATGCGCGCGCGGATGTCATCCATATAATCAAATCAACATGGCCTTACATGGAGGTGGGTGGGTCTGTGAGCCTGGTCTATTGCATTGTTGGCTTGATAGATGTGCAGAAGACAAGGCAAGGAGTCACAAAAGATGTAATTCAAACATTATAAAAGGTCATATTTATTTCTACTATAGTACAAGTGACAAGAGGTCCTTAGTTGTATGCTACTACAGACATTTTGTATACAACAATCATTAATTAAAGAAATCTGCTTCCAAAAAAACTTGATCGACAAGGGTTTGAAGGATGGATTAAAGAAGTTATCGTTTCCAAGTATACAGTTCAGTCTTTTTTTGTTGGAAAGTCATAGTCGCCAGACGCAGACCAAGACTTCCATTTTCTGTAAATAACAACTACTTAATAACAAGTCAAAGACAGTGTTACCTATACTGGATAGGGAATAGCTACAACAAATATAAATAGAGCTGCAAAAAGACGGAATTCTGCCTCAGAATAAAAGGCTATAAATAGAAAGCATTGCTTGCAAACTCGTCTCAAAGATGCAACTTATGTTGCAAGCTTTCAGGATACAACTTAACGACTACTGAGTCACAATGGCCAGTTATTGTTATCGTTATGATTGTTAAAATATATTGGTGCCAAACTTTGTTTCTGAGAAATTGGAGTACATTTGTAGTTGATTACAACAGAGCTACTGCCAAAAGAAAACTCCAGGATTGGGTATTAGATGACAAGAAAATTAGATCATAAATGCAAAGCAATTCTCAGTCTTCTTGTCTTCATACTTGGGCTTATAAAACTGTAACATAACAATTTTGGAAATACAACCAATGGCACTGCGCGAAACGAGTTCTAAATGTGTTCATATGACACCACAAGAATGAAACATAATGTTTGATTGGTTGTAGAAAAGATCTGTTGACCATTGCTGGCCTACCGTGATACACCCAAGTCCCTTCAGTATGTTTTACCAACCTATACAAGCACCAGTCTGGGATGATAGTCTTGCTAACTCACATAGCCCACTAGTATAAGGTCATACCAGCACACTGTAGGCCATAACAAGTTAATCAGTTGTTACCTGAAACAACTCCAAACTTTTGCAATTTGGGTTTATACAAATAGGCATTTTTAAAGCAAAGTTTTGTTCAAGGCTCTGTTAAAAGCATTTTAACATTTATCTGTGAGATCCCCCCAAATTATCATTTCATGCTATATTATGCAAGAGGTGTGAACATTTTAAGTCCAGATCTGTAAGAACAGTGTATAACATTTCTGTTTTGCTTCACTTCTTTCAAAAAGTTCAAGCAACAACTAATAACTGGTCTGGCCTTAATCTAGTGTGTAACAGCTTACAGAATGTTTAATATATATTCTTCTGCCAGTAATCATTTGATATTTTCAATGCAATTAAGAGTGAAATCTGAACACTTTCTATATCATTTTGTACAGATACACCATTGTATCGTAAGATATGCTTCTGGTTTCATAAAGTCTTTTTCATGTTCACTTGCAAACTCGACATAAGGGGACAAATCTGACATCATTAAAATTATTGTCCATTTTTGTCTTAAACCAGTTTGGTGGGTATTGATAATACAGAACAGACTCAAACTGAACTAAATCACTGAATTTGTAGGTTTAGTGTTGTCAGTGGGATGGGCAGTAACCTTTCCAAGTGTAAATCTGCCCATTCAAACCAAGGAGAACAAGCTCTAGGTACACTGGCACCAGTACAACTGTAACAGATTGAAATTAGACATCTCTTCCTGGTCTGACGTCATTTCACTCAAGTTCAAACCCAAAATAACTATGATTGGCCTCCGTACATCAGATCTACCGGTATATTACAGCAATTACAGAACCATTCTAGAAGAAAGTTACACTTGCATCAAATCCTAGCAAAAAGGAATATATTACAGCAAAGTTAGGAAAATCAAGATTATAACACTATTGAGATTAGTCTTTCTCCTCCAGCCATCACAGCTATGGTAGTGAGGCTGTCTCACATCACAGGATTTTTATCACTTTCTCTCCCACCACAAAAACAGATATTGTATTCAACATCCTGTAGTCTCTTGCAAATATTCTATGCTACTTTGCTTATTCTGCAAGCCTTTGTTGATAAGTATGGCATACATATACTCCTGCCTACTAATAATAAAGACATGTGTTTTTCCTGGTAAGTCAAGACTTAGGCTTGCTCAATTCTCTTGCTAACCTCTTTCCAAAGATTGTTTGTGTCTTAACTCTACTGTAGTCAACTTTTGCACCTTGTGAAATGTGAAGAATATGGCAAGGATATTTCTGAAGACCACTTTTGTGTCAACATTGACTTTGTCATATCATATCACTTGCTGACCATATCCCGTGGAAGTTCAAAACAGCTATCTTCACGCTCTGTTGTGTTCTTTTTTAAAATGCTTGTCTTTCTTGGAGTTCTATAACTTGAATAAATACAGTTTCGATGAACCAACACTAAACATAAATTTACAAATCCTTCAAATGTGAACACAAAAGACTAAACAGGACAGAGAGTTGGTTTATTTCAGTGGTTGTGTGTCCAATCCAAAAATGATGGGTATCATTTATATATAGACCTGCCAATTAAAAAAACAACAAAATATCACTATATTCTTGGCCATATTTTGTAATGACTGGTAAAATTGCTTGTACAACTGTCATTTCTTGAACACTCTGGGAGATACAGGCTGGACATGCCTTGGTATTGGCACAAAATGGCAGAATGAAACAATATTGGCAGCAGGTTTGGAACTGAACTGTGGATTAGGTAGATAAAACCACCTTGCAGTATCTCTTACGCATTCCCCCATGGGTATGTTGGTCGGCTACGAGGGAAATTTTGACCAAAATCACTAAAAATAAGCTTCCCCAAATCAAAGATTTAAAGCAATGTACAATTTACTGTAAACATAGCAGATAATTGGACAACATGGGATTCCCAGCAAAATGCCCTCAGCTTCTTTATCTCTACAACACATGCAGCTGTCGTCGCACCCACTGCAGTTGTATCTGTATCTCTTACAATGTAGCAAGACGCATCATCATGATAGCATACTTATAACACATTTATTTCAAAACTTGCTGAAAACAAAAAGGATACTTTACAAAATCAAAGAGCTGCAGAACTAAAGAATTGCTGATTACTCTTTTTTCCCCTCGCCAACAATTTGCCGGTACTACGGTGTAGATAGAAGGGGGAGGGGGGCTACATGAAACACCAAATCTTTCTACATACAAATATGTACAAGGAACCCGTGAGGACATACAATATAGTGAATAATATTAAAAATCATTCTTGGGCCGAACAGCGTGGCACTCGACCAAGCAATCTGGCACTGTGGCATCTCAGTTCACCACCAGCGATTTTCTCTCTTCTCGTCTCACGATTGTCAACACAGCCAAAAAATCTACAATGATTGATACTTGGCAAGTTTGATTGTAAAAACCAATGCATATAAACAATGCTTTGTATTATCAGAGTTTCCTTTAATTTTGCTTTCACTGCGCATGCACCACCTTTTTGCACGAGTGCGGGTTCATACACATACACTAGAACCTTTTCTACAAACACACACCAACACTCTTACACGACCACATGAACCCACACAGTTGAGCACGGTGATAGCAAAGCAATACTCTACTGATTCCACAAGAATCAGTATTGTTTCCGCACGCTGGTTATGACAGTAAGGATGCCACGACTGCCAGGCTCCTGAGTGGAGTGCCACGCTGAGGGGCCACATATCTCTAACTCTATATTACATCTGGTGACTGTCAAAGCTCCATGTCCTGTGCTTCGTCCTCTGAAAAGTCACTCATGGAGCTTTCTGACTCGCTGCTCGAATCTCCGCCCTCCTGCTCTCTTAGTGCTTCTTCCGTGCCGTACTTCTTCACATAATCTGTGAGAACACAAGACAGAGAACTTAGTTAAAATCAAGAGATGTCATCTCATACATCTTCTAACAATTAGAGAGAGAAAGAGAGAGGGGGAAGAGGGTGAAATGTCAAAGTTTAAGGCCCCTGAAACATGAAACATGTCTGGGTCTGTATATGATCAACCAGTCTTCTGTATTGCCTGTACCAGAGAGGGCCACTGGTTTCACCCATTTTTTTCTATTCTAACTAATAGTAGGCCTTTACAAATATGTCAAGTACAGAACTATACTCATTAAGGGGACTTATTTACCCTGTCCTGGTGCCATGCATAACATCATGGTTTCGTCCATAATCCAATCAAAGCCATAAACTGCGAGTTGATTGGCTGCTGTGTCATTATCAAGGAATAACAAACACTTATAAACCAATCACTTGCCTACTTACAACATGGGTGTCAATAAAATAAATTTGACAAGCACTTAATAGACCGAACCTATAGTGATGTTCTGCTGAAGTGCTATGCACAATACATTATGGATTACTGGCAGGTGCAATATATTCCGCCAACATGCTGGTCTATTGTTGCCTTTACCTTTAACTTTCTTCTTGTACTCCTCAGGTTTGTGGAGGTACATGGCCGCTGCGTCCCCGTTCAGGGGGTCGATAGGGTTGGGGTACGTCAGTAACTGTGGTAGGAACGACTCAAAGATGTTGGAAAGGTCTGCAACAGATGGAAAACACAACATGAGCTAGAGTAAGACATAGTTATTTGGATACATTTATTATGTAAATCTTAAGGATGTTTTTAAACATTTATTCTATTTATATGCATATGAATTCCAATTGAACTTCAAATTTAAAAACTTGAAGTTAAATTGGAATTCAAATGCATATCCTTGTCAATGGTCAGTTCCACCACACCCACACTGAAAACATTACAAAAAATAGAACATTTTTCCTTGTTTAAAGGCCTCAGGGTAAGACCCAGAGCTGTGCAGTTGACCCTGAGACAGGTGACTCACCATACAACGCTGTCCATGCCTGGTTGATCACGTCTAGACACACTGTACCCGACCTGGAACAGCAGAAAACAGTCAGGTCACTACTGCTCGACTAACATACAATGGCTTGTGGAACAATGGTCATGTCTAACACCTAAAGTCTTTTATCTCAATTCTTAAGTGTGTGATTGTGTACTTCTACCAGTAGTAGTACAGATGAATGATTAGTGTTCTAGGCAAAATTTCTTATAATTGAATCAACAAGGACTCTGGCTGTTATGCATGTAATTATGAGCAAAGCTGTACTTACGCCTCGTCAATGTTTGGGTGGAATATCTTGTTCATGAATCCTGTACAAACAGATGAAAAATACAACAAATTGATGAGATTAGTTCTTAAGAAACTGTTGACAAGTTCTGACAGGTGTCAATGGTCCGAATGTTGGACTAAAAAGTTAGAGCCTTGTTCTGTTGTGACACCTGATACCTACCCAAACAAACCAGGGCAGGGTGAGAGGGGAACACCTCAATACCACAGGACACCTGAGTCAATTAGGTCTGTCTACACAGCTCACCTCTCCCAGACAATAGCAGGAGAAACAGGAGATAAAGACATGTAAGAATACAGTGATAGCATTTCCCCACCTGTCATCTGTATCTGTACAAATATCACCAAAAAGGAAGCTACAATCGTCACAAACACTACAATAGTAACATTCAGAGATAGACTATCTATTTAGTATATATCAACTTTTTTTCTACGTCAATTGTATATTTTCCTTCATTGATAGTTTTTCACAATGACTATAAACAGCAGGTTCTATAGGAAGCCATTACTTGGTTAACACCTTTAAAAGGGTGTCTTTAATCACTTGGGACACAAAACCCAGCACTGTATCACTGGCATAACAGTTGGAACATAATCCTTGTTCCTCACAAAGGTGGTGGAAAAACCCAAACACACGGAGAACTCCTGACGACAGCAGAACAATGTCGGAGCACAGAGCCACACACAGACTGGACGTGTGGTAGTGACTATTGCCATGGCAACCATTCAACATGTCGGTCGTTCTCCTTCAATTAACACAGCATTAATGATTCCAAATCATGTTTAACTGAACCATAATGATAAACTATAAGCTATATCAGTTGTGTGTATGAAAAAGCATTAAAATGTCATATCTTGTGTGAGGATATGTGGTCATACATGCACAAAAAGATTTTGGAATGCAGCCATTAGTTATCACAAACTATAGATAATTGTAAGGCAATGTAAGCAGACTCAAAGATACCCCATTCTGCAGTGTCATATTTCCTCTGCAATGTTTGAACATAACTTATCTATAATATTGCTGACCAGGTTGTTGCCCAAGGTTGACATCAGGATTCAAATACCCAGTTTACATTTAGAGCCATATATATATATATAGTACCTTTTAGAAAAGCATTTTAATTTTGAAGTACATTAGTCTGTTGCAGATTACATTTTATGATTATCTAATTTCTCGGCACTATTAGTAGTGAGTATTACGTTTCAGAGATTTTTTAAACTGTTGTTACTGACTGACTGCACTTTGAACACTAAGCTAGTCCTTTTGTGTGTATATACAACTAGCCTGCCAAATCTCATTGGCCTCCTTCACTCTCAGTAGACTTGGGTTTGGGGTCAATATCTACAGAATCAGGAAAAGGCCAGGCTAGTCTGTTCTCTGGGGGTCAGCCTGGTGACCTGACATGTCCTGAAATCACAGCCCCCCAGTGGCAGACGTGGTCCCCTAACAGGGCCAAGGCCTCGGGACTGACAGCTGGCAAACCAACCATAATCACCAATTACAGACAACCCAGGACGTCTCTCTCGGTCCAGGGATTCAAGCAAGATTTAATTTAGATGTTTGACATCGTATACATCATGTCATGTGACGTTGATGATAACATTTTTCTATCACATGTATAAGAGATTTGATATGCAAGTGGCCTTGTTAAGACCTTCAATCATTGTTCAAATTTGTTCATAAAGTGCAGAATGCCATATGTTTTGTACCAGGACAAGGGAGGATCAAATATGTCAGATCTGTATGTCTGTTTGAAACTTTCCAGCCTAGACAGAACAATATACTAGTACATCATTTAAATGAACAACAACAGTCCAATCAATACACAATGGTGCAATATAACATTTCACATATTTTACAGTAGACAATTTACTTGTTGTGAATGGGGGAGTGTCAACACATATGATTTCCATGATGAGTGTTACACCAGGAAGATAGAACTTCTTCATATTATCATAATGACTCTCAGACTGATTAACATGGCAAAATTCACTTTGGCATTCATTTTCCTAGGCTAATGCTCTTTTCTTTACAACTTTTGTTTCTAAGTAACACTAACAGACATTTCTAAAAACAATGGTCAAACATGTTCACTGGGTAAATGATTGACAAAGGACTACAGTAACTGTACCTGTAACCAAGTCATTGCTGGCAAGACTGCAGTGCCTTGTCATATAATGGAGACACATGACATTGACCAGGACAGTAACTGTTGTAAATTCCACACTTAATAGCCCCCTGGGCCAGCCAAAAAGGAGCGTTATCACCAACAAGCCCAGTGTACTTATCCAAGTATTTTGATACATGCCATATATTGTCATAATGAAGGAGACAGGTGGTCACCTAAACTTTGCAGGTGATGATGTATTGATTGTGTGTAGACTTTGTTATCCAGCTGCAGTAATGTACATGTATCCATACGTACCTATTGATGGTGACTTGAACGGATACTTCTCTGGAAGGTCTACTCGAACTTTCCAAACCCCGCCTTCATACGGCGCTGAGGAGGGCAGAAAAACAGATGAGTCGATTATTCAGACACTGTTGCAGACTCTGCCAAGCTTTCTTTGTTCTTATAATGTCCAGTAACTTCTCTGATAGCTAATGCTGAGTTCTGATTGTGTTCACAACCTGGCTTATTTTACAGTTAATTTACGGATGCCTGAGAATTACTCCGAGTACATTCAAAACTTGGCAAGCTATCAGAGCTTGGCCAGCAGCTACCATAAAACTCAGTAATTAAAAAAAAAAGTCTGGAAAGTCTGTAACAAAGGCTATCAGCCATTTAAGTAACATACGGATTATTGTCAGAAAACATTGGCAGACAGTGCCACTTCCGACCTTCAGAGCTGTCCTTAATTTAAATGTCTACATATATTTACAGGTCTATTACTGTCGCAGCACATCTTCAGGAATGATTTAATGTTTAACACATGAATTACACAATCCCTTTCACTGTCCCATTAGCCAATCTTTAACCAAAGCACGTAATGATATAACTATTATTATACTAGGAATTATAAGGGATACTTGTTGTACTCACTTCCTTGTGGTCCGTAGAATTTTACTACAAATTCGTTAAGTCCCCCTAGAATGGTCACCTCATGCTTGCTCTCAATGCTGGAAAGGGGCTCATTAAGGAAAGATGTTGTACAGTGTACAGGTTGTAAAGTAGGAGCTGGTATACAATGGAGCACATATACAGGTGATTAACACAGGACTGAGCAGGTCATTATCCATTCACTGTGGTACTTGTAAAACCTAGCTCCATCTGAATAGCATACAGTCAATCTGCACAACTTACAAAAAATTTACATAGGCTCTACCTGCATGGAATGAATGCTGCGTCATGGCTCTACTAATGGTTCCTTTAGAATAGACTTGCAGATTTAGTAAATCTGGATTATGTATGAAAGATTATTTCAACATCAAAGGTGTTATCAGTATCATGTGATTTTGTTGTGATTGAAGCAAGCACGTTATGGCAACTGGCCAAAAATGTTGTTTTTGTTTTGTCTCTTGCATGACCTCTTGATAATGATGATCTACAAAACCACTTCCTGGAGGCCGAAAAAGAGAGCAACACTTTGACCAGAATTCTGATATGATTACTAGATCAACTTGTTACCTTTGTGTATAGATTAGAGCTGTTGTTTTTGGTGTGTCTATTTGCTTGCGTGTCTGTAGTTATGCCACATGCTAGGTGTGATATGTCTTCAATGTCAGAGGCCAATGTTACTGTGCGGTAAATTTTGAAAACTGCAAAATACCATTTAAAAGGAATTCTTAATATTCATGTTAGCATTAGCGTATACAGCTATGTGCCGTGTGGGACTTTTAATCTTAATTTAGTCAATATACTATTGACAGCAATGCAGTCTTAGTACTTAAACTGTTGACTCTTATTACCTGCACCATTGATTATGTATTCTGTAAATTAGTAGCAAGCCCCACATGTCAAAATGGTTGATTCAGCATTTACCCAAGAGACACTCACTTTTCCAAAACCTACTTTATCATATGGTCGCTATGTTGGGAGTCAAAGAGTTCGTGTATGCTATATTTATATAGCCCATTTTTATCCCTTATGCTTCATATGAACCAGACCAGAACCTTATTTGTCCTTTGTCCTTGGCTCTGCTTGCCAGATATTATGTCATATATTACATAGTTCAAAGTTCAAATCTACTCATTACTTGTTGTGCATGTGGTGTTCCAACAGTGAAATAGAGAAAAGTGTTGCATAACATCTAAAATCTAAATCTATAGTACAACATGTACCAAATATTGCTTCTGAATTCTCAGATGACTGATGTACTCCACTGTAAATCTATTTCTTTTCACGGGGATTTGATTTCACAGTAGGGGGGTGGAGGTTAATTTTGCAGTCTTTCAAATTTGTGGTTAGAACAGTACAAAAATTACACAAAACACTTGTTTGTAGTGTCATGATTTCACAGTAAGAGGTCACCGTGAAAACAAAATCATCACAAATATTTCATAACTCACAGTATATTGTGCATGGAAATGACATCTATTGTTCATACTTACATTTTCTGCATTACAAATGCTACGTACCTCTGCTACAAATCTATACTTTATTCTTAATCCATAGGGATCAGATATGAAAGTGGGATTTAAGTGCTGCATAATTGTAAAGCAGTCTGCATTCTGCCCTGCACATAATGATGACTGCGTCAAAAACACCTCAACGTCATTCTCTGGCTAGATGATAAAAAAGGAGGTTATATGTGAATGTTCAACTGTATGTTCAGAAACACCTGGCATCAGCCTGGCTGCCTGGGTGACCTGTGTAGTGCACGTTGAAATTTCAATAAAATAATGAAGTAAAATAAAATAAAGAGTAACAAGGGGTTCATTTATTAACTATAGTATAAAGCTTAATTCCTGTGCAAACAACCTCCAGTCATTTATTCACGATCTAGTAAGGGAGTAGATTATCAATGACAATAACATGCACATTTACCAATTACACCAGGTCCTCTTTTCCTTTTTCAAATCTAATTATTCTGATCATTCAGTGATGTTTGAGAATGGAATATCCATTGGTTGACACACTACTGTTTGTTCATTGCATTAGTGCTTGGCAACCTAGGAACATCATGACTTTGCATTTTTACTATAATTATAGTACAACGAGAATGCAATGATGTAACAGGTTAAGTAGTGATAGCATAATTCATGCTGTGAAATGGTGCTGCATGATAGAAAATTATAAATATGACTGGAACAAGTTTCAATTGTCAGACTTCACTTGATTGAACATATATAGATCAATCAAGGTAATAAAACATCCAACTAGCTTGGGGATAACAGAAAACAAAAGATGACATTGTCTATCAATATAATGGTATCATCTGGGTATGATTGTTGCATTATTGTCTGCTTTCAAAGACAATTTCACTGTTTATGAAAAGAACAACAGGTCCTCTTAGCATTATGACCTATTATCATATAGCCGGGTGACGTTGACCGATCAGAAGGCTCCATTCCACATTCTTTATGTCGCCGTAATGTCACAAATAGAGTCAAAATCGGGTATTTATTCATCCCAATCCATACATTAAACAAAATGAATAATCACCCGCATATGACCTCAGGTGACCCAATAGAACACGGCTCTACTTCTAAAAAATCCAAAAATAACTTGAGTTGTGTTCCAATGACTCCCACAAGAACACCTGTTCCCTGCCTGTGACCCAGATAGAAGGCCATAGAACGTGAACCCCCCAGTGACCTCAGGTGACTCCAGATGGAACAAATATTCTATGTTCTATTCAGCATGTGCAAGGGGTACATTGTGTCACTCTTCACTGCATCAGTTTGGATAGGCTATCGTGTAAGCTATATGATAATAGTGTTAATGGCCCGCCCTTTCTCGGTGAATATGGTGTGATAAAGCCTTGTCAGTTGCTATAACCACCTAATAAAGCCACCTCGTTCGCTGCGCTCACTTGGTGGCTTTATTCGGTGGTTATAGCAACTGACAAGGCTTTATCACACCATATTAACCTCGGGACGGGACATTAACCCTTAATTCATACACAATCTGTTCTAGAATGTGACAATGTTTATGTCATTAATAGTTTCCCATATTATAGTCACTCATATGGTCTTTACTTCCTGTTAGGAGATTGTACCTTTATAGTCAGGGGGGCATATAATATGTAAGTTAGCATTATTTCCTGATATGAAGGCGAACTGGCCAATTAGCAAATGCTGATAGTATGATGTACTTGTGTTTAAGCAAAATACTCTTATTACTTAAATTAGCTGGTCATTAAAACTTTCCCATGTTCTGGACTAACATATTTCACCACTGTGACCAATTATGCTATCATAATTATATACAACTTTTAATGGTTGACCCTTCTAGATGGCAGCAAACTCAAATGATTCTTCTCTTATCATCCTCAAATGCTGAAACCTTGGTGGTAGATCACTATCAAATGCTATCATACATCTTCAGAAGTTTAGTTGTTTGCTCTTCAGTTTTTAACACAATCAAAATCTGATAACCAAGAAGCTAAATTGACATGGCCTTATCGGCCAATCAGTGGAGATATCTCCAACCAATGAACTGCTCCCACCTAACACAGAGTAACCTGGTTTGACTATGGTTCACCTGTTACCATATCCACACTATGTCAATGACAAGTGTTGTACGTTAATAAGTCATAACGTTATGTATACAATAAATCAAAACAACATTAATAATGAGAGCAGCATTGTGACAGTTATGTTTCTGACAATGAGGTGAAAGTAATTAACAAGAGTGCATCAGACATTTGGCTATATAATTCATTATATGATTATGGCAATAGGAAACACACAAGCATCAGGTTGGGGGAGGGGGGCAAAAGACATACTTGAGGTTTAAAGTCCACAAGTATGATAATTAGTGACTCTTTGAAAGACAGCAAGAAGGAGATCTGAAACATGTAGTTCTCGTCATGAATACTAAGCAAACAGCATAAAAGAACGTTTCAGCTGCCTATAAGGTAATCTTTTTTCTAGACAACCCATATGATAGCCACTCCTCCAGGAAAGATGTGCAAGACAAGCCTGTTATTGTTGTTAACCTGCTGAGGGAAATCTTTGCATCTATATGACCACAAGCCCTAATGCAAGGCAAGACCCTGATGGCCTGAAGTACAGAATTCCTGTACATCAAGTCTTCCCCTTCTCTTCTTTACAGCGAGGATATCTAATCCAGATACACTGATATCTTAATTTATCTGGAAATATATTTGTTGGATATTAGAGAATTATTCATCACATTTTATGAGGATAAACCTCATTTCCAAGCATCCATTATCAATGATTATGGCCAAACCCATCCAATTTCACAGGTACCTGTCCAAATCTCCTGTTCACAGGCCCTGGGGACATCCCTGTTTATCAATTACTGAGGGAATTCTTCATGTAGGGATTCTGGGAGGAAGGGTCAGTTGTTTGTTTACATGGCCGTGCAGTCAGGCATATCCAGCATGCCCAGTCTTGTAAAAGGTGTTTTGGTCTCACACATAGGCTGAATTGGACAATGGCCTGACCTGTACACATTAGGTCATCATTAAATATTCAACATCAGATGTAGCAACTACTGAAGCTTGGAACTTTCACGGTGGTTTTACTTTGGCAGTGACCTCTCCACTGTGAATTCATAACACTGGAATATGTTTCTATTGTATGACTACTGCACTACAGAATTGTTCCAACCACAATGTTAGAGCACTGTGAAAACATCTCTTTCCCTCCTACCATGAAATTATGCCTATGAGTGAAGAGTATAATATCAGACATATCACTGCTGCATTATAATGATGTTGGCAGATTCATACAAATATTAATACCTTTGAGGCCTACAAGGAAAGCAGTCTGCAATATTGATTGAATATTACCATCATCATGAGCTGGGACTGAAATTTTCCACATGACACTGGGAGCAATGAAAACACCCCAGGGACTGATGAGTGCTTGAGCAGACACTGTCACGCCCACATCTCTCAAACCCTGTCCACTTACCCATACATCCTTCTCATGCAAAATATGATTTGCATTCAGTTTGCATGGTATATATACTAACCATTAACATAACAATTTACAACATATGTACGAGCAGCCATTTCGAATAGTGTAGAAGGGCAAACGCATGCATGTGCGAACTTGTCAACATAAGAAGAAAAAGATCAAGTGTGCATATGGAATTATCACTATATGCACAGACCAATTTTTCTCCTCCACTGCCCAACTGTGCGAGAAGCATAATGAAGCCATGCACCAGAAATAAAAGGAAACCGTCTGGTGAGACTACATCCCCAAATGAACATCCTGGAAATGCTGTCAGAAGGGTTAGCTGGCTCTAACAAGGTGGCTATGTTCCAGACCGTGAAAACAGTCATTATTTATAAGTTATGCCCAGGGAGCGACTGGACAAAAGAGATAGTGCCCTGCACGGAAAATCAATCCCCCTCCATTGCTGAGCTGGCTTTGTGGTTCCACAACCAACCCCGGCAGAGGCAAATGATGTTTCCAAGGCGCATTGTTCAGCTGTTCACTCTACACCTCCCAAAAACCTTGGCTACAGCAACCAGCCCCCCAAAACACCCTTTATTTTTCCCGGTGCAGAAACTTGCTAAAACGGAAGTAGTCTAGATGTTGGAGATTAGGCATGTCCTGTACCGGTCTGCCTGCATCTATGGTACCAGGAAGACGTTCTATTTTGGGGTCGGCTGGTAAATGTAGTCTGCTCGCGCTGAGCCGCGCCGCCCGGCCCCTGATATCAGCTGCTCGATTATGGTTTCGTCATTGTTTACAAACGATTTCCTGACAGACGAGGCCGTTCCACCTCGCCGTAAACAGGTCCGGTGGGAAGACAGGGTGGAATTGCGCAACTAGATCACAAGAACAACAGGACAGGACGAAAATCGAAATGGCTTTCCGTCGCTCCCCAAACTTTCAACCATCGCATCGAACAGCTGTTGACACTTCGGGTCATCCGGGGATGACAAATCCCTCCTACCCTGGGCCCTCCTAAATTTCCACCTCCAAAATTCGTCCAAATCCACCGGAATTTCCCCCCTTTCGACACAAAAGGATACAGTTTGATAACGTCGGTGTCCATCCGCCTCTTGCCAGGACTCGGCGACGACATTTTGGTCGGTTTTCAGCTGAAAAACTTCATAAATTCGAGGGAAAACAGCCTAAAATTCCAGGCCCTCCGAAGAACTGACGACGAATGAAAACAAAAGGAACCTACTGTTTAGGTGACGTCACAAACTATCACGTGACTATCTCGCCGTATCCAACTTTGTCGTTGGGGATGACCCTGTAATATGGCTTCAATATTTTATCTATAAATATACAATCAGTCCAATTATTGCTATAGTTAACTCGATTACTCATAGTTTAAATATATTTTATTTCTTTCAATGGTTTGTGGTTGATAATATACTCATTTGTTTATTTTAGTAATTTCACAAACCCCTCAAAATTCCAATATTCTGAGGACTATTCTATTTTCTGCCTGAGGGGGTTTACTGCGAAGTATGATTCATTAGGTGTCTCAAGTCACGGCATATCCGTTAAAGATAGGCGCGTCTGCGGATGTATCACATTTCATCAAAAAACACCCTCTAGTTCAAATTCACTTTCAATCTCAACTCCAGAAATTTCACCAAATTTATGGAAATATGACCACGGACGGTCTAAAGGTCACTAGGGGTCAACCAGACGGGTCAACCAAAATGGCGGAGACGGATTGGGACAACAAATACTCCCCGATTTCGGTGAGAAAATTCGTGCGGTTAGACTCCCCAACCAAAACTGGCGCAGGTGAGTGATTTCATTTTACAGTTTTACGTGCACACCGTCAATTTCAGGTGGTATCATGTCGATTTTGACGAGTTGATCGCCAAAGTTTTCGACGGAAATTTGCATACAGCGGGCCTAGCATCGTGCTATCCGGTTCGCAGGATAAACAAAAGAAGTTAGATCCGCGCCTTTCAGTACTGTTTTGGTCACTTTGATACAGACATCAACTGTTCACACGATTATCGTCTGTTTTCAAGAATGTAGAAATTACGAATCAGTTTGATCAGCGCGCGCTGGTGCCCGCTTTATGTTTACCCGTAAATGTTTATCACTCTGTTGATCGCAGCTGTTTTGCATGACGTTCGGCCGGGTCCCGTTTTGGCATGTAATCAGCTTTTACAGAGGGTCAGAGAGATAGATAGCTGCCCTGCTAGAGTCTCCCTCGTTACGCAATGAGTCTGACGACTGTGTCTTTTCCAGGGACGTTGTTTCCCGCGGCCCGGAGCGGCCACCGGTGCGTGGCGGACAACGGGAGTTTGTATGTGTACGGCGGGTATAATCCCGACTTCGACGAGAACAATGGGACTGTCAATATGTATTATCCATTGTTTCGTGAACTCTGGAGGTATAGCTTTTCCTCAAATGCATGGACTAAACTGTCAACGGGAGGAAATTTTCCAACGGAGCTAGCCTCTATGTCGGGTAAGTGGTGTTCTCTTTCTTTTTGAAAATTGGAGGCCGGAAACCTACTGCACCTACCCATGGGTTGCGTCACTTCTTGCATGCAAATTAGATGCCTTAGGCAACATCTTATTTACCATCTGACTTACTGGAGTGTGGTCATTCATTACAAATTTGCCTGAAGGCATGAATGAGGATTCTTCCTTTGTTATCCCAACCTTCGTCATGGAATTTTTAAGTGTACTGTCCTTGGTCTTGTCCTCATCATGTAAATGTACAACCAATCACCTTGCAGGATTTTTTAAAGGATTTTGGCGCTCGCCAACGGGCATATCAGTCACGTCCTGTATCAGAACAGACAGGAAGATGAAATAGAGATTTATAGTGTGCAGTATAAAACGCTAGTCGACCACCTACATACCTGAACTACAGGTGATTTTGAGAACCTATTCTATCTGTAATTAGTGTGTGAATGATATCGCACAAGACCCAAAGCTTGTTTTACAAGTACATGTACATTTGTGTGGTTAGTAAAGGAGTAATCTGACCAAGTGTTCTGGATAATTACTAGTGATATCCTCTTGCCAAAAGCAATGGGCTTAATTATAGCACTTGTCAGACTGAGTAAAACAAGCTTCTTAGGCCCAATTTAGACTAGAAACGCTTAAGGGGTTTTGGCCAGGGAAACGTTTCGGAACGGTTAACCGTTCCCGGTCTAAAGAGGAAAAAACGGTTTGTTATGGGTTTTCGCGGACCGTTTCCGAAAACCACCTCCATCGTGGTTTTCGACCGTTTCAGAACCCTTCAGCGGGGGGCCCGAAACGCTTTTTGCTAGGTCTAAAGACAAAGGGTTTCTTGAAACGGTAAACCAGGTCACATGTCATATGCTGATCACATGCTAATAAGCCCGCGCACGTCCATTATCTGGTAGATTCGCGCCATATTTGATTGTGTCAATTTTCGCCATTTTATAATGTATTTCTCGAATTTTCGTCATCCTTTACGTCTGGAGGGATGGCAGAAGGCCAGGGGAGGGTCTGGACCCAAGATGAGACCCGCTGCTTGATCATCTTGTGGGCCGATCAAACTATACAATCCCGCTTGGAGACCTCGCGTAATAGGGAGGGCATACAGATGCTTGTGGACGGGCTGGCGGCTGAGGGGTATTTACGCACCACAAAGCAGGTTCAGGCGAAGTTCAAGGCCCTGAAACACAAGTATCGTAAGGCCAATGAGGCAAACCGTAGAAGTGGCTCGGGGAGGTCATCATAGGTCACTGTGGGTCAGAAACATCCTGCGCCACGGGCGGCCCGAAACACTTCCGCCTCTGTGTCTAAAGACGAACCGTTTTCTGTGGCGAAACGTTTCGTACCGTTTCGAAACGGTATACCGTTTCTAGTCTAAATCGGGCCTTAGAAACCCTGCTGGTGACGTCAGGCTTTCTCAGCATATCATATCCGCCACCAAACCATTTGTTTTAATAAGAGAGCATTTTTGGTGCCAAATTTATGGGGCTCAGTCTCATAATACTGAATGTTTTCGGAGAATATGTGAAATAAGAACATGTGTATGTCCTAACTGAGGACAAAGTGAATGTTGAGTGGAAGTACCTTTTACAAGCACTGTGTACTGTGTAGCCAGGAAGTTGTGACCATTTCAAGTTTTCAACCTATTATGCTTTCACAAGCCATGCCACCTGACAACATCTTTGTTTACAAAGTTACCTTTACTACACTAATAAAGGTAATGGCTTTCAGGCAATAACAATTAGGATAGACAGTCACTGACTCCACATTTCCAACACAGTGTACTCTGTGTTCTCTTCATTGCTATAAAATGTCTTTACTAATAGCCAACACTCCAGTCAGGATATCCACTACATGTATGAGGTATGGAACAAGACTTGAAGACTTATTCACAAAGGAAAAAAATGTGACCACAGGATTACCAGGCAAGATGATTTTAGGCAGTAAGTAGTAGGCAGTAATGATGATTTACTGGTTTGATAATAGGATGATCCTGGAGTGTCCTGATTACAGTCTGACTCTGACAAGGTTTGTCCACCTGAAGTGATAATCCTCTCATCCATAGTAATTTACTGAAGTCTGCAAAATTCCAAGTTGCTGTCTGGTGTCCAGTTTAGTGCTGATGCAAGCATGATTGACTACTAAGTAAACACTTCCCTGACTATACTCGTAGTCTTCCAGGGCCTCTGATAGAGCATTCGTCTCATGTACTGCAGCCTTATTTTGAACAATCACGACTTCCTTTGATGCCAGAACCTTTTCTGCAGTCTGCCTAGTTCTTTCCCAAGGTTTCAAAGAGCCAGTCTGTCCTGTGTTGTGCCGACCCTGTATTGATAGATGTGCTGACTCAGGCCGTTCATGTGAGTGTTAAGTCCCAGTGGCTCCGCTGGGGTCAGGCCACAGCCGTCCTTCAGGCTCCAGCCACCTTTTGAACGTTAAGTCAACACTGTATAAAGAACGAATTAGTGGTGGGTCCTGGCTGGCTGGATCTGTAAAGGTGCCCTTTCTCACAGGGTCAGACAAGGTTGGCCAAACGTGAAGTCGGAGGCAAAGAAAAGGTGGCAGTGCAGCTGCAACCCCAGTCTCTCAACCCCCCTCCCGCTCTAATGACTGGACCATTCTCCATGGTTCTCCCAGATGTGAGGGTATTTGTCATGTCCCTGGGGGGGGGGGGCTCGCTGCCAAACTTCAAGGCCAGGTCAGGTCTGTTTGGAAAACACTGCAAGCATGACGTCATGAGAACATGAGAGGTTGCAGTGTACTGTAAAATATGGTCAAGGTTGAACACTATACACAAACACAATAGCTGCATGTATTGCTGTGTTTTTTATCATACTAGTAATGTTGTCCTATGATACTGATGAACTAAAACCATAGGTATTGCACAGCACATATTATGTTCTGGCAAGGACATTATTCAAGTGATAGAATGTCCTTGGTTCTGGTAACTCCATTGTAGTGTAGGACAGGAACATGTAGTTCAGTTGAATGCATGTACAAGTACTTAGCTTTAGTAGCAAACAGGCAGTAGAAATTAGGATGTGTTGTGGTTTGCCTACAATACAACGTTCACCTCAATTTTTCTTTTAAAAAGTACTTCAAGATCTTAAGATTTTACAATTGAGATACCATCTAACAAAGGCAGAAGCTGGGGCCATGATTCTCTAGAGACAATAGCAGGAAAAGAGGACCTGATCATTGCTTCTGGCTATTCTCTGTTGATTGTCTTCCACATTTATCCTCATTTATATTACTAAAAAATGTGACTCTATTTATGGGCCACTATTAGACAGCAGATTTTTATTATACCACCGGCACAGTATATAAATACATGTATCAGTCTTTATGATTTGATTTACAGACAAATGCAAAACATCTGCATTCAATATAATGACAGACTATACATGTAGCATAGTTCTGGTTGCAGAATGCCCCTATTGTTACAGAATTTATGATACTTAAATTTAATGTAGCAGGAAACCTAGAAAATTAGGTATCCATTTTTATGTTATTAACAGAATAAATGATGACAGTATGCATGACAGGTAACAGGTGTTAGAAACCTCATTTCGATTTAGATAAAATTCTAAAAATGTTGCCAAACTGCATCAGCTATAATTATAGTAGAGCATCAGTACAAAGTCATTGTAATGGTAGAGTGAGGACCATCTATAGTGTATGTGGAGGAATGTAATAGATGTAATCACCCTCCTGAGGTACTTTGTTGTCCTTTGACATGATTAATGACAGGAGAGGTGAAAGGTCAGCCATTATGGTCCTCCATTTGTCTGAAATAAACACCAGCATCTAACTGGTCTGGCACAGTTAGCCTCCACCAGCGGGCAAGAAATTTGGCTCAAAAGTGCGGAATCAGAAAATTTCATTTCAAAACTCCCTGTGTTGGCCACGCAGACTGCCCTGGCAAATTAGTCTCCATATTTGGCTAAATTTTACTATTTTTCAGCCAGCATTATGAGCATAGTTAATCTGTTGTAGCCTCATGGTTACCAGTCCTATTTAAGCTCCCGAGTCTAATATCCTCTCTGCAAAATCCTAAGATATAGGCTCAGGAGCTAAAATAGGACTGGTAACCAGGCTAAGTCTGGTGCATCCCCAGGAGATCTGTGTCTGTGCAGGTGGGTCCATCCCTGCAGCTGTGCACACATGCATCAGGTGCTGGTTGATCTGGGGTCCACTCCGCAGCTGTAGGCTGGGCTGGTGGTCTTACTCCACTGTGCTGTTCATGATATTCTTTGAATAAATGTGTTTGATTTTGCTACAGTCTCCATTTTGAGTATATCATCTTCAGTGTTTACATTCACTCACTCAGAACCTTTGATGTGCCATTGCGATGTCTAAATCAGTACCATGTAAATGGGTCCTAGTGGTGTCAGCTAGCACAGTCTGGCAGTGAAACAACAACAGATAGTGAAAAATTATATAGAGTTATGCCATGAAGAATTACATGGAGTTATGCCACGAAGAATTACATGGAATTATGCTGTGAAGAATTACATGGAGTTATGCCATGAAGAATTACATGGAGTTATGCCATGAAGAATTACATGGAGCTATGCCATGAAAAATTACATGGAGGTATGCCATGTAATCAGCTATGTTATGTGCATGTGCCAAGTCCTCTTACGTAAATCGGTGAAGTATAAATCCTGTGGTTGTATTGGCTTTCTCCTTGTGAATAACAATGATTTAGTTAAAAATTTCTCAAGACTTAAAGCATCACTTATGGAGCTTGCACGCTTATCCAGTATACCAATCTTTAGAATTTTTTAAGGCTAGCTTTCGTCCTTGGCCGTACAGGGGCAAATGACAGTAATGTTACACCATGAGGTTGGCTCTATTTTGAGTATGTAGTATGCAAGGCCGAGGCGAGTCCCAGAATATAGAGCTTCAAATGCAAGACAGTTGGCTCTGAGGTCATAAGGGATAATGATGCCAAGGCAGGGTTGTACTATGTATATAATCTTTACATGTATGAATATGATAGCAGTGGTGTGTCACGCTGAAGGGTGGTTATATAGATCTACATATGGGTGTAACAAAATTAAAATCAACAATTGTTAATTACTCTTAGTACTAGTAAGTAATGGTAACCAAGACAAAGCTGTTGTGTGCATCTTAGATGTTCAATCATCTTTTTAATTGCATCAAATTGTATTTGTCGGTCCATCAACAAGACTTATTAAGATTTATTTTGTTTACCTCCAAATCAATATACAGTTAACGTAACTTATGTTAACTTTAATCATTTTTAAGTTTAAATTTGAATTGTTTTAAAGAATAATCTATAACCCCCTAAGACAATGAATTTGGTACAGTACAGATGCTAGAGCATCTACAACTGTTAGTCGATTCTTATACTTGACTTTCATAAGAGCACCTGGCTTTACCCTGAGTTATTCCCCTGAGATCGGCACACTCTTCAGTGTATTAGTGTAAGAGCTGTAAATGTCATTAACAAGAGTTGTTCATACAAGATCACCTGCCTGTGCTGCCGTGTTACCTAATGTTACAGACGTGCTGCTCATCACACGGCTCAATCTAATCAACTAAGTGCCTCTCCGGTTTGATCCGGTTTGAGAGATTCAGGAGACGCTGGCTGATTTTTTATGGGGTCAAGGGTCAAAATCTGGCATTTCCCATCATAAAAGCCAGGGAGGCGGCAAGGGAACTTGCCTTTTTCTTTGATGTCATGAAATAAGACGTGATTCAGTTGTCTTTAAGTTAACTTGTCAAGGAGCTGCAAAAAAACAATAAAGGTTAATCTGATGTGTTACCCTTCTTTGATACAGTTAAAACTGCCCAAAAGGTGGTCACCTGGATGCATACTTATTAGGCAGGATGTTAATGCTTGAGTTAATTGGAAAAATTAGCTAAAAGGACCACCAAAAACTTGAAAAAGTGATCACATTGGCCAGGTGGCCCTTCTGTAGAATTGGTTACTTGGAGTGTTACTGTATTTTGCAGAATGTAGGCTTTGTTTTAATACACAGTGTTTTTTTTCCACAGTGCTCCTACATGGTAAGAACCTGGTGGTGTTTGGTGGAACAGGCGTGCCGTTCGGGGACACCAACAGTAACCGTATCAGTGTGTGCAATCTGGAGAGGAAAGAGTGGTGTGAGGTCAGCACATCAGGGGAACTACCTCAGGCCATATATGGGCAGGTAAGCCCACACAACACGGCACAATTTGCCAACATGAACTGCTCCTGTGGAAAACACAGATTTCCTGGATGTTTGGTCAAAGTTGCATCAGAATTTTGGCTCAGAGTTGATATTGTTTCTAACATTTGAAAACTAGATGTGGGATTTCTAAGTGCGTAATCATGATCTTAAACAAGATACTCTGCCAAAATACATTACGGGTATTGTGCAGGCACACTACGGTCTGCTGATGTGCTCTGCAACACCAGGACCTTCTCTCAGATCTCATTACATGCTTTGAGATGTGGGTATTTTGGGTAATTCAGCAGGCAGACAAAATCATCATTATGTTATATTGTTTGCATTATTTAGCCATAGTGCCTAGCCTGGTATCCAGCCTTGTTAGCTTTAGTCCGCTACCCAAGATCCGCTCCCCGCCAACGGCGGGGAGCGGATCTTGGGTAGCGGACTAAAGCTAACAAGGCTGGATACCAGGCTACATAGTGCCCAGATCTCCCAGCATATGTAATGGAATCTGAGACAAGGTCTATAGTCCTGGAGAAGGTCTAGGTTGAACAATCTATGAATACAGAACGTCAGACGTCATGCATAAAAACAGTACTCTTACAACATAGGAAAGGAACATTAGAATTTTGTATCGAACATCAATAAGTAGTACATTTTTGTATTAATAATGTTTTTGTGTGATCATACCCAGGCTATGGTGACGTGTAACGGTTTCCTGTACGTGTTTGGAGGGACGACAGGATTCGAGTACAACTCAGACCTGCACAGGTTACACCTGAAGGACTGTGTGTGGGAGAAACTAGAGGCACATAAACCACCATCAGGAAGGTCAGCGTCTCAAACTTACTAGGACAAATAATTTCACTTTATGTATATGTACCACAGAATAAAAACATGAAAATGCAAACATTTGATTGACATGCTTTCTCATTGGTTGAACTGCTAACTGCTGTCCTCTCATTGGTTGAAAATACTAACTGTCGTCCTCTCATTGGTTGAACTGCTAATTGTGGTGGATTTTCAGCACCGGTCTGCTGTCCTTGGTACTGATCAGCCTTCTTTGCTTTATGTTTCAGATATCGACATGAAGTTGCCTATGATGACAGTAGATTGTACGTGTTGGGAGGGGGCACCTCTTGGGTCTGCTACTCATTCGACCAGGTAATGGTCTAATAGGTCTCTGACCAGAAATTCCAGGGCTCCAAATACTTTTTCTGCAACCAGTGCAGGTAATATTGAAAATCACCTGCACCAGATAAGTTTTACTGGCACCACTCCAAGAAGTATGTGACTTTCTGAAATAGAGCCAAGAGAACACAAAACATACCCTTGTTTGATTTGCAAGACACTGGCTTTAAATTGCTGTGAAGATGTATTGTTTTGGTTTAGAGCACCCTCACATTGTTTTCCTGTGTTAATTTCAAGGTGCTCTGTAGCAAAGCAGTTTAATTTCATGGTGTGTTCTGTCTCAAAGTAGTTGCTGCTACATCAGCTACATGTAGATCAAGTGTCACTTTTCTGAAGCATTGTGTTGAAAAGGGTCTACTGTTGAGATGTTTAGGTGTAAGAATGTTATGTTATCAAAGTGGAGACACAAGAAAGAGTGTTAACATTACTTTTGGATAGAATGTCGGCAGATCATACTGCGCCTGTGTAAAACCCGTAATGCACTTTTGCAGAACCTTTAAGGTTGTAACGGAGTATTTAGGGATGATATCTTATCTATACTTTTCAGTTCACATTGACCAAACATCCAACGAAAACCGGGTTTCACACAGGCCCAGTACGTTCTGCCTGACATGTTCCCTTGTGTCTAATACTTTTGCTATGTTTATTTACCAGATCCCAGCCTATAATTTCTTGACCCGTCACTGGGAGGAGATGCCATGCAGACCTTCCCCACGCCCCAGGGAGAGACCACAGGACAACACTACTGGTACACGACATTACATTTATTTTTTTTTACATTTGCTAAGAAGTGTATGTGTGTTTGTGTGTGTCCATCTGTCTGTAAATGCAATAACTTGAGAAGGCTTAGATGAATACTCTTAATATTTGGTATCTGGGTAGGTCTTGATGAGACCTCAAAATGATAAGATTTTGTCCCCACCCCCCATGGCACCTTCTTATGGCACAACAGTTGAATTTTCAGTTTTGATATCTCGTGTTCTGGATACGCTACAATCATGATTTTTGCAGGCTACTCTCTTTTGCCAGTTATCAGCTGAATTGCAAGGAGCTTACTATTATTGCGGCTGAATTGCAATGGTCTGTAATGGCAGCTTTTCCGCGCTCTAATATGACAAAAGTACCCGTGCAATTTTCCTGTCTGTTCCGTGCATGTTTTGTTAAATTTTTTTGTATGCTTGTTTGAGAAATCTTTCTTTGAAATTTTCACTTTAGAAAATAGTATTGCTTTGTGTTAAGACTGCTCTGGGGCCAGATGTTTTCATATATGTGGTTGTGAATAATGAAAGAAGCTGAAAGATCTCACTGATGACAATTTTTCCCCAAAGGCCACTCCTGGCCATAAAGTCATCAGCTGACCGCGTTAGGAAAACGACATCCTTTCATGCATGATTCATGTGGCTTTAGGACTTACCGGCTTTTGCTGGGACTTTCAAATCTAATCTGGTAGTAGTTTCTTAAATACATAATCCAACACTGGCAACAACAATTCAGTCAAAGTCAAGGATTCGTGTATCATTTCACCAAAAATATAGGAACATCACAAACCATGTCGATTTTTTGGTAATTTGTGTATCGATTGAGAAAATAGGCATAAAGGGCTTTTTTCAAGGGCAAAAGCCTGCTAGGGATTCGAACCCAGAACCTTTAGAGGTGAACAACCCTAATCACAAGACCACCTTGCCACCTATTACTGAAGGGAACTGATGTAAGAAAAACATTTGTGTAGTGCTTCAGTCAGTAATCCTGATGTACTCTGTTAGTATGGAATTTCCGCATGAAGCACAGCGATCCCTTATTGCAGTTGGTAGCCATGTATGATCCCTGGGGATAAAGACAGACTACAGCCACCTGACACAGATCTAATGGACTCATAATTACACTGCCACTCACCGGATACGTCGAGACTTGGGTGTCACTAATTTTGTAACCTTATTCCTTTGTTTTCAAAACTTGGCTCAGGACAACAACAGGGCAATATATACAGTCAGGACATATCAAGGAAAATCCAATGTACAAAATGTATGTGCTCACCAGATATAAACATAGGGTTTTGATTAATGTTACAACTTACAATACTTGCATCTGATGTCAACACAGACAGTTAAGAACTTGATGCTTGTAGAACAAAATTTTAATGCATGTTTGTGTGTGCAGGTACCCTAACCTGTATGATTATTGTTTGTTATTCAGGCTATCCATCTGCAAGAAGATGCCACAGCTGTGTTCAGTATGGAAATGGTGAGCAATGTTGCTATGTATATTGAAATTTCCCCTAACCACAGAAGGGATGTTGGTCATGAATCAGGAAATAATTGCTGTACAATAATCTGGTTCACAGTTTGAACTGGGCATGCATTGTGATGCATTGTGGGTAATATGCCAAAGTTGATGACCCCAGAGTCATAAACAAACATATCTGGACATGGAGAAAGCTTTGTCTAGAAAATACATGTATCTGTTGACAAATTAGGGGCCATCACGCTTGACCTTAGCTGTGAAGCAGCTTATAGTATACAAACTCAGAAGCCCAGCTACATGCAGTTTTTTCCCCCATAAGAGAAAGTGCTTCAGTCTGTATTGTTGTATAACTGCATCTGCCAAATGTCTGTGTTCCCTCTCAGCTGTGTACATCTGCGGGGGTTACAACGGCTGGCAGATATTTGATGACATCTGGAAGCTGGCGCTGGACACCATGCAGTGGACTAAACTGCCGGCCACCATGCCTGAACCCGCGTACTTCCATGCAGCTGCCATCACACCAGTAAGTACTGTTATTATTTTTCATGGGGACTTAATTTTGCAGTAAAAGCAAGGAAAGGAGGTTTTAGGGTGTTTTAACTTTGCAGTCTTCAGATGCTGCATTAGAAAAGATATCGTCTGAATTCTGATGCAACATTGATCCAACATCCAACTAAAACCAAAAAAAAAAAATGCAGGTTTCGTGCAGGTGCAGTACGTTCTGCTGACGTGCTGGTTCAACACTGGAAGCACAGAGGCTCTGAGTGTCATGTGACCACTAAGCACAAACATGGCTCTTCAGTCCTGTTCAGTGCGTGCTTCAGCATGAAAACCTTCAACTTAATCTGGTCAATGGCCTATACTTCCTTTAGGCTGCCCTCTTGGGGGCCTGCTCAAGCATGGGCATGCATTTTCTCTATAGGTCATTGCCTTTGTCAGAAGTCTATGCGATCGTTTTGTGTATGGTGGGGGAGACTGTGGATTTATGCGGCATAACTCTTGAATTGGGTAGATGATGATCAAGTTAGAAAATAAGCCCCCAACACTCTTCCCTCATTTTCTAGTGTGTAGGACTACAGGGAGAATAGGAACTATATGTGCTAATTGTTGATCCAAATAAACTTAAACTTCAACTCTTCCAGGCTGGCTGTATGTACATCCACGGCGGTGTGGTCAGCATCGAGGAAAACCGCCGGACGTCTTCCCTGTACAGAATCTGGCTGGTCCTGCCCAGTCTACTGGAGCTCACCTGGCAGCGGGTCAACGACCTCATCCCCAACCTCCATAAGATGTCCCAGGAATCCCTGCACTCTATAGGACTGCCACCCCAGCTCATGGACAGGCTCAAACAATAGAGATAGTGGTTCACCTGGAAATACTTGTCTGTCAGGGCCATACCAATTTCATTTGTTGGCTCTTGGATCTACCCACTTTATTTCCTCTGATTTGCCAAAGAAAGGAAAAAGAGAAACATGTACATTCATGTTCTGAATTTCAGAATTAACTCTAAAATGCTCATCTTTTGGGACTAACAGTTGAAGAAAGTCCTTGTCTTTGTAGTTATTGTCATGTTTTGGATTTAATGCATTAATTTGGTAAAAAAATTGAAAATTCATTGTATGATTTATAAGCCAGCGAAGTATAGACTTTGTGGCTCCTATGGTAGTGTGTGCGTAGGTCTGGATTTTTTGTGTTCCTACAAAAATCCGAGAACCAAGAAATGAAATTGGTGTGGCCTAAAACAAGTTTTAGCTTCATTGTTTAATGTCTTCATGATGTTGTCAATCCATAGAGCATGTGAAAAATGTAGATAATAATCACTTGTGGCACTACAGTTATGAAATGTGATTCATGTACTGACAAATTAAAATCAAACGTGTAAAGAAGTATACATGCATGTCTACAGCTGCTGTCTATAGTGTATATTACAGAGGACTCTGCATAAATGTGCTTACTTCCTTTGCTTTCTTGACGTGTATCTTTACTTCCAGGTATGGAAGTACTGTTTTGGGTGGCCAAGCTGTGGCTTTAGTTTGTGTGTCTGTTTTTCCAGACAGAGTAGGTTAACAGCACATGGGTGACGTTTGACAGGGAGAATAACAGATCAAAAGGTCCCACACAGGAAATGGGGTGAACTTAGGGTAGGTTGACAGCACAAAGGGGAAGATTGGCAGGCAGGAGGCCAAAGGGTCAGACAAGGGTGACTCGGGGTGAACTTGAGGGTCATAAAAACCCCAACTACTTCCGGCAAATCTGAGTTCTGTTCTCAACTTGAAAGCAAAGCCTTGCTTTTTAAGTTCCATTTAGTTGGCATAGAGTTAGACTTTGCTATTGGAAACTGCAGATATATGCTTTCCTGTACCTTCTATCTCTAATACTTCTATCTCTGATACCATTTCGTATACAATGTTTGTAACATTTTTTATTTACTGCCACTTCGACTTGCCACAAAGTTCTGTTCAGATTCAGTAATGTGATTTCATCAGGGTCTTGGAGTCCTCTCAGGCTAATCTGTGCTGGTCACGTTATAGGGAATTAAACTGAATCAATTGTTCTCAGAAAGGATTGACATTGCCTTGTACCCAACAGCATTAACACTTAGTCTAGTAGTGATAATCCCTGGTTACCAGCTGGAACCTGGCAAGCTAACAGGAGGAGGCATGTCTAGACTACGGCCTAGAGACAACTCATTACATCTTCACTGTAAAGAAATCTTAATCCAATTCAACTCAACCCCAAATTATTACAATAGATAACAAAGTTGTCCCTGTCTGTAATGTACTTTATTCTGTGTCACAGTTGAAAGAAGGGGAAACATAACAAAGAACAATTTACAAAGCAGGTGGTAGCCATGAAAATACATAACTGTCTGCATATTCAGCTCATTATTTTTTTTAGTTTTTAGTTTAGTGTAATTAGCACTTCATGTTACATCCATCTACATTGCACACATGGGCCTATGTCTCCCATGTCAAACAATGTGTACCATGGTGCGCCTACAATATATAATATTGTAATATGGTAAGTGAGCAAAACATTAAATATCTGGAAGTGATTAAGTGTTACTAGCACAGACGAGTTACTACAACCAGCTTGGCAAATTATGTCGACGTTGCCAGGTCATAGTATTTTGCTGAATGGTAACATATGATTTTAACTGAGCTCTTAGATAAATTTTGTTTTTCATAAGTTATTTGATCCACCGAGTGTGAAAATTAGTTATTCTGTAATGCATGAATGAATGTTTTCATGCAGTTCTTATGTTAGCGAACAATGATGTCTGAAATCAGGTAACTTAGTATGTAATGTATTGTTAAATACTAGTAAGGATAAATAATCATTTTGACCACAAGATAATTACCAAGACTGTGAAGAATGACTTAACAAGCTTTACTGGTGCTTGTCTGCTGGCTGGCTGTATGCTTCTACATTCAATTTTGATTTTGTAAAAAGATAAACCTGAACTGTACAAAGTTGTGCACCATCTTATAAAGTACAGAAGAGTGTGACTGTGTGAGTGAGGAGTTTATGGTAACCTTGCAACTAGAGAAGGAAGCTGAATATAGTCAATCAGAAATATATGCTCCATATAAACACATTTTACATTTAGTCCATGCCTTGAGGCCTTTTTTCTTTGGAGTGATGTTGAAATGTTCTGGAATTCTTTCACAAACATGTCATCTTAGTTATTATGGTTTATGCGTGTAGTCAAAAGTTTTCCCCCCTCCCCTTTGTGACATTAACCGGTCAGTTTGTGACTATTTTTAGTCAAAGAGATACTGTATTGTACTTTTATCATCATTTGTGAGTTTCTTTAGGGGTAACATCACAAACAGCAAAATCAGTAACACAGCATTATGTAGTAGTTATGAGATTAAAAAAAAAACTGCTCTAGACTTGTACATACTGGTATATACTCAAGATATCATGTTAGGGATTTGATGTTTGAGAATAGACTCTCATTTCTTGTCCTGATGCTTTTCATGGTATACAAAGCAGAATATATGAATATTCTGTATGTTAAAGTATTTAAGTGGAAAGAATGATATGATGTACAGGGACTGAAAAGATATGCAGCTATTTCAGTAAAACATTTATCTTGTCATATGAAACTAACAAAAATGTTGTGTGTCTTCAGTACCTAGAAAGATTTGAAGTTTCTAGTTGTAATGTGGCATCTTACTTTTCATCTTACCGTTGATTTTGTTCAAAGGAATTATTTCACATATAGAGCTTATATGTGTGGCAGTCAAGATAGAATCTACAGTATGCTGTATTTTAGTGTTGAAACTCTGGAATAAATTATTTCATACCCCATCATACTTGTGTTACAGTCTTTAAAAAATGGTCAGGAGGGTAGATATTTGACAGGCGCATGGAAAGTGACTAATGTGAACTTCAGATTCAGCAGATGAATCATCACTTATAGACTTAAGGTAGACAGTGATCACTGTCCAAGTACTGGAAATTACAAATTTCCGACTTTTCCCCCCACAGACATATTTGGGGGGGGGGAACAAAGTAATATTCCCCTTGCACAAACATTTGAAAAGTAAAAAGGACATCCCAGCAAGATCTGGCCATCCATCCTGTATTCATTTTATCCATAACAGAATGGTACTATAGTGTTGAACAGATCAAATGACATAAACCATGTCCAGGACATTCCCAGTGTGGTACACTTTAATTTCATAATGTACATGTATTCACTGTGATAATGAAGATTGACACCTAAGATACATAATGGGCAAGACAATCGTTTTTCACAGTTGGAACTTTGAGCAACACTCAGATAGGTATCTCTGTAGATACAGGTTTCCAGCAACTTACTTGCAGCACAGGTATCTATACTATACTATCAAACCAGTGCTTAATAAACAAAGGTATCAAGAAATGCATCTTTATGTAAATAAATACTGATTATTTTATAGAACTCATAAAGTATTGTCTTACATAGAAATCAAGATAAACAATTTCATAGACTTTTTATTTGTGATTGGCCAGGAAGATGTCCTTTTATCTGACCAAATCATGTACTTAAAATTAAAAATGTACACTCAAAGTGTCTTGAACGAGATTTGCACTTTTGCAATAATGGCGACCATAACACATCTTAACATGATGGTTCCTTAGATACATGACTGTACACTGAGAGTGCAGCATCTGGTGGTAGAAGACAGCAGCAGCTACTTATGTCCAATGCTATTTACAAATAATGACAGCGTCAGACTTTACTCTGGTCCAAGGCAGTGTTGAGAGAATGGTTGCGGTACATTCCACACACTCCGAGATGCTGTCAACGAGACGAAAACACAATCAGTTACTAAGTTCAATGCACAATTATTCTGACAGTATGTCAACATAAAATTATTTATAAACACATGACGGTCAGGTGGAATGGACCAAGGAGGTCCATTGAATCTCCTTGAATAGACAGGTCCTGACTTCCCATCACAAATAGCCAAACATTACGAGAGTGGCTGCATGTCCATTAAATACTGTGGGGTTTTTTTTTCTACGTATTGGCAGAGGTGGGTCATGAAGCTATGGAATTCTGTATCAGCATGATGCCATCTTGTTGGTAAATCTCATTTAAAAGGTATTAGTTCTTCTGCAAATACTAGTACCACTAGAATTTGCTTCAATCTGTATTGCTTTTTCAGTTTCCATAGCTGAGGTAAGGCACAACAATTTTTCCAGATACAAATGTGGTGAAATACCATATGATACAGAAACTGAAGAGTGCCATTAGTCATTCAGAGACCATAGCACATTTCCACTTCTATAGTCTGTGCAAGGTAATGCACTTACCTCAGAGAATTTCTGTGACTTAGCATGGAAAGTCTGAGGCATGTCCTCGACTGTGGGCACCCTGCCTCCATACGTGTCATTAGTCGTTCTGTACATGGGGTTCTGGGGCTTCACAGGGGTTTCTCTGTACCACTCTGTGGAGGAAAAGAATCACATAGAGTTAAGCCCCTGTACCACTGAGCCTTCAGGCCACGCATACCTTTCTAAATGAATCTGTGCAATCAAATTCAAACACTCCTCTTTAAAGCATACATTACTCTAGAAAGCTGGGCATTCCTAAATTTTTAAGTGTATATTCGTCAAGAAAGTGGACATTCCTCAACTTTCAGGATTCAAGTGTGGAGGTCGCCTGCTTTCAAGAGGAATGTCCTCTTAAAAGTCCAGGGATGTACCACACAACACATACCTCCTAATTCCTTTGGTGTTCTGATTCTCTCCATACATGAGAAGATCGGGTTCCCAGGATTCGCACATGGAAGGTCTCTCACTGGGAGAATTTCTGCATATACAATAAAGCAATAAACATTCTTTATTGGGCATGTAATTACTAGCTAGGTATTTGTTTTCATGATCCAGAAACACACAGCTGTGTCGAGAGACGTTTTGTGTCGTGTTGAACTATCTGCCAGGAACTATCGACTTAATCTTTGTTTCGTTGGGTAATGCCAGTTTCAGTCAAATTAGAATAGCGACATGTCTTACAGAAATGACATGGATGATGCTGTTGTATGTTATGGGTATTCTTGTATAAGATGCCTGATGAAACCATTGAAGTCAATTGAAAGATCTCGACACAGAGTGGTGCATTATTTGTAACTTTTAAGACCAATATTACATACATACAAGAGGTTCGATCTGTTCTGGCCAAATAACAGCTGTTACAAACTATGTTAGTAAACAACAGATATTTCACACGCCCACCTTTGTTTTCCGTGACCATGATCGGTTCTGTTGCGATCTTAGCTTGTTCAGCACCAGAACCCACCGCTTGCTCACCGTTGGCGGCCATCGTTAGCTTAGAAACACACAGAAAAGGCAAAAACACGCACACACTGAATGAAGGACAAACTCCCTTTGCACCCACTTCCCGGTTTACATGCGTTGCTATGGTGAGGGGCGTGGCGTTACCGTGGTAAATACCGCACTGCATGGTGGGAGCTCATTTTCTCGGTAATTAAAGATTAGGTAACTTGTCTTAGAACACTACTTATTAGTAAAAAGGAATTATAATAGAACGATTTAAAAACCTAACCCATTCAATTCTTGATTTTTATTCCCGGTAAATATTTTACAAGGTCATAACAAGTAGGTTATGGGTCATAGGTAATCAGGTCATTGACCGCCGGAACCTCCAGCAGTGTAAATAAATCCGTATGGTTCACGTTGCACTGTTACGTGCCAGGCTCCCTTGTCCTACTTTTCTTTAGGCCTAATCGCTAACAATGTGCATTTATAATGAGCATGCCATACTAGTGTTGCGCCGTAGCTCATAACAGCAGATGCATATGAACGGTGTCGTAAGATCTTGGCTGCTCGTGTGTTTCACTTCTCAGTCGCGAAATGTCATTCCGTTTTCGGCCGTCCCACGAGAGATGACGGGTTGTTATTGAAATCAGCGGGTTTTGGTATTGATTCTGAGCCGCAACAACCTGCCGCCCGCCCGCCGGTAGATGACGTTAGACCGTCTGCAACTACAGGGGCTGGTGCAGTCAGAGCGTCATTTTCTGCCGTTTTAAATCATAATTTTGTGTATGCGAACAGCCATGGCGCTTGTCAATTACAACCAAACAGCGTCAAACGTGACGACTTTATTGCAACCAGAACAGGTGAGAAATATTTTGTAATTCACTGTTGTATTAGATTTTAGGATATGATATTATGGATCTTGAGGAGAGAGTGTGGTGCTAATGCCATCACCTCATGTTTTATTGTAGCCAATTTTATGA
Organism: Branchiostoma belcheri; assembly: GCF_001625305.1. Lineage (NCBI taxonomy): Eukaryota > Metazoa > Chordata > Leptocardii > Amphioxiformes > Branchiostomatidae > Branchiostoma > Branchiostoma belcheri. Next base: position 411,004 of record NW_017803213.1, read on the forward strand.
CCGATTCTTAATAGCTATTCATATCATATTAACATTTATCTAGGTAAACAGCTCAGGTATTGTAACCCAAATGTGGTATTTAATTGGAATTGACATTATTTTCCCTGAAGCTGAAATTTGGATGCAGGTGTACATCAGCTAACATGGCGGGTGGTACATGGAACAATGAAGCAATATATCACCATGCATTATGGTATTACCTGCACAACAGTGATCACTGTGCAATGTGACAGCCATGTACTGGGGCCGTTTGATTTTGAAAAACTGACTTTCTTTTTAAGGGTTGACATTTAAGAAAAAGGTTCAAGGATTGTTCTTACTGTCCCACCTGCCATTAACAGGTGCGGAGACAAGAGATGCACCTGCAATCATTCTTATTTTGATTTCTATTGGTTAAGACATTCATTTGGCACTATTTTTTTCTCCTGGAATCTTTTGAATTTGCATGTGCAGCAAATCAGCAACCAATGTCGGCATTACAATATCTTTTTATCTCATCACAATATCTTTTTTATACATAGAAAAGTGAACAAATATGGTTCTCCTTTTCAGATTGATATATTATCATTTCAGTTTGTTTCACCTTTTTTGTTCTGGTTTCTTTTGAATTTGCATATGCAGCAAATTAGCAGCCAATATGTGCTTGACAGCACTATTGAAAAATCAATAGCATTTAACAGGTTCTCCTTTTCACAATGACGAATTACTCACCTCAGACAGTTTATTTGAAAGCCTGCAACAGAAAATCTAGAGTCAAGGGTTTTTAAAAGCTGGTATTGGGAATTGTTAAAATGTCTTACACTTAGATTCAGTAACATTTGAATTACAACAGGGTTTGAAAGCTGAATCTACCCACAAGGATCAACATCTTGGCAGTTACTATACCCAAAATTAGAATATGACAGTTTTGCAGTTTAGCATTTTCTCACCCTTGCTGGGAATTACCACCCAATATGGTTTCTAATAACAGCTATTATATATGTCAAATTATCTATAATATCTTATCTATCGTTGGCAGACATACATATATAATGTACACGTGTTAGAGGACGACAACTCAAGCTAAGTTTGTGAGACAATCGGCTTCAGTTAAGACACACGCTGGATGGTACACAGGCACATATATGATGTGCACGTGTAAAGAAAAACAACTGCATCCATGGTGTACTGGCCAGCAATTCCATCCTTCTCACTGCATTTAATAGTGCTCTCCAGCCATCACCATTAAGTCACTGCTTATGGTCAATACAAATGGCTGGTAACTTCCCCTCCAACAACAGGAAGGGGAACTACCTGCTTGGCCAGACTTTAAATGCAGCAGGAAGGATGGATGGCCATATACCAGGGGCATATGTGATTTAAGTGAATTCTAGATTAGATGTTTAGGCGCTGCAGATATACTAGAGTAGAATATTCAACACAGCTGACCATGACATGCTGTTTCCTTTTCCCCATCAGATGCAGACTATCACCTACATTGACATGGTAACCACCAGTCTCAGGTGAGGCTTCATCCAGTATCTAGTCTGGACTGAGTTTGTAGAGCTCTTTGTGTAGTTAGGTTTTAATGATGATAATTATTGAGATCATTTTCTGAGCATTTTTTGTGTTATAAACAGTTTTCAATGTAGAGATTGTTTTGCCACCAAAGTGTCTTGCAAAGTGTGTTTTTAGGGCATTGCCACACCCTTTGTATAAGTCATCATGATTGGTCAGCTTTCCTGTGAACAAACAGTTTGATCTAGACCACCTTCAACTTTATGGCTTAGCCCTCAAAGTCTGGGACACCTGTAGTTTAATGGGAGGAAAGATTAGGAGTGAAGTGTATTAAACTTTTCTAAATGCACTTTGTCTCCAACATCTATTCCAGAGACATCTACAAACTTAAAGATGACCACACTGTCCTTTAAAATCTTTTTCCTCTGTTTTTTTCAAATACAAATGCTGTCTTTTTCAATGGAGTTCCTCTCTGTCCTATCTTATAGTCAGAGAACGTGATAGTCTTTCCTCCCATTCTGTATGGAGAAGCATTGGCTACTTAATGTTTGCATATACTGATTAGACTTTATCTCAGACAAACATGTGATTTTAGGACAGCGCAGTCTGCACGTGTGGTCAAACGTGGGTCAACACCTCTGTACAACGGTCACTCACCCTCACAAATTACTGGGAATAAAAATTACAATGTCTACTATGATGTCATAAACACTAGACTTTGATCAATGACCAAAGCTCATAACTTCACCTTACCTCACCTGTTCCAATGTCAGTCATGGCCATTCACCCAGTTACCCAGGGATGACGTTACACTTAGCAACTTTTGATATTAGAGGGTCCCAAAGCTAGACCCAATAAGTCATACCGGTATCACAGTTTCTTAATTCAGCAAAGTATTTCTGTTGAATTGTTACTTTTACACCATCTAATGTCTTAACCTACATTCAAAAAGTTTTGAGTAAAAATGTTTTAAAATCAGTCAAAAAGAGAAAGCTATCTTTTAAGAGAATCAAAGTCGATAGTTTGTATAATTAGGGATTTAAGCCCCTACCAATAAACTTCCTAAGAAATATTAGACTAATCAATTTTTTTATAGTCCTATAACTTTGCCTCCTGAGCCCTGTTGCTTGCTGTAGTATTTTTTATTTTATAGTCCTTGTGTAGATTTTGCAGTGCACCATTTTAAATACTTATTCCCGGTATGTTTCCTCTCTGCAGTATCGTCGGTGCTAGCTCCGTCATAATTTATTCCTTCTGCAAGAGAAAGGTTTGCCAACCAGAGGTAAGACTTGTTACAAACATCTGCCAAATCAGCACAAAAAGTTCCCATGCTTTTTGCACCGTGGCATCTACATGATGAGACATGACATGACCTATATGTACATTGAGTTGTTTAAATATTGACTAAGCCTCAGCAACAGCAGGGCAGACGCGTGCAGTGGTCAGGTGACAACAAAAGATTATGAACAGAAACTTAAGAAATTTTTACAAACCACAAATCATATAGTAGTTAACTAAAACAAGAAGAAAAATGAGCCAGTAAAAGCTAAAAAGAAGTTTCTTTTTGGTAAAGTTATGGTACATGCACTTGGCTGCAAAGGTGTTGAATGTCAGTGACTTTTGAGGTCATTGCACTTCAAATGTTCAAAGGTTATTGCACCCTTAGGTGGAAACTGTATGAATGCTTTAGAGACCCTTATGTAAGAAGGTTGATATACAGGGCAGTATATAATCCAGCATAACTCAGTTGCAGTGGCAGGGAAACAAATTATGTGTTACAGTTCATTCATGGGAAAGAAAGACAAGTGCAACTTAAGTGTCAATGGCCTTTCTTAGTTAGGTGCTTGTACTCTCACTCAGTAAACAAGGATAGACCAATGAAACACAAGCACACAAGGTCAATGTCTCCCTTGTAAGGTAGTTAAACTCCCAGTTACCTAGCAAAGGCCTTATATAATACTAGTACATCAATTCCAATTGCCTAATCTCAAGTATTGATTAAAAAGACTGGACTTTGAAATTAACCTGTTATTGTATGCAATGTACAGTTCCTTGAATAAGTATTATACATGTTTTTGGTTTTTCATCCCCTACTTAAACTATTGATTCATGCCAAAACTGTATAAACATCTTAAAATATACTTCTACCTCTAGTCGTCCTAACTATTTCATCTTTAATGTTGCTATATTCACACAGGTCCATCCATTGTTCCATCTGGCCTGTGCAGACTTGCTGGCATCACTGTTCTTGTTGTTAGGCGTCATTATTTTCAACCTCTCTTATGTTACAATGGAGTTATATGAGCAGCACTGTCACTACTTCTCAGCATTTGCCTCTGTAAGTACCAACTGCATTTCTATTACATGCATATGTCAAGGTAAATCTCAAGGGGAAGGGATGTAATAAGAATAAAAATTTGTTATATATTTGTCAGTTGTAGATTATATATTCCTGGTGTGGGTTGATAAAACCGTACAGTCCGCTCTTACTCAGGTTGTACTTATTCATTGTACAAGACTGGTGTTTTACACCTGAAGGTGGTTTACTGTTAATGTAACAAACAAACAAAAACAAACTCATGGAGGTCCCTATTAACTTTTATCATTCAGCCCCTTGTCCAGCTGCCTTGGGCATTTGTATCTTCTCCCCTGAGACATAAGTCCTGATTTCAGGACCTGTTTTCCAAGGCATAACCTTTTCAGCACCATGGACAGCGCAAACAACACATGCTGCTGCTGCAGCTGCTACTGCGGTTCTTTTGTTTGGAATTTAAAGATTCTGATTGATTTTTCCAGAGTTTCTTTGTGACGACATTCCTGCTGACCATCACCTACTCCCTGGAGGTGTTCCTGAGAATGAGAGACCGAGCCATCAGGTCAAGCACCAGACAACCGGTCAGTACTCAACTTCAGGGGCAAAATCTGTTACCGGGTACAAGTTTGTTTGAAGGAGAACCAGTTAGGTTATCACAAATCTGAAAATGTCCTAGAATTCTTCTAAAGCTCTTGAGGCTCATTAAGTTCTAAGAATGGAAGTGCTAAGATTACTGATCGTGAATTAGCAATAGTTTGAAGTGTATATGCTCCATAGTGCTACAGGTACGGTACATTTTGGTCCCTGCTAGTTTTGGCTTTAGAAGTATTTGAAAAGCTATTCTTTTTCATCTTGTTGATTGAAGAACTTGTGTGATTGTTTGCATGTCAGTTGGAATGATCTATGTCAATGTTACAATGAATGGTCTCAAATCAGTGTTGTTGTGTTTCCCACACAGGGTACAGGCAACTTCCCTCTAATCTACCTGCTGTACATTATCTCATGGTACGTATGTTGTAGTCACCTGGCATAAAAAAAGTTGACTAGAATGCCTTAGAGGCTTGCTTAGTATATTGTAGTATTGCAGTATACCAAGCGCTTGCAATATTGTGTCAGTACCTTCCTCCCAGACACAACATCATTTATACTTGTTCATCGCAAGCAAATTTTAGATATGATGCAATATAAAAGTCAGACTAATGTGATCTAACATGTGTGTTTCCCAGGCTGGGCCCTCTCCTGGTGCAGTCCACCATCCTCATCACCACCAGCTCAGAACCACCGTTCTGGGATGTCATCCCCTCACCTAACTCATCTCTGGTCACCTGTACAAGGTAGGAACACGCTTCTTAAGTCAGTACACAATCTGATCTGATCAAATAATGTATCATAAGAAGTAGAGTGAAGACTTTCCATACTCTGCAGAGTGGCTGTCAAAAGAGTGGATTCATTTGTCAGCTATCTGCAATCTATCACACCATCACCATCCCTCAGTAAGACAAGGAGCCACATAGTTCCCGTGGTGTCATAGATGTTGGGTAGCTTGAGTAATGAATCCACTCTACTTTATACTGTATCAAAATATAGACACAAGATTCTGGTAAGTCAAAAAAAAGTATTTTTGATGTTTTTAAACTTAATTTATATCAGTACAGGACAAAAAAAAAGGACTAAACTCCTAGCAACTTGTGAAGTTCTTGTGTTGAAAATAACTGTCACATACCGGTATGTCATATCAATATGTACTTCCCTCCCCAGATGTTTACCACTCTACCATTTCAAGAATGATGAGTGCATGCCGGTGAGTTCCAGCAGTTACTGGAAATCTTTAAACTTTCGTGGTGGTTTTATTTTCATAGTTTTTATAGTGACCATGCATTCATAATACATGTATTTGATTTTATGACTACTATACTACAGAATTGTTTAAAACTTTTATGTAAATGAAAACTGCTATGTAGATTGCCACTTACATACAAGTACGACTAGGCCAAGTATATATCCAGCAATGATTAAAACCTTCTGTTCTACACAGACACCGTCAGAGGGGAAGCAATGGATGATAGACCTAGACGTTTCCTCCAAGCTAATCTTCATCCTGCTTCTCATTCTTACGATTGTAATTACAACGGTAAGTACCTCAGCCTCCATAGTGGACATATCTCGTAGAGGACAGTCACCATGTTTAGGTCATAATCTCTATTTCATGTGACATATCTTTCATCCATATGCATCTTGTCTGATGAAATAGGTCAGGATGGTTTGAAAGACTAACTAAGAATTTATGTGAACAATTTGAATATCTATGGTTGGTGAGCCCAAATAGACCAATCCTGACTGTCCATTACGGTTAGAATCAAATTAAAAGTGGTTGCATTTGTATGTTTTTATTTTGCATTTTCTGTGTTTTGAAGGATATGGGCAGGGCCATGGGGTCGGTCTGTTGTGTCCAAGCTACTGTTGAAAAGACTAAGATTCAAGGATACAGTTTAAATACCAGAAGTCATTGGGGAACAGTTTCAAGACTTAACACAGTAGACCTGGAGTGACTCTAACCTTCTGTTTTTGTCCTTCCAGATTGTTTATCTACTTGCTGTAGCTGCCTTCCAATTGAGACACAGAAGAGCAGGTATGGAGAATATTATCCTGTCAACACGTTTTGGTTGGTTATCTAAGCACTGAAGTGCCCTGTGACTACATTTTTGGGTGATGATTGTAAGGACATTGATGATTAAGTAACCGTTGTTGTTCTGGCAGGAATGCGAGGCAGGAGAGAGTATGAGGATGAGCGCAGTGTGAGGAGGAGAGCTGCTCTCTACCTGATCGTCTTCTGCTTCTGCTGGTTACCAAGTAAGTATCAAACTCTCCCTACCCCTCCATTCTTATAACTTCCTGATGGGGACATGCAACTCTCTGTTCTCACACCCCTACATTCTGACATGCTGTGAGGGTTAGGGTTGTAGGAACATAGGTTGAGTGTTGGAAACATAGGGGTGTTGGAACATAGAGTGTAACCCTTTGGTTTGAGAGTTTTCTTCTACATACATTAATTCAATGAATGATAATATTAAACATTCTGTATCACAGTTATTGTATTTGTCCACTACAATTCTTTGCAATAATACATGATGATCTGAACCACACAGAACTCTGTCTAATAAAGCTTTATACTCTACATAGAAAAACTTATTGTGATGTTTTTCTCCACCTGTACAGCTCTAGTGCTTGGCATCCTGTCCCTGTGTGATGGCTTTGTGATGAAGAAATACTATGTTCTCTACATTATGCAGGTAAGACAAAGTCATGTTTATTGGTTGCTAGATCTTGAGGAAGTTGGACCATACTAGTCCTTGTGTTCTTTAAAAGAATTGAAATGAACCTTCTTGAAATAATATCCCAGACCTTAAAATTTTCATGGTTGCACTGTTTGAGGAATGCTGTTCAATATTTTAGTGGTTGTGATTTCAAGCCCAACACAATAATTGAGAAGAGTCAGGGTGACACAGTGTTTCAGATGAGATCTGTACATTACAGGTTCAATGCCTTCTCTCCTGTAATTTACTGATCAATGACCTGAACTTTTATTTCTGTTCTCTGGACAGGCATGCACTGCCCCCTTGCAGGGCTTCCTGAACTGCATTGTCTACGGCTGGAGAAGAAGGGAGTTCAGAACAGTAAAACCTTTACCTGTGGCCGTGCTAGCTGAGCAGTCTGGCCTGCTGGACAGAAACAGGAACAACTATCGAACATTTGCCACAACTTCAGCATAACATATGGTAAAGGGCAGTAGGGGTTCAGATCTTTCTTTAACGCACAATTATAATGGTTTGGAATAGTATACAAAAATTTATTATTCCCTAGATGTTACCTACTTTGTTCACATTTCTGAATGCTAAAAAGACTTTTTATTATGTTGGTGGGATGACATCACAGAAATATATCTGTTACTGTCCCTCTGGTAGATTGCTGTACAGTAAACATGGTTTGTTGTCCTGTTCAAGAGGTGTTGCACAAATAACTTTATTGCTCAACACTTGCATCATATTATAGCTCTGGTGATAGCAGTCCTGAAGCAGTTAAATGGTTAAAATGTGAAACAAAGAAACAAAAAGGTATTTGTGGTGAATATGGGATAAATATTTAAGTAGTTACATAGATGTTAGAACTTTAGAAGTAGGAACAGTGGTGGTTGTTACTACATGTATGGTCAATCATAGCAGCATCTGCACAAGGTGTGGTGAAATGCATGACATTAAAGACACCAAATTTGTGTATTACCAAATGTGAAATACTAAGTTTTTAAACTGTACAAGTTTATAATATATGTATATACTAAATGTGATATAGAAACATTTTAAAACTGTAGTACCGGTAAAATGACCTAGAAAAATTTATGAGATCTTATGATCAAAATGATGTGTAATAACAAGACCTAAGGTGGGGTTGTGTTGTGCAATACAGACATGTGTGTTCAAAAGTTGTAAAATTTTAGTTGTTCTTTAAAATACATCTTCTTAACAAAGCAGAACACTGTGCTTCTCATCATGGAGTGGAGAAAAAAAATGTACTGAAATTTATGTCTTTATAAATAAAAAGAATGTGTAAAATCTACATTGAGATTTTAGATGACATGTAAGACCGAAGGAGAGGTAAATGTGTAGTGCAATACTGAAACTGTAGGTTATGATGTGTGATTGTTATGGTGTTTGAAAGTTGTGTGTACTTTGATGTTGAACAAAAAGCAGAACATTGTGCCTCTCACCATGGGGGTGGAGGAAAATGTTAGTATATACTAGTAAATTAAAGCATTAAATGTTTAATTATAGCTATATAATATTGAATGTATAAAATCTACATGTACATTGAGAGTGAAATATATACTTGTGAAAATACCCCAGTGTGTTGTTTGGTCATTTGTTTTAGTAGGATCAGATCATTTTAGAATGACAGAATTTCTTGGCTGCAGATGGTATGATCAGCACCATGGCCAGTGTCAGTGGGATCCTCAACAACTATCAATAATAATGACGGCTACATAAGAATTCCATGATAAATTCGATGTTTCACTATGTATAGGGCATCTACTGGGAGGTAACTCATGTACCCTACCCGGTATTTTGTCAGCTGTGAGGTAACTTACATGTACATGTACTTGTTGCTAATCCTAGCCACTACCAGATGTCACACGCAGCTGTGAATTTGAAATTGTGTCCTACAAGAAGCTACGAAATGAGCCAATACTAAGTATACGCTGTAAATTAAAAAAATTACTTGTAGCATGAAGTTCACACAACTCACAAAAAGATCATTCCAGCTTTATTGAATGAACAGTTGACCCTGGATTATATCTGACATTGTCTGCTATCATGGCTTGGGTACTTTTCAGTAAAAGTATAGTTCTTACAATTCTGATCCCCTTTAAAATGACTCTTTGTAGAATAGTTTACATGTAGGATTGCCTGACTTAATATATATTATGTACACTAAAATCACAAGCACATGTCCCTAAACCTGCAACAATCTCACCTTTATCATTACATACATATATACAACATAACTTATACTAGAATTATCAACATTTATAACACCTACCCAAACCCAAATCTTACTTGAATGTAACGTTATCCCCAAAAAATGATTTCCAATGAACATGATTTGAAATATTTTTGAGTAATGCAATGGAAAGTGTATGTATTGTAACAACATCAGATTCTGTGTATTATACGTACCATATTTTTGTCTTTCCAATTGACTTATGGCTACACAGCACATTGCCCGGAATGTTGCACAGTATTTACAATAAATTACTTCCTAATATTACATTCTTATCGGTTGTTGTAGCCAGATAATTTAAGCGCAACAACTAACAGCAAACCGACTAATTTGCGCCATACGTGTCTCCTTACCACTGTACCAAGATCTAAGACTTGGGACATAGAATATAACATTTTTGATCATGCTCAATGTTTAAAATGCACATTTCCTTAATATTGGCACTTTGGTGTCAGATTGCTTAGACATATACAGCTAGACAGTGTGATACAGCTAGACTTATGCATCTAGGTTGCCTGGGTTGCTCTCCAATTTGTAATAGGGCTCCTTCCACTTGCTCCCATGCTAGCTACAAGTAGTTTTGTACATGACTAGAGTGTAGGTTGCACAATTGGATCCTAGTGTCCACCCCTAGGCTATTGTTTTACTCAAACACACTGATTATACCTCAATGGTTCCACCTCATCTAGAAGTTCCTTGTGCAGTATTCTTGTGACTCACTAGGTGGCGCACATATCCAAAGCAAAATGAAGCCAAGTAGCACGTCAGCAGAATACACTACGCCTGCACAAAACCAGGACTTCTCAGTTTTCGTTAGATGTTTACTCAATATTGCATCAGAATTTTGCCTGTTGCAGACATCTTTCCTGATGAAGACGAGATGTCATTCTTAAACACGCAAATATGACCTTAAACAAGAGTTTTGCGCAGGCCCGGTACATTCTGCCAACATGCCAAGCAAACTACTGTGAGTCACAGATCCCCACACACTGAGCAGACAACATTGTTTTGTCTTCACTATGTTCTGGGCATGCATACTACTGCTCCTATCAGCATAGTATTAGCTACTAGTTTTATGTCTCCGATGCCACAGGTCCATAAAATTAGACATGGACCCACTTGGCAAAGACTGCAGAGGACTGATTTATGTAGCATTCATCATGCAAAAATATGTTCAATATAGCCTGGATACAATCCACAAGGCTCCTTGCACTCGCTAACCCCAGGTACAAAATGGATGGCTCCCAGACTTCAATACTTATAGCTTCACAACATTTTTTCTGGGGAGAATCCGAACCTCAATGGCTAACCAATTTTCATTTTAGTTAAAACTTTCCTAAAGGTAAATGATTGGAACAACCTCTCTCACACAAGAACAATTTGTAGATTATTGTGCTTTTTTCCCCACAACTGACAACAGTATGGCAACTGAGATATTGTCATCATGTTGAATATTAACATGTGATTACTATTATATGGCCCTTTGCCATTGCTATTTTGTACCTCTGGATTATGTACTGACCAATATCTGTGTGCAGTGTGCACACAATTAGAACTGCTGTAGAGGACTATTTTTCCTTGTCAGCTATTTTTCTGCATAAAACAGACATACAGGGATTGACACATGATTAGTGGTGAAGAGACTCTGACTACTTAACAACAGGTACTTATGCTTCTAACACATGCAGACCAGTAGTAGTAAGATGTTGGTTAGTAGGGCGGTTTAGCACTGGTTAGGTCCGCTGCCGTTACTTGATGCAGATTTCTGTAGTTGTGCCTTTAAGTACTCGGCGAACAGAGTCCGTGCCTTGTTCAGCACCTTGTTGACGTTGTGCTTGCGCACGTGCTTGTCGAAGTGCATGGCGATGTCGTTGTAGTCCATCTGTTCCCGCATTATGATGTCCTGGTGCTGCAGCAGGATGGTCAGACACAGGAACAGCATGAACGGATTCCCGTAACCAAACTTGTCCGGCGGGGGCAGCGACGACATGGACAGGCCGTTCAGCTGTTTCTTGAAGACCATCGGGCTGCGGGCGGGGCTGGGCAGTTCTCCGTTAGGTATGGCTGCTTTAGGCCCATTGGGAACGAGTGCGCTCTTACCATTGTTATGTGTAGAGGACGAGCCACCGTGGGTAATCTGTTGTGTTGTTCTGTTCGTGGGTTTGGGCTCGGCGTCCTTCGATGGCAAGCGGCTTCCCCGTCCGTCCACCATGCTGTTGTGGTTTCCGTCTTCCTTGTCCGAGTTGGACGACGTCCTCCGTCGGCTTTTCCTGTTGGGCACCCTGTGCTCGCGAGACTTGGGGCTGATGCTCTGATTGGACGAGCTGGACGACCTGCGACCCTTCTGCCGCCTGTCGGCCTCGTTGTAGGGGTACCTGGGTATGGAGAGGTTGGCCATGATCGCGACGTTGTCGATGAGCTCCAGGTCCTTCTGTGGCGGGCTGGGCGGCAGGGAGCTCCACATCACCTCCAGCATCCTCAGGGCGTCGTAGTAGGCAAACTCCCGCTTCAGCTCCAGCAGCATCCAGCGGTAGCAGAAGAACAGATCCTCTGCCTGCTGCTTGTAAAGATATTCTGTGAACTCTGGGGCGACGCAGTGCATGAGCTCTGTCAGGTGCTGGAACTTGTGCGTCATGGCTTCCCCGTCCAGCATGAAGTTGGGCTTGATGCGGTTCATCAGTGCGCAGAAGCAGACGTAGGCCTGCGCCTCGTCCCGCATGGTCACCAGGAGCGGCGAGGCGAAGTCGCTCATGCCCTGGCAGTACGAGACGTCGGGGTGGGTCAGGGCAAACGTGGTCAGGATGTTGGAGAGAGCTGTGATGTTGGGGTGTTCATCCGGCACGGCGAAGAAGTCCAGCGTGCGGTCAGTTCTCAGCACGTCCTTTTTGACCATGTTTTTCACAAACTGCGCCTCCTCTGTGTCCTGGGCCAAGAACTTAGCCTTCAGCTTGAGGTACTCGTTTGCTTTCCGTTTCATGTAGTCCATCCGCTCCTTCCCACCCATCCCCGCGGGGTACACGTTCAGCAGGTGTCTCCACACGACCTTCCGCAGCGCAGGATCCACCCCGCCATGGTATATTCTCAGTCTCAAGTCCTCCGGGCGAATCAACCGGCCCGCCTCATCCAGGAAGGAGTGGAACTCGGTGTCAGAGAGAGCAGGTTTCATTGGCTTCTCGTCTTCCTCCTCCTTGGTGTCGTTGAAGGAGAGGACTTGTGTCATGCGCGTGAGCGTGGTCTGGACTGAGCTGAAGAGAGAACGGCGGAGAGGCTGGGTCGAGGGTTTCTGTCGGTTGTTTGGAGCATTGGGAACCACAGGGTGGGGTACGGGCTCTGGGGTGTCCTTGGATGATATGATGTCCCAGTCATCAAGGGCTGGAAAACAAGAAAGTAACCAGTGGATACGTAAGCTGTCACACTACTGTACTACTCAAAACTATTGTTCCCATCACAACTACAACTGTCAGTGAAAGGTGTTTGTGCCAAATATCAGTGGACGTGACTTCTTAACTCCTTCCTTCATCATTGGTGGAATCTTAAATGTGACCATTACCAATTGTTTAAATATAGGACAGACAGTAGTGATGTTCACCCAAACAGATCTCAACAAACATCTCACAGTACCACTAATGGCTACCACTAATTTCTCCCACTCGCAGAACCTTCATAACAGCTGATCCTAACTGTCAATTGCAATTTGTGCTGCAGTTTGACCAATGAGAGAAAAGCAATTATCAGTTCAACCAATGGGAGAGACTGCATGTCTGTCTAATATTTTCATTTTTTTATTTCTATTCTTTAAAGCGGTTAGATTTTAAACATTTTAGACATTCTCAACTCTTGTGGTTTAACTTTCAGAAGAGCAATTTACTGTGCAGAAATATCAGTGTTGTTTAGTGTCTTTGGTTAATTTTTTTATTGAAGGTTAAAAGATAAAATGTACTAATTCGTGAATGCTAAAACCTACATACTACAGACTAGCTGTACTGTGTCATCCAAGAAGTGAGAAAACAAAGTTTATTTTATTTTATTAGTATGTTTTATTACACGACACTGCAAACTTTACAGATATTTCCTGATAGCCATATGTATACAGCCACGAATTATCTGCATACATTACTATATAATTGAGTAAAAACAAGTTGAGTTTTGTTAGTTATGGCTAGTCTAGAAATGATTGAAACCTCTACCCCTCCACCAAAACCACCTTCAGGAGGGATTTTCCGGTTTTTCTACCTTTGTGCCCCGTGAACTCAACAATGGATGGTTTGGACTTGGGCATCAAGGAAAACCTTCGCTTCAGCTTCACTTTCATGTTATTGGGCATCGGGCCTGTCAGGGAAAATGATGGTGTGTGTGGTTACAGCAGGAAGCTTCATGCACAAAAAAAATTATCAAACATAAAGCAGGAGGGATGCCTGGGTTGTAGTTGTAGTGAGGTAAAATTTGCATGGTAATATCAGAGTTGAAGCAAATGTTTGTAAAAAATATTAAACACCCAAATTACCCATGCTAAAATCATTGTAGTTGATAAACTTGGTATTTCCTTCATGCAGAAGCATTTCTGAGTGAAAATTCTTCAGCAAAGCATGGCAAAAAACCAACATTCCTTACAAGTTACAGCACAAATTAGCTGAAGCAACTTCTTGTCAGATTTATAGGATATCTTAGGATTGTTTCAAGTTCGTGAAGAGACTATCAAATGGGGTCGACTGTAGCCAAGTCTCAGATGTTCTAACCTTTATCTGATTTGATCAGCCTTAGCTTCTGTGCAAATGCTGTGTAGACATAATAAAAGATTCAGAGGCCCCTCTGGCTTAAATCTAACCCTCTAGCATTTCTTGGAGAGGTGCCATCACTTGATTAGCCCTTCCTTTATTTGCCACATTACTTTTTATTACATACACTGTACTGTAAATTCAGTTACTTTCACTGTGGTTTTGTTTTGCGTGAGTAAGGTAAAAACAGAGGTTGAAGTAATCTGTATTATAATAGTAATACATGATTAGGAAATGCATAATTCATGGTGGAGAGGTCACCATAAAAATAGGACCACTGTGAAAGTTTCAAGATTTATAGTACCAGTATTACTAGAAAGGAAATGCTTGCAAAGCAAAGGCATCATGTTAACCTTCACATGGTCTAGCCTAACTGCTGCTTAACTACTGCTCTGTTTATTCTTACTGAAACACATTCATATACTAGCATATGGTGACCAGCCACTACAACTTGCTACATAATGTAACCCTACTCCACAGGGTGTCTACTACAGCATCAGTTACCGTGGTGGCAGACATCTGGTCCAGGTCATTGACCTTATGTGTTTGGAGAGGAAGAAGAAGAAGAAACTGTGCAAAAAAAATATGTTTTCCTCCGGTGCAGGTAAACAAAAATTATAGATGAGTTCTTGTCCTCACCATCCTCGAACGGGCGAGCGTCGACCCTGAGGCGGAGGTATGGGTGCGAGGAGGAGATAAACGCGGCGTCCAGGTCCCAGTCCGACAGCAGCGACAGCCACACCTCCTGCCCCTCCGAGTCATGGGATAGGTAGCTGATGGTAAAGTCACTGCAGAAAACACACACAACAGAACTGGTCAACTTTTCATATTTATTCATCACATTTATATCAAGTACATTTGTGAAGGTTACTCCTCCATGAATGTAATACTTATAAAATCTTGATTCAACTTTGTACTTCCTGTAACAGCCCTTATTCCTCATGTCAGCCTGGCTATTTGAGTCAACTGTTTCCAACGAAATCCAATTTGGAACGATCTAATGATGTTTGCTAAGTTAATTCTCATCCTGACCATCTGCCTGGGATTGCAGCAAAATGTTCCTTCTCTGTGAGGTTTTCACAGTTTTCAAATTCACATTCAAGGTTGAAACAATGCTGTATTAGTACTGTCACAATGTCAGTTGTATTACATTGCATATTTGTGGTGTCATAAATTTTTCACCGTGAAAATAAAGCCATTCAAGATCAACACTAACCCTACGTATTACTAACAATTATAATGCACAAAATTCCATACTTTAATAGGGAAATACAATTCTACAGCCGGAGATGACTGTTTGCCATAAGGATGGGTTAATCATGAAATCAATTGTCTGATAATACCCTTTCAGACCCTCAGTGTGGGCGGGGAGGGGGTAGCGTGACTGATGATGCCTAGCCTATATACAGATCATCACGGAGAAAGGATTTTCACTCATCCTAATTGCTATAAAGGGATTGAAGGGATACTGGTATCTGAAATAGGGGCAGGCCAGGGATTTTACCATTTCAAGATAGTTATTACTGAACAGCACGTTGGCAGAATGTGTACTGTACATGGCCCTTTTTAATTGCTCCTTATTTTGCCCAAAGTTAGGAAGAAACTAAAGATGTAATGGTTACAGGATACTGGTAAGTCCACAGAGGAATAACAAACAAATTAAACCACCAGCATAATGTAAATTCCTATATTTTTTTTGGACAAAATTTCATGTTAGGGGAAAAGGAGGCCAGGGTTTTATGGTGTTCTAAGTTTGCATTCAAAACATTCAAATTCAACTTACCATTAGTACCCTCCATACAAAACACAAATTCATAGTGACATGTTTCACTGTAAGAGTTCACAGAAACAGAGAAAGTTTTAGTAGTAAAACCCTGCAAACATATATCAGGATTTACAGTAACTTCATCTGTACCCTTACAGCCCTTCCTGATCCCGCCCTGATAGATTGTACGCCCAGTTAGTCCACGGGGGACTTCATCCAATTCTGCAGCCGTACTGCGTAGGCGTACTAACGGTCCACCGCTACACCTCACTATATCTGCCATAAAAACAGCGCGGGCAGTAAGATTGGCCCTGCCTAAACTACAGTAACTTTCCACTGTATCATTTCATGGAACATGGACAGAAGAATATTGATTTTGCAGTGATGATCCTTCTTCTGGTATTGGTAATGCTCTCCTAGAATGGTAATAACTTCACCACAGTCACAAACACATGTGTATGCAGTGCACACACATAAATATACACAACATTACAAAAGGGTGGGTCCATGATATTTTTCATGAGGCAAAGAAAAGTGCTAGGACCATATTTATCAAGCCGATGGAACTGATAGTGTTAGTCCACTTAATTTGAAATTCATGCTTATGAAGAAGGAAAGGGAGGTTTTCATGGTGTTTTAAATTTGCTGTTCTGTGGTACAGTACCAGTATTTACACACTGGAAATACCTGCGTTGTCGTGCAGTCAAACAACACAAATAAAACCTGCAAAAGTTTCAAGGTCTACTGTAACTGGGGTGTATATGTTGTTAGTAGGGAGGCCCAGTGTCCCTGTAAAACTGGTGACTTGATTTGACACAGCAACCATACAGCAAATTGGATCATTACACGCTGTATAAATCACTTCTCCTGCCATTACAGCTAAAGTACTCCTTTCCTGGATTCCCCTCGAAACTTCTTTCATATGCAAAAAAAAATGAAGGGTCACTCAGGCTTCTTTATTTCATTTCATTAAGACATAGTTGAAATACATAATCAGCTCAGGGTCTGGGCTCGAAATTCATTTTTGTGAATATCATAAAATGCACTGGCACCCAGTATTTCAAGCCCTGGCAATACTGTCTATGTATGAATTAGTAGGACAAACACTTAGTCTGATTGAATTCTTATTGATCAGAAAATGAAAACTGAGGAAACATGACATTTGCCAGACTCAGTAAGTCAGATGATGAATGGATGTGGTGATAGATGCTATCATGTTATATAAGGCTTAGGGAATTGTAGATCAACAAGTATTCTGGAAAACATGTTTTAGATGTACATCTTTGGGAATTTGGGAATAAGAAGAGAAACAAAAGAACAAGAACATTTAAAAACCACTGACACCAATCAAAACCTTTGTCAGTTTGTTCATATTTATCCAACCTGTTTTTGAGAGGCCTGTAATTGTTTTAAAGTTTGCTCGAATGTGCACTGGTTGTGAGTGTTTTACTATAAATCATTCCCTACATTACCATGTGACGAGTGTTGTAAAGACACAATAGTTTTATTTCAAGGTAGGAGGGAAAAAGGCTTTCATACCCAGAGTTTTAAATCTGTGTTTTTCACATGCACAAACAAGAGATCTAGACTGCTATTACTAGTATTAGCGTTAAGACAACTGGGTCTTTTTAAGGGTTACTACAGTACACCTGCCTAGCCTGAGGAAAAATACCTGCATTATCTCCGGATACACCAACTGAGTTTTCACAAGCACAAGAGTTTCACACAATACACACATGGAATACTAGTACAACTGCTTTGACTTCTGGATTTAAATCCCCATGCAGAAAGCCACAGTGTTCTGCACCCAGGGTACTTGGGATCTGGCTCAAGGTACTTGTTTTCATCTGACTCCTGAGTTGAATGAAGAACTATTTTTAAATTGCCTTCATTCGACTCAGTAAAAACAAGTACCGAGAGCTAGATCCTAAGTACCCTGGGTGAAAGAAAGTGAATGATCTTGAACCAGTTTAGCTCATTGTACTCTTCCACCAGTCATGACAGAGAAGACAGACGAATATTATGAACAGTATTTACAGGTTCATTGTACTGGGAAAACTCCCCTAGCTCTTTTTGACAAGCACAATGAACAGTGGACCACTGCTTAATGTCCCGTCCGAAGGACTGTGACCCTAAACAGTAGCGTGCATGTCGGGTGAGCAACATCAGCCGGGATTCGAACTCCCAACCTCTTAGTCCAGAGGCAGGATCGCTAACCACTGGACTACGCAAGCTACTAGGTGCCAGACTAGTAATATGGGGCCATTAGCCGTGTTCCTTCTGTAGCCAAGAGCACTCCGCCCGTAGATCCCAAGACACGCTCCCTGATTCCCATGCTGCTCCCTCAGGCTAATTTTTCTAGACAACCCTTGCAATATCCTTCATCCAACCAGTGTAAAAGAGATGTTAGTCACTGATATCAATGGAGGAGACAATATTTCTGTACATAAGTGTAAACATGCTCACCCATCCTTCAGGAATGTACGTCCATTATCCTGCCACTTTTCCGACATACTGGTACCGTGTTTCCTTTTTTACCACACAGGTACATTCCAAGATATAAGACTCCTTCTAGCCGGATTATCTAGCCTTGTTGAAGTACAATGATAGTATATGGCTTTTTTTCCTGTACTTGACAGATCACAATTGTGTACATGTTGACCAGCTCCACAGACTCTGCATCTATGAAGACAACTTGTTTATAATGACTGCAATTATGTAAACACTGGACAGGTCAAAGGTTAAATATTCCAAAGGGCATTGACCAGGGGCAGAGTCAGAACACTCAAACTTTCCTGGATTGGCATATCGATCAACAAAGTCAACAGATACAGATATCCTGCAAAAATCCCTGTACTATAAGATTTTATTTTAAATTCTAAGAATAACTAGTTTACAGACTAGATACCCATTATTATGAAACCTGTCCTTGGTTTTTTAGTCTGCTTGGTGTGTCAGGGACACTAACCACAGCAGTAAGACCTGTTTTTGCACTTCTGTAACTCTTGAAATATTCACGGTGGTTCAATGTTCACGATTTTATCCATCAACTCACCACAGACGTGTCTGTGTGCTAGTATTACCGATTAGGGCTGTAGTGACTTCACCCTAAAAACACAGCAAACAAAACTTTTCCATCGTACTGCGAAATTTAATTCAATTTTACAGTGTTCAATCTTCTAAGAAATCCGAATTATCTGCCATGAAAGGATGGGGTCACTGAACTTAATTTACTGGTGGTCAGTAAACACACTGAAAGCGCAGAAGGTCAAAACCATTCCATCCAAATGGTGTCATTAACCTCACGATGACACCGTTGTAAGGACGTCAGTGACCGGTTACCAACCAAGCACACTCAGGGCAAACTTGGTCAAATGCAACATTGAAGGACTTCCAAATCATATCATAGTCATACTTTCTCTGGGTAAAGCTTTCAACATTGTTGTATACCATAAACAGGACAAACATTTACTACATTACGGCAGTCACTGTGATATATTAAATATAAACATACTTTAAATATAGCCCGGATCATGAATGTAAATAATCATATATAGTCTTCAAAGTTTGTCTTAAAAGACTTACTAGAATGGTTGTAGTCACATACCACTCAAAGGACAAGCCCTAACATGACAATCCATCCATTGTTTCCTGGGTTAGGCCACACCGATTTAATTTTATGGATGACATCCTCTGAAGACCCCCAAACTAGTGCGCGCGGGCGAAAAAAATAAAAATCCGGCCAAAAATAAAAATGCTACAAAACCACAGGAATACAAACCTGGTATTGTGAATTTGGCGCATTACATAGCGACGTATACGACAGGCCGACACATGCTGGATTTTTGCGGAATATATGAATCGACACTGCTGTACGTATGTACTGAGTTCTTGAGTCTTGGAGCTTCGGTAGCCTGGCTGCCGTCAACCAGAGTTATCACCACCATGCACTACACAGGCCTAAAGCCAGGCCAGAGCTCGAGCCTCGGAATACGTGATTCTTTTTTTTTTTTTTTTGTAGATCGGGCGAAAATCAATGCGCGCGCGGATGTCATCCATAAAATTAAATCGGTGT
This sequence comes from Branchiostoma belcheri, assembly GCF_001625305.1. Classification (NCBI taxonomy): domain Eukaryota; kingdom Metazoa; phylum Chordata; class Leptocardii; order Amphioxiformes; family Branchiostomatidae; genus Branchiostoma; species Branchiostoma belcheri. The sequence goes on from NW_017803213.1 coordinate 430,983, forward strand.
GGCCTTATGATTGTTCAATGACAAATAAAATATATAACATATTACATGTAAATACACATACTCAAAAGCTATCATTTTTAACATAAGCTTCTTGGTGAAGTTAAACAACATCATCATCATCATCATTAGTTCTCCTCTTTACGAAGGTGCAGCAGACAAAGGTTAATCCTCAGAACTGTTTGTCATTTCTTCATGTTCATGTCCTCAGTTTCTGTTTCTCTGAGTTTCGTGACTTGTTGTGATTGGACAAAACAAGCATCTTTAGATAATAACGGTGTTCTATCTAAGAACTCACCTCTGTAGATGGAAGGCTCTCCTGAGGGTATGCCGAAGCACCTCATATGATGTAATCTGTGGGTCCACAGCAAACTTCCTGTACTCTGGCTGCATCAGACCCTCGCATTTCTGCAATACATAATTATAAATATTGTAGTATGGGAAGACCATACTTTCCAAGCAGAGATTTAGGTTTTGGTTTATCTTTACGTGATTCCATGCATTTTTATCAGGCTTTCTTTTTGCCTCCGGGGGAGGAGACATCCTTCCGCGGAAGGGCTTTGTGACAGTTTTACTTTTAGAATTTCATGTTCGCAGCGATTCCTCGCGTTTGAGTGGACGGATTCTTTTGAGACTCGGTATATGTTTTGCTATCGGGCTGCAGATGATGCACGTTCTTTTGTTTTTATTGTATATGTGTTTTCGGGCGTGAAAATGGAGCCTTTTGATGGCCCCAGAACACCCCTTGAGTGAGAAAGTGGGTCGCGACCGTCGATCTTTTGCGTGTGTCAGATATAGTCGGTCTCGTCCACAGTCGCACAGAGGGGTGACGGGTCTCAATAGTCTTAGTCTTGCGGCGCGCAACTATTGTTGTTGTGCACATACATCTTCTGTATGCGAGGCGCAACAAATGTTGTTTGGAGGGTATTTTTAGTACGCGTTCACAGGACGCGTGATCGGCAGCAACTTCCGGGTTGGTCAATGGGTCAGGGGTCAACGTACTCTTGCGCAATCTTTGTTTTGGATGTTTTCGGCGTATATTACGACTACTAACTTACAAATACCGCGGTATACGGTCTCAGACGTTCTCGGCGTGCATTTTTACTGAGGATTCAGACCTTTACTTCCCCGATTTATACGAAGAATTGGCGGAAAATGGAGGAAGTGACAATACGGATGGCTTGCTACTTCAGCCGTTATTTTTAACGTCTGATTTAACGGTTCTGGTTGTCATTCTGAGTTTCATTACGAGTTCATTGCGGCAGATTAAATAGAATTTCATAAGTTCATGGTACATGTTATGGCTGCAGATGAAAATGTTGACCTGTGTTAACACAACCAGGAACGCTAAACACATAAATTCAACACCATCAACTATACATAACAAACAACATATAGAAATATACAATAAAAAGCCCGGAGGTATAAAATCTCAGATTTTACTTGTTTGTACTGGTATCTTATGCCAGCCAACCTTCCGGTAGGTAGCAAATGGTACTACTAGTAACTGCCTGGCAAATAGATTCTGCCTGGCCAATTTGATACCGTTTTTGCAGCCACCAAAAGATCTGCTTGGAGATTACTGTTATTACCTCCATGAAATGTGTCATGGAGGTTATATTTTCAGTTGCGTTTATCTGTCCGTCCGTCCGTCCGTCCGTCCGTCTGTCTGTTGGTCAACAAGATAACTCAAGAACGCCTGGATGGATTGGTTTCATACTTGGTGTGTTGGTAGGGTGTGACAAAAACTGGAAATGATGAGATTTTGGTCCCCCTAGTGGCTTCCCTTGGTACTGCAGCGCAACTTCCCGTTTTGATATCTCGCGATCTGGACATGCTAGGGTCATGAAATTTTGATGGAAGGTAGCTCTCGTGCTTGCGAAGAAGTCATATGAGTTTGGGCCCCCTAGCGGCTTGTTCTGGAACTGCAGGGCACTTTCTGGCGAAATGTTTAAAAGCCAATAAGTCCAGACAGGAACAATATATTCTCATTATTTTTGGTGTGTAGGTAGCTGAGAGAGAGATGTACATAATTAAATGCAAATTATGCAAATGAGGACTTTATTTGCATAATTAATGAGGAAATTCTATAATTACAGTGTTTTACATTATCTCGCGATCTGGACATGCTAGGGTCATGAAATTTTGATGGAAGGTAGCTCTCGTGCTTGGGAAGAAGTCATATGAGTTTGGGCCCCCTAGCGGCTTGTTCTGGAACTGCAGGGCACTTTCTGGCGAAATGTTTAAAAGCCAATAAGTCCAGACAGGAACAACATATTTTCATTATTTTTGGTGTGTAGGTAGCTGAGAGAGAGATGTACATAATTAAATGCAAATTATGCAAATGAGGACTTTATTTGCATAATTAATGAGGAAATTCTATAATTACAGTGTTTTACATTATACTATGTAACCTATGGCAGGCGGAACTTCAACAGATACTAATTATGCAAATGATGACCTAATTTGCATAATTAATGTGAAAATTCAATGATTTCGTAATGGTGAATGATGAGAATGTCATACTTGGAACATCTGTAAGTTAATCAAAAGTTAACATACATCACGATGCATATATCATGTTAATGCAGAGGTAATTTGAACAATTAAAGAAGAAATTTACATTTACATATCAAGATCATATTTCATGGAGGTATGATATCTCGGA
>NW_017803213.1:433667-446050 GCF_001625305.1 Branchiostoma belcheri
TGAAAAAATCCGTAACTGATCAAGTAGTAGAGTTTGAATTTTCTTACGAGTATCGTTTACCTGGATGTCTAACCTTCATCAACGCACGGTCAATGGGTCAGGGGTCAACGTACTCTTGCGCAATCTTTGTTTTGGATGTTTTCGGCGTATATTACGACTACTAACTTACAAATACCGCGGTATACGGTCTCAGACGTTCTCGGCGTGCATTTTTACTGAGGATTCAGACCTTTACTTCCCCGATTTATACGAAGAATTGGCGGAAAATGGAGGAAGTGACAATAAGGATGGCTTGCTACTTCAGCCGTTATTTTTAACGTCTGATTTTAACGGTTCCGGTTGTCATTCTGAGTTTCATTACGAGTTCATTGCGGCAGATTAAATAGAATTTCATAAGTTCATGGGTACATGTTATGGGCTGCAGATGAAAATAGTTGACCTGTGTTAACACAACCAGGAACGCTAAACACATAAAATTCAACACCATCAACTATACATAACAAACAACATATAGAAATATACAATAAAAAGCCCGGAGGTATAAAATCTCAGATTTTACTTGTTTGTACTGGTATCTTATGCCAGCCAACCTTCCGGTAGGTAGCAAATGGTACTACTAGTAACTGCCTGGCAAATAGATTCTGCCTGGCCAATTTGATACCGTTTTTGCAGCCACCAAAAGATCTGCTTGGAGATTACTGTTATTACCTCCATGAAATGTGTCATGGAGGTTATATTTTCAGTTGCGTTTATCTGTCCGTCCGTCCGTCCGTCCGTCCGTCTGTCTGTTGGTCAACAAGATAACTCAAGAACGCCTGGATGGATTGGTTTCATACTTGGTGTGTTGGTAGGGTGTGACAAAAACTGGAAATGATGAGATTTTGGTCCCCCTAGTGGCTTCCCTTGGTACTGAAATTCTATAATTACAGTGTTTTACATTATCTCGCGATCTGGACATGCTAGGGTCATGAAATTTTGATGGAAGGTAGCTCTCGTGCTTGGGAAGAAGTCATATGAGTTTGGGCCCCCTAGCGGCTTGTTCTGGAACTGCAGGGCACTTTCTGGCGAAATGTTTAAAAGCCAATAAGTCCAGACAGGAACAATATATTCTCATTATTTTTGGTGTGTAGGTAGCTGAGAGAGAGATGTACATAATTAAATGCAAATTATGCAAATGAGGACTTTATTTGCATAATTAATGAGGAAATTCTATAATTACAGTGTTTTACATTACTAAGTATCTCGCGATCTGGACATGCTAGGGTCATGAAATTTTGATGGAAGGTAGCTCTCGTGCTTGGGAAGAAGTCATATGAGTTTGGGCCCCCTAGCGGCTTGTTCTGGAACTGCAGGGCACTTTCTGGCGAAATGTTTAAAAGCCAATAAGTCCAGACAGGAACAACATATTCTCATTATTTTTGGTGTGTAGGTAGCTGAGAGAAAGATGTACATAATTAAATGCAAATTATGCAAATGAGGACTTTATTTGCATAATTAATGAGGACATTCTATAATACAGTGTTTTACATTATACTATGTAACCTATGGCAGGCGGAACTTCAACAGATACTAATCATGCAAATGATGACCTAATTTGCATAATTAAGGTGAACATTCTATGATTTCATAATGGTGAATGATGAGAATGTCATACTTGGGACATCTGTAAGTTAATCAAAAGTTAACATACATCACGATGCATATATCGTGTTAATGCAGAGGTCATTTGAACAATTAAAGAAGAAATTTACATTTACATATCAAGATCATATTTCATGGAGGTATGAGATCTCGGAATTCTAGTTGTTTTATATTCTTGCAATTGCAGATAGATGTGGTTCTTAGAAATGTAATGGGAATAAATGTAATGAAAAATGTAATGTTCTGATAACTTCTTGCACTTCCATGCCTTAGTCTTATCAAATCAGATATAAGGCACCAGCAATACCATTGCTGTCATCATTGATGGAGTACCCTTTTATATCACACAAACCCCGGGTAACTGTAGATTTGCAATAAGTGGGTTCATGGTTCCAACTGCACATGCAGAGCTAGATGGATGATATGTCAAAGGTAAAACCAACCGGAAAGGCTCCTGACCTATACTAATACAAACAGTTCCTCATCTTGTCTGAACCAGGCTTTATACATGTCTAGCATCCCATTAGGTGTGAAATCTTTGATTTGGCTACTGAAAGAAATGAAAGATCATCTCCACATCCAATTTGGTTTCAGAGTTTCACAGTAGACAGGAACTGGGGTGAGTGCCTTTCCTGACCTATACTAAATTATGCCTCCTAGGCAAACGCCATCCTGTCTTTTCAAACAGTGACATCAAAAATATGTGGCCTACATTTTAGACATTTTACTGTGCTAGTTCCAGGACTCAACTTGGTCATGTAAACTCTTTTAAAAAAGCTGATAGTAAGTCATCCTGGGAAAGCATGTCACATTGAGCTGGGACCAAACAATTTTCAGTTTTTAGTTTTACAGCTGTATGCCATGACACATGAAGCAGTACATGATGTGTGATGGGGTGTTGGTGAGTGGGTGTATCTATACATTGGTATGAAATACCTTTGAGTGACCCTCTATCTGCCATTATCAGTAAACTAGTGCTTTCTTGGAAAGGCAAACAGGCACCTCTCATAGTGACTGATGGTATGGGAATCATTTCATTCGCACGATACTCTTACAATCAGCATGGACAAAACATGGCTACTACCACGTGATTGGTCAACATGTCTTGAAGAGTCTATTTTTCCACATGCTGCTTGTCCATGAAATATCTGCATATCTCAATCATCACATTTTCACCAACATTTATACACTGCTTTATGAATATAATGACAGAATTCGTATTTTGTCTAGAAGAAAGACGCATGCACATTCTTGATACTTCACTAGACAGCGATTGTTGAATGTCCATTGGCCAATCAAAATTGGATTGGTGTTACCCGTGATTTTATAATTATATAGGATGCAAGATGCATGATGTAAAAGACAACAAAACACACAAAAAAATTGTTTTTATGTATCAAAATTTTTGTTGAGCAATATGTCAAATGTTTGGTTGCTGATTGGTTACAGCCTCTAGTGGAAAGGTGGCATGAAGCAACTATGCATAACAATAACAGGTGCGTTATGACAACACAAACAACGTTACACTAAGGTAACAGGTGTTTGTCTTTGTTTGATTCCAAATAATCTACATACCTGTCTCCTCTATTTATAAAGATATGTAAACATCAACAAATAACAGGTCATGCTCTGAATCTGGGCAGCCTTTGTCAGAACTTGCTGGGTCATGAGGTAGCATCCAAGGCCATTTGAAAGACAACCTGAACGACCACAGGAAATAGCTGGTATCCTGATCAGGGCTGGAAATACCACCTGTATATGCAGGTTACTGTTAGTGCAGGTAAAAGTGGAGCTGTGTAGGTACTGTACTAGTATTTCTGACGTCTACCTGAACCTAATCTGCACTGGTCCATGGGTTTTTATATGCAGGTACCAAAACACAGATTTTTACTTGCTGCACTGACAGTTACCACCTATGAAGTATGGAAGAAATAATGACAATGGTTTCTAAACAGTTTTAGTATACTTCTCAAATTCTATGCGGTACAAGCAAAATTTTTCTGGTGCTGGTGATATTCAATGGCCCCTGCACCAGTGCAGGTATGCAGAAGAAATATTTTGAGCCCTGCTTATGATCCTTTCCCTTTTGTTCTGCAGTCTAGTCACATTAGCTATCAAGTCACGTAGGATTGGTTCAGTCAAATGAATGATCTCAAAACAACAAGTGACCTCACCCTGGGACAACTAAAAACATTGTTGTGAATTGTTGGTTCTTGCCTCCAAGTCCAAGAATTCAATACACTCCAAATCTTAATTGATTAATTTAAATAGTTATTGATTACATGTATATTATTTTTATTTTCCAAAATGTCTAACGTATTCTAGCCAATCTGAATTTTTTTCCATCATTATTCATATTGATTTTGTTTGACGTAATAGTATCAAGTGCTGAATGTGACAATTGATCCTAAGGGGGGTATGGCCGCATGTTACCCCAGGAATGTTGAAATCTTGACCCTGTAAAATGCTATTTCCAGCATTAATTTTTTGAGGGGCAAATTTTGCTGGTAGACCTTAGCTTACTTGAATAGCATTGATATATCATTCTTCATCTCTTTACACAACAGTAATACGCGATGATTTTTGTCCTCTAACAATGAAGGATTGGGCAAATTTTTGTCTATCTTGATCAGCAAAGTTTTGTCAAATGATGGAATGATGGACGCTGGCTACAACACTGGTCTATATATAGACAAAGGCACATAGAGCTTGAGGCAAATGTCAGTTAACACCAGTCAACTGGAAATATGCTGTTAGCTTCTAATAATGTCCTAGCAATGTCTTCAAAAATAATAACAAAACAGTCACACTAATGCTGCCCAATGCTCATTCAAATTCAAATGAACTCATTGACTTGAAAAAAATATAACTTCTCTTGCCAGATAATCTTGTTGTTATGTTTCCATTTGACAACAGTTTCTCATTGTCAATGTAATTAATTACTTAGGCATACAGTGTCGGAATGCATTTGTCTTTTTGTTAATAGCACTGAAAAATGTGAAGTTATGAACAAAGAGGTAATAGATACAAGCTTTTACAGATTTTTGAAGCTCTTGTCCAAATAATTTTGCTCAGTTTGTAATGCTACCAGAAACGCCCCCCTCCCATACCTTTTCGGCTTTCCATATTTCCGGCATATGTGCATATGAAGTACCATAATTCAGAAGCCCCTTTCATAATATCGGACCCTAGACACTCATCAGTGTAAGAGGCTGTTGTTAGTGTTACAGTATCATTGCCAGAAAACCCAGTAAACACGGAGAAAGTGTGTTGTTTGTTTATGCAGTAAGATCCGGGATCGCACAGGCCCATCACGGTACTGTACCTGTCAACACGGCACTAATCGATGTTGTCAGCAGGATTTGGGTCTAAAATTCTGCAACATCTGCCCGAAAAACCTTCTGCGCAATCACGTCGACGGGAGAAAAGTGCGTCAGCAAGACTTTAATAAAGTCAATGGAGACATATTCCACGTCAACGCTGGCGAAATATCGATCGCATTTGACGAGTATGTAGGGAAATTGGAAGTGCGGCCACCAAAGCAAGCACGGGGAAGAACCCAGCCCCCCTACCCATATCGCGCAATCGCCCCCCAAAACGGCCGTGTAACTCGATATACCACAAACAAACGGGCACACCCACCTTCACTTTGATCCGGATAACCTCCCTCTCTTCGGGGAACACGATGCCTTCCATGTTTGGGTCAGTTTTGGGCGGAAAACCGACCCAGACCGACACCAGACAGCACACACTAGCAAAGATGGAAGGTACCAATCCGTGACGTCAGAGCTGCGTCACCACCGGGTTATCCCAAGGCTGGCAAATAAGAGGGGGTTCTGGTTTGCCAACAGTTTGTACTGCGCGGAAAAAGAGCTCCCAGACGTCATGTTGTACAATAGTGGCATTGTAATACTTTAATGTAACCTTTAAAGCAGGTGTAATTTTATAAATTTTCTATTACAGTGATATATTAGCAAGATAACCTCTATTTTTCAAAGTGTGCTCCCCTGGTTCTGGTCTGATAGACATGCCCCAGCCCAGGTGAAGAGGTAGGTAAATTCCTTAGGCCAAGGCCATTCCTTAGATAATCCATCTGGAACACTTACCTGGTAAACATTGCATCACCACTACTTTTGGGCTTACGTTACAGTCACTGCTGTTGTAAAAAGCGTTGATCATTATTACTCCGTGAAGGAGGTCAGGACCTCCGGACGGAGTGTTGTAATCGGCTGATTTTTCATGTTCGCAGTCAAAACACTGGGTTCTCTTTGTGTAATCGGCACGCAATTTTATACGCCGTCTGCGGGCATGCCCGTGTTGATGCACGAATGTGTATTTTTGCCGTTGCTGCTTTCGCGGTCAATGTAATATCGCAGACGCACCCCTACAATTACGAGGCGAATTGGAATGGTCCAGAAAAACGCGTTGTTTGGAATAGCAGTGGGGTTCAAAAAAGTTCATGCAGATACGGGGTGGTTTTTATAAGTGGTTCCAGATGTTTTTGCCCATGGTTAAGAGATGCCAAGTTTTTTGGAAGATGTTCGCAGCCAAAACGCATTCTTCCGTACGTCGCATTTCTGTGTAATTTCGCATGTGGTGTTGCATTATGTCCGGGATGATGCACGTCTTTTTATTTTTACCGTAGCTGTTTTGATATTGGAGTAAATGCTTATTTTCGAAACATCCCCATTTCTTTGAAATGGTTTCGTCCGTTTATGCAACTGTTACTGCGCTAATGACGACCAGTCGCGCTGTCCTGATACACCGCGAATGTGCGAGTGTTCCCTGTAGACAGTCCCGGGAGTCATTTTTTTGCACATTCCAGGAGCCAAACCAAAATACGTTCATGAACCGAGTCCAAAAAACCGAAACGTGAAAATCGGATGATCGGACCTGATGTACATTTCTCTTTCTATAGATTGTACACACAATACACACATCTTTAGATAATCTGGCCATGGCAGGTTAAAAAAAAAGTAACCCTGAATCATACTAGATTAGCGTAAATGCATGTTAATGCGTTCAAAACAAGAAAAAAATTGTTTCCGGGTATTAATCTCTTGAATCACGGCGCTGAATATTGACGCAAAAATATTTCGGGCATCGCGCGCCCTTCCCGCGTCACGTGTAGGCATCTCGCATCTCTGATTGGTTGTTGCGTCTTAAGATGACTGAGCCGACGCGCGTTTAAACAATTTTTCTTTGTTCGATTTATCACACTTCACAGAGAATTGTCGCCAATGGCTACTTCTTTTTGTTGCAATATATAATACTTCACGGAGAATTGTCGCCTATGGCTTCTTGTTATTGCTCATTTGTATTGATTTCTAGTCACAGTAGTTAATCGAATTGAATGTCACCACTTTCTCATAAAATGAAAAGTTGGGAGCAACTTTCTGAATCCACCTGTAACATTTTACAGAGGACTGTAGTCATTGAATAAATCCACGGAGACAGCAACTTCTAGTAAATCAATCATTAGAAAAGCAGAAAACTGGGTCAAACGTCTAATAAAACAAAATGTGGACAAGTTCAGCTCGTCGTTGAGAGATCCCACATCTCACTGCTGGTCTTTAATTTCTCTCTAATTATCTTTAACCGTGAACTATCTATACAAAAATTAGTCCTATATCTGTGGGCTTACCATCCATTGTCAAGATAGAATAAACCTGCTACCAAGGTCCTTACTCCTTATAGCCTAGATCCTAGATGCCAGACCAACTTGGGGCATTGGTATCTCTACAGTGCCCAAAGTACTGCCCACCTGCCTTTAATGCACACTGGGGGTGGTGGGGGGTGGGGGTGGGGTGGATTGGCTGCCAGAGGAAAGACCTGTGCCAACAAACTGGTCCCGAAAGACTACAAAGCCAGCCCCTTAGAAAATGGTGACCATGCTATGGCTCCTTACCAGATGGACGGGTTTCCACCCTCAGTTTCTACTCTGCTTCTATGCATGAAGTTTTTTTACAAGTAAATACAGCTGGGTTAGATGGTAAGGTGATCTGCAGAATTGCTAGTAAGCAAATTGTGAAAATTCCACAAGTGAAAGGCATGACTTGCATGCAGTTCCTACCTGAATTGCTAGGTGATGCTAGATTGCACAGTTTTGAAGTTCTAGTGAGAATGTATCAGAGGTCATAAAATTAGGCAAGAAAATTGTGCTGTTTAGACATCAGGCCAGAACATGACCATGAAAGCACCTGTACCTGTAAATTACTGCTGCAGTTTTATTTACCTGGTCATTAATTACTTCACCCCAAGGGAGAGGTACAGTCAAACATGTCTAAGATGACCACCCTAGGGACCAAGGAAAAGTGGCCTTCTTAGACTAGTGGTCATGGCCACAAGACACAGATTTCATCATTCATGATTTTGGCATGCTTGTTTTGTATGTCATAAGGGGGTGAAGTCTGCCATCTCTTATTGCCCCTTTTCAATGGTGTGGTAGACAGTCCAGGATTCATAAATCAGAGTGGGATCCTTATCATCCAGATCTATCATTATCATCACATACTGTAGATATGGCTGCATAGTCCATGTAGGTGGTGGGCAGGTACGCAGGATTGGTCTATTATCCTAAAACAATGACACAACACAATGTTTTTTTAGCTACAACCAGCATTTATTGTCTATCATTTACCTTTATAAAACTGGGATTAGTGCCACAGCTTGTAATTTGCACTAAAACACACATTAAACAAGCCGAGTGGCCTGGGACAAGCAGTCAGTCAAATCAGCTGGTCATGCCAAATCTTCCTACCATACAACAGATCTGTAGTTTGTTGTGTTAATCAACCAAAAATCATCTCTCAACATTAGTCATCAGTACAGATTTTTTTGTAGATAGATGTTCAAGGCTCCTGATGTTTTGGAAATCAACTAATTGCTGCACACTTCTCAGCAATTTGGGATTTCTTGCCATATCTTTCTCTTGAGACAAATTAGGAGAAAAAGGATATGCCAGGTACAAGCCAAAGCAATACATGTATACAGAGCTTTGTCCTGCATTTTGTATGTTTGAGGCAAACTTTTTGCTAGAATCCACAGCTAACTACTGAAGTTGAACTGTAAGGTAAACACTAACTTGTGTTAAGAGATCCCAACACCAAAATAACAGATCAAAGCTTCTCATACACGTGTTGCCTCCAAAGGAAAAAAACAGGATACAAATATTAACCCTCATTCTACCAAGCCAAAGAACAATCAAAAGAGATGGTATTAGTCTGGTGTCCTGTACACAGAGGTTCATACACTACAACGATTTATAGTTTGTTTACCTACAACATCTTTTGTTATTTTTAGCCCACCCAAGGTTGATCATGATCTATAGTCCTTTGGCAATGTTCAACAACAACTGCACTATGGATATCATCATCATCATCATTACTTGTGTTAACTACATGCATTATAGAGGAAGGGGTGGGAGGGGGGTGGATGGGGCTGTGATTCCCATATACAGTACATATGAAATTACAGTAGAAATGACTACAAATTTCATTCCATACATTAACCTCTAAGGTCATCCTTTTCCGAAATTTTTTTTGGGGAAAAATCTCCAATAGTACTGCTGGTCTTTTTCTTTATTAAAAAAGGTTGTAGTGCTTTCGTTGGCTAAATGCTAGGTAGGGGTTCTGGGGGAGGGTTGTTCATTCAAGTCATTCATTCCCAATTTTCAGCTCTCCCCCTATCTTGTAGCTAAGAATCTTGTTCCAGTCGATCTTGGTACGCGTAACAGGTAGCTGTCGGCGCAGGGCCTTGAACGTCGTGTCTGACATTGTCTGGTAGTTTTCTGAGATGGCAGTCTGGAAAGTGAGAAAAACACGTCTTCTTTAGCTTCAAGAAATAACCCAAGACAGCAGACTTAAGAAGAAAGATGCATAAAAATCCAATAATAGCCATACACATTTTACACGCTTAAAATGCACACAAAGCAGGTAAGATCTTTATAAAAAAAACTAAATGTCTTTTCATGGCTTTCTGTAATGTAGACTATAGTCTATAATTTTCAAGAGGTACACACAGTTTTAGTTTTTACACGATAACTATATATAACATAAAAATACTCCACCTAATAATAATTAAGCACCCCACAGAGTATCCCTCCTACCTGATAGTCATTTTCTGCATCCTCGATTAACTTTGCAAACTCCTTTGCAGTCTGGACCTCGTTCTGTATCGGGGATCAACAAGCACATTATTCAGTAAAAGAAAAATCAGCACTACATAGTCTACATGATTCCTACATATAACAAGACATGAACTTTAAAAAATTAGAGTATTCTTAGTTTTTTTCCCTCCTGCTGCCTCTATTTACTGCCTCCAAAGTCATCAATAAACAAATCGTAAAAATTGAACAAGACTTTTTTACTCCTAACACACTGATGGCTGTTGCAAAATGTTGACATATTTTCTCTCAAGGTTAGACAGAAGATAAGGCATACTTTGATAGGGATGGACTCCTTGACTTCCTTGGAGCTGACCAGTTGTACATTGCCGTCCTCGTAGTAATGCACCTGTACAATGTAATAAGGAAAAGTATGAAGGAACGGCAAGACACTATTGCTAAAAGTACTGAATACCAGTTTTGCATACAGAATTTGGTCTATAAGAAATAACAACTTAAAGGCCAGAAGTACGTGACCATGTAAAAGTCAATGTGTACAAATGTAGCTATTTTAGTCTTCTCTTGGAAAAAATTGGCAAGAAGGGAAATTTTTATGGTGAAGATCTCACCTGGACTTTCAAAACTCCAGCGATCTGCGCGGTGGCTCCTGTCAGGACACATGTCCATTCAGAGCGCCAGCGCCCATTCCTGTAAAATGACAAACAGAACATGTCCTGGTTGTACACAAACAATACAAATTCCCTTGTTACAGAGTGTACTTACATATAAAGTTGTATAAATCTGTGTCACCAGTCCAGAGTAGTCATGTACTGGCCCAGTTGCCTGTTACAAATACTGTCAATAGTGGTAAAAATCAAGGAAATTGTGAGGTCCAGAACACTGAGATAATGGCAATGAGCAGTTCAACCAATGAGACATCAGTTGCATCATCTACATGTTTGTGTCTTTATTTTGCATTTCTAGGTTTTGACGGAGCTGTGCTGGGCTTTGGTATCAGTCTATTGCACAATTTAGACTAACTGGTTTCTTTAGACTTAATTAAATCATACATATGTGCAGGAATGCTAACTATCATGTTTGTATACTACATGTGCAGCAGGATGTTCCAGCTTACCAGAAGTTCTTGGGTGTAAACTGGTGGTCCTCTATACATGCGATCAGGGTCCTCCCTTGGTTCGTAGTTTTGCCGTACACCTGGGCAACAACACATTTACTTATGTTACTGCAGATGCTTTGTTTATGAACATGCAGGCACAAGCAAACAAACAAAAACTGAAGATTTCAGAATTCCGGAAATTCTTAGCTTCCTGAATTCCTTCATGTGCACCCTGTTTGACCAATAATATTGATCTATCGTTCTGCCAATTTCCCACCACCTATGTGCTGTCAACTTACCCTTTCTGGACAAGCAGACACAGCTATCATCAATATGTAATATAATTTAATTCATCCATCACTATAAACAGATGACTTCTGTAGGATGCTAGTATAACAGATACTGATCATTCTACAGTATCTTCCATGAGAACTCAAATCACTCTAGATCTAGTTTTGCTCAGTCCCAACAGACCATATGATTCAGTAACAATCAATAGACTGATCTATCTTTTAGTGACCTTAAGGACATCCTGGTGAGTATTTTGAAGACATTTCATAGCTTCATTGATTTTTGTTGCAAGTAATTTCTCAGGACCATGCCTGAGGATGTCAGTCATTAAGTAAAAGTCAATACTTTATAAAATAGCAATGTCAGTATAATAAGATTCTTTATTCAACAACCAGGAATCAGACCCAGTCACTGTTGACCTAGAGAAGGTGACATGGTCCCCGCAAGATGTCAAAAACTACTGCCTGCCAAATGAAGACCCTTCTCATACAGTGAATGAAATTATTCATGGGCACCACTGTCACTAAAGAATCTCTCAGGGGGACATGTACAGGTTTTACATGTAGAAGGGTTGGCAGTTAGCTATAGACAGAAATATGTGAAAAACAAAAAACATCTTAAAAAAAAACTTCATCTAATAAAGTGATTAGTTCTGATGCTCATGTAATGGTCCCCAGGGCAGTGTAGTCTCATGTGTCTTGTACAGTTAATAATAGGTTTAATCTTTGAAACTATACAGATGAAGTTGAAAGCTACTGACTGTGGTGACTCCATGCCTGTAGTGGTTCTCCACATAGATCCTCATCTCCCTCTCCAGGGCTGCCCTCCACGGCTCCAGCTCACGGTCAACCTACAGGGGATCCGTGGAGAAACTTCTGTTAGACTCTACATTGAGGACTGTAGAGAAATCTCAGTTAGACTCTACTCTATATAAGGATCCAAGGAGAAGTATTGGCTAGACTCTACTGTGAGGATCCGTGGAGAAACCTGTTAGACTCTAATCTCTGTAGGAGTCAACCTTTTCAAGAGTGTGGGCTATACAAGATCTACTTTTAACCATCAGCACACTGGGTAGCTGTCTGGCTTGCTATCATCTATTGATTAAGGGGTTATGCAGCAGGGAGAAGGCCCAATTTGTCAGATGTTTGCCAAATGTTTTGCCACATAGGACAGCTAACTATTCACAATGCATGATATATTAATCCTATTATTAATCTTCAGAATCTACTC
>NW_017803213.1:446070-455571 GCF_001625305.1 Branchiostoma belcheri
ATTTGATGTCACAAGAAATCAGTAAATATCATAAACATGAAACCCCACATTGGTCTAATACTGTAAACCTTTTTCAGTGGCTTTATTTTCATGCTGTCACCCCACCACTGCAAATTCATAACACCAAAAAATATGTGTTTCCAACATATTACTGCTGTCTACTGTAGCTACAGAGTTGTTTCAACTGCTAACAGCAGGAAAACCTCTTTTTCCCTCCTACTACAAAATTGAACTGCTGCAAACACTGATGAATTTACAATTCATGTATTACAGTCTTTTAGAGGTAGCCTGAACGGATACAGACTAATCTATAAAGGCTGTGTTCCTCCATAGTGAATTCTATGCAATTATACACAGATCCATACCCTCTGTGTACTCCCCAAACCTACCATTGGTTGTGGCACCTCCTTCAGAAGAGATATTCCTCCCTGACAAGGCACCCACAGCATTGTAGGATGGTTTCTTGCCATTTTGACGCCTTATTTCCCCATCACCTGTGCTATGTCTGGTTATTTTTACCTGTTCTAAATGAGTCTCGTAGGAGTGGCAATCAATGTGATAAATTCTCCCCCGAGCTTTGGGGCCATTTGCACCAACTTTGACATTTATGAATACAATGTTAGGGTTTAGGAAACAATTGTATTTTTGTCACAATAATTTATGCATTGCAGACAGGCAAAGAGGCATGTTTATGTGTTTTGTGAATAGAATATTATTTCGTTTGTCATAGAAAAAATACATATATGTTATTCCTGGTAGGCTCTTTTACTTAGTGTAATCAACTGGAACAAATCTATGTATTATCTTTGTCTAATATGTTTTAAATGTAGGACAACTAATCTACTTGCATTTTCTTGTATGTTTTAATTTTAAAATTCTTTACCTACAAAAATTTCAGACTTTTCATCTACAAACAGCAGGTGGGTATTTCCAGCCGGTGTTTGTATTCTAGTGATTTTATTTCACAGTACAGGAAAAGAGCTTTTCTCAGTGTTTAAAATTTGCGGTTGAAACAATTCTTAGGTACACATATTGGACATGCATATTCGTGGTGAAGAGGTCACAGTGAAAATAAAATCACAAGAGAACTATCTCAAGATCTACAGTATTCTGTACCTGTAAATCCATGTACTTTTGTGGGAACCTTATTTGCAGTAGAAGGGGAAAGGAGGTTTTCCCAGTCTTTGACATTTGTGGTTGAAATAATTCTATAGTACTGTAGTCATACATTCAACACACAAATTCAAGGTGAGGCCACTGTGAAAATACAACCACAGCGAACATTTCAAGATCTAGTGATCTACTGTATACATTTTCCCGTGGTTCTGTACCTGTACGGGCTGGAAGTCGCTGGCTTCCTTCCGCAGGTGGTCGTACTTGAACGAGCGCTTGGTTGCGGGATCCAGGAAGCGCCCCTGGCCCATGTTGCCATGTTCCGTGACCAGTGCCTGGTTGTCTCCCTCCACCTTACATGGTGTGAACTGGTCTATGTTGTACTTGGCAAAAGCCCTGGGGAAAAAAGGGAGTTCCGGTGAGATTTCTCCACACTGCAACTTGAAAACAGCCAAGTTGTCACAATATTGTTCTCAACTTTCACTTTCTATAGAAAAGAGACAAAACAGTAAAACCTTATATGCCCAAATATAGCACTCCCACACAGTTGCTTTAAAAACAGTGAGGTGGAGTCTCACCCAAGGCTAAGTCTGTTGCAGTATGACATGAAACCACTAGATGGCAGCACAGAATGTTTATTATATTTTCCAGAATCAGCTTCAAGTTCAAGATTAGTTTCAGGAATGTGCTAGACATATAGCCAGCTAGCCAGGTTTTCCGAACAGCAGTTTTAAAAATGACAGGTAAACATCCTCTACATTTTACTCTGAATCTAGACAAGTTATTACCAAAACCTGCTGTCTGCCCCACAATAGATCTATCACTATAAGATCAGAACTTGTTTGTGCCATTCTAAACACATGTCTCAGATAAGTTAACCAAAATTCTTCCAACCAAAAGCCTTGGCATAGACCTGTAAGCTCCCAATTGTTGAGAAATAGACTAATTACCAACAGGACTGACTAAAATATTTCTACATACCAGCACTTTTATTTTGTTTTAAAAGAAAATATCTACAGAAGCTGAGATTAGAGGCTAACTGTAGATTTCAAACTTCCGGTATGTAGGTATGGTTTGTGTTAATGTCATCTGGCTATCAAAATACCCTTCTAACAAACCGCCCTTTTTGTGCCAAAAACATACCATTCCACTTCAAACACATTCATCTCTCCACTACAACTCCTAAGTACATTCTTCCAGCACTCATGACTCTCTACTGATACTGTTCGTGACTGCTTCTCTTCCACAATGCTGACAATACACCACCACATATACAGAACATATAGCTTAACCATTGTAAGAAGTATACCTAACGCTAGGCATTTTAAAATCTGCCCAACATGCTTTATCATTTATGCTTATCATTGATGTATGACAGAGAAAATCAGTAATATAACATCAGGCAGACCTTACATGGTGGAAAAGAGTAACAGATGGAGAAACCTTGCACTTTCACATTTTCCTAATGTCAGGAATAAATTGAGCAGATACGCATGATGAAAGTGAGTACAGCCTTTTCGCACATTTGCCGTAAGACGTAACAATGTAACTTACTGTGAAGCCCCTTCCTTCAGGAGGTTGTCATCGTTCAACAGCAGACGCACGTCTGGGACAGACAGATAAGAACATTCAAGATGGGAAAAACACACACGGGGCTGGCAGTCACCTTCAGGCTAGAACTGAATCACTAGAACTTAAGTATTGCATCATAAGCAGCAGTTTTACCCTATCCAGCACGTCAACAGAATGTACTGCACCTTTTCAAAACCACTGTTTTTGTTGGTTGTCTGGTCAACGTTACTTAAAAATTTTGCCCGTTGCATGAAATATTACAATTTCTTTCCCAACACAACTCTTAAAATTAGAGAAGGGACGTCATCCTCATATTCATAAATATAATCCTATAATGATATATTCTGTAAAAGTGCTATACATGTTACATTCTTCCCGTAGGTGCAGTGCATTCTTCTGACATGTTTTTGCAATGAATTCACATCAAATACTTATTCAATAAAGCCTTCAACACAATGTGGTTAAAAGTTAGAAAATAACAAACTCACCGTTGAAGACTTCATTAAACTCTCCTGGCGGCGCATGGAGGATGAAATCTGATGCTATCCGCACCTGCACACAAAACAGAACATTCAGTACGGTTTTGTTACTGTTTGTTACTTGGAAAGTTTTTGTTCATGCTGCTTTTTATTACTTCATGGGAATATTTCTAAAATCAAACCACAGACAATTTCAATAGCTACATTTGTTGTAAGCTAAGTGTGGATCCCAATAAAGTCAAGTCAAGTCAATCCAACACGCCCAGTACTATTATTCTGTAAATAAAAAACAAAATCACTGCAATATTTTATATTGACAAAAGTCTGGGTTCCTAAATTATCAAGATCCTTGGAAGTTAGAATCCAAAATTGAGTTGAAGCAAAATTGACGACACAATGTGCATTAATCACTGAACATCTAATTCTCTGCACAAATGTTTCTGTATCAATCCCCATCTTGCTTTATTAGACAAAGTCAGGAGACAAGAAGGAAAAAATTTTCCCCTCAATTAATCGAACAGCCAGTGATCCTAATAACAAATAGTTTCAAGTTTATGACGTCATTTGATTAGATATAGACTTGGCCTTTTGTACCTAAAATTGTGCCCAAATAAAGACATAAACAGAAACCTGTGGTAAGATATCAGCTCTGTACAAACTACCACAGGGAGATATTGACCTTATACAAAGTAGTAGATCGATTAAACTGTTCCAACAAGGCGAAAACTGATGACTTTAGCACTGTCGGCTCCCAATAGCTTTTCATAATATATGGTTCAATCTGAAAAATCTGACAGCATCAATTTGATACAGGGCTCAAAGAAAATGCCGTCACGGCGAGAAATAACGAAAGATGTCGTGGGACTTGCCATTTGGTAAAAGGTTATCATTCAAGTTCTCAAAACCTGTAGGCTGTAGATTCTGTTTTCAGTTGGATTTGATCCATACTTTTTGTAATTGGTTTAATGATAAGTCAGCAGAAAACGACTTTATAATCTTAGAACCAAAAGCATCATGCTAATGCACAGTACATATACATGTCTCAAAATGTTGACATGTCTACTGGTCTTGTATTTCTGCACTGTGATCAGACTCAGAGCAGGATGAGGCAGCCTAAACTTAAAAGTATAAAATGACTCTGGAGTCTGACTCCTATATATACACTTAGTTCAACTTAATGTGTACGTAATAACTCATCATAATCAAGTTATACTACATGAAAGTCTGGCATCTGCAGGCAAAGTGAGAATTGTCCTAACTGCTAACGAACGCCGAGCACAGACCGTGGACAGCAACGATCCCTCCCGTCCCGGAGTCAACATTACTGTGGGAGGTAGGGTTACACAATAGTGATAACTCAGCCAATATAAACCACTCAGACCTGCAGAGATGGAGCTTGCAATGCACACTCTATAACGTTATCTGCACTAACATCATACTCCAGACATTGTCCTGACCAACTTAAGATGACTCCCAGGCACAAATTGAACTTCTTGGAGCGGACCAGAGACTTACTTTGAGAGCTCTGTGTTCCTGGGGTGTTCCGATCATGGCTGCTGACTGCCTACCCCATGACACACTGTCCCTAAAATAACCACCTCCCTTGGTATGCCCAAAAACGAGACTACCCTACAACCTCCTCTGCAGCACTTGGTGCAGTCCACATCCAACCACTATTGTCTTGATGGTAAAAGTGTTTCACTAGCATTGTCCTGAATATCACATTAAAATGAACCTCCAAAACTATACTTTCTTGGCAAATACAGAAGATTTTATGTGCAAACACTGGTTACAAGCTGAAAACTTGAAAGATTATTAGAGTTTCAACGAAAAAACGTCCAAGGTAGGAACGATCCAAAGTGCGGCAAAACTGGGGTAACCACCCATGCCAGACATACCACCCATTACAACCATAGCAGCCACCAAAGGCCACATCTGCCATCCAATATGATACAGCCAGTAGTAACGGTATACTAGTCTTCATGCTGCACTAGAAATATAAACAACATTATACATATCTATCTGACATGCTTTCACTAAACTTTCATATGTGCATCAACAATAACAACAAAGAAATGTCATCACAAAAGTACAGCTGCCTACAGCAAAATAAGCTCAATTATTGTAAGATGTATGGATATATTTTGGACAGATGGGTCTCTGCACATTTCCATATGACCTTCTTGATCCTACACAAATAGCCTACATTCTGGTACCACTCTGCAAGCAACCATCATGTACCAACGCATAGAAGAACAGCTTAGCACGGTGATCATGGATAGAAGGTAAATTATTTCTACATCATGATGAACAATGCAACACAATTTACAATATGTTACGATAAAACTATTCCCAGCAGCTAGGCTTGCATGCATGATTGATATGGTGATGTTAGTTTGGATATAAATAACTGATGGTAGTGTTGTTGTTGTGAGAGTAACAATAGTAATAGAATGAACTGTCAGCTCACAAATGTAATTTTACAGTTCAAATCATGACAGAAATCATGCTTTAATCACGGGAGAGACTTATGATGGTAGGTTTATGATTCTTGAGAACTATTGAGCTTCAAATATGAGAAAGATATAAACCACTGCCTGCATATAATTATATTAGTATTACCACTACATGTATAACATTATATACATACAAATTGTATGCACAAATGTCCTACTAACTACTAGTAATATTAGTTTAGTTCAAAATGATGTAAAAATGGCAAATAATGTAAATTTGGTAACAAATGTCCTTGATCTTTTGCCATGATTAAAATGACGCTGGGCTAATATTCTGACCAAGGCTATCCCAAGGGCTCATCCATTGTGTATGTTATGGGGTGGGGTGGGTTCAGCCCAGAATCTGGCTAACATAACAAGAATTTAGAATATCTTCATGACGAATGCAATTTGGGCCACAGAAATTTTATAACAAGTAAGTTAGAACGTCCAAAACTGTAAGACTGATAGACGTGCAATTCAGTCTTCTTGTATCTAAATTGCAAAGTTCTCAACTAAATCAATTTAGACATGTTGGTGCTCTAACTTTGTAACAAAGTAAGGGCTCAAAATTCATTCGGGGCACCTAACCTGTAAATTTAGGTCCACAGAATAA
Organism: Branchiostoma belcheri; assembly: GCF_001625305.1. Taxonomy (NCBI): domain Eukaryota; kingdom Metazoa; phylum Chordata; class Leptocardii; order Amphioxiformes; family Branchiostomatidae; genus Branchiostoma; species Branchiostoma belcheri. The sequence goes on from NW_017803213.1 coordinate 452,346, forward strand.
AAATTGGATGCACAACATAGAAGTAAGCCAGCAAAACGTAATTACTAACCTTGCTGCTTCTCTTCAGAGCCAGAATCTTAAATTCTGTGGCTAACATAAAAATTCTAAGCATGTAAACAACAAAGGTTTTATTACATGTATGTTTTCTGACACATGTACAATTATAATACCTGTACATACCTAAAGCTAAACCTACACGAATATCTAGGTGCACCAATGGTTTCTAGCTTCGAAATTAGGTTCCCCGGTATGCCCCAGATTTCCAGTCCTGGCTGTACATTTAGTATGTGGTACCAGGCGGCCTGTATAGGGACCTCAAATTCACACCTGACTAGAATTGAGTAGAAAAGGTGCGCATGGCTTCACTCTTGTTTACCACGGAGGATATCATCCAGACAAGCAGAAAAGCTGGTCAAACAATGTCTGGTTTAGCACACAAATTTCCCTGCAGCCATCCTTTCTCAGCTAAAACTTCTTCCTACTACCAACATCACGTAAAACAAAACAAAATGTTGGTGGAGTTTTTAGCCATGTAAAATTCTGTTGAATCACTGTGAGAATCTTCATCATTGTTTAGACTGCAAGTTATTGGAAGTCGGTAGCTGTATGTCAGATCACAGACACTGCTAGGTCGAAGGTGAAGGTCAAAGGTGAAGGGCCCTAACCTGTAAACAGTTCATAACTAAGTTCTTTTCTAAAGACTAAACTATGCATGACATTCTAGCTGCAAATTTTTTCCTCACATGAAAAGATATGCACCCATGCCCATTTTCCCAAAAGGTACAATTTTCCGTACATTACTTTTATTCTATAATATACTGAAATCAAGAAGTTACATGCTAAGGGACTGTACGATATTTACCGGGGGGGGAGGGCCGGTCGTCTGAGGGGGGAGGGCCTAGGAAAAAAATTTGAGCCGGGGGGAGGGCCTAGGAAAAAATATTTTAATTTGGGGGAGGGCCTAGGTAAAAAATTTTTCCAAGATCCCTTTAACTCTACAACGTTTTTATACACTTTCAAAACATGATTAAACGTCTGTCCCATACATATCGTAGCGATTTGCCAGTCATTGGAATCGGCAGAATTTTACGTTCCAATAATATCCACCCCTATTATTATAATGTATTCGCCCAAATCTCCCACAGTCCCCTTCAAAATCTTGCATTTTCGCCAGAATCGGCGAAACTGGACTACACAGCCAAATTACACGGATTAAAATCGCGTCAATCGAAACGATACCGATCGAAAATGTAGGAAGGCTTGTCTGAAGATTTTGAAAATTAATTTTCGCCGTTCAACGCACCCTTCCCAGTGGTGTGCGTGTGTGCGTCGACAAAGGTCCCGCTGGTCCCGCCTCGCAACTCGCTCGAACTTCTCGGCGTGGATGTCGGATGTCGACGGATTAATTTGGTATTTTTCTTAAACCAAGGACTATTTCAACATTTATATCTATGTCCCTCCAAAGTTAATTGAAAAGAACACGTAACTTGGCAATATTGTTTCCCTGTTTGTAATAAAATTGACGCGGAAGAAGTTCGTGGACGAAAGGTAGGCTAGATAGAGGATTATTTCGATTACACTGACTGACAACGTTTACTGACTTTAAATTTATAGCTCGATATACCAGCGAAATTTGTGCTGCCAAATTTGCCCCTCAACATGCAAAACATGGGTTGAAATTCAAAATTTTTCCGGGGGGGCCCAAAAAAAAGCAGCCGGGCCTTCTCGGCTCTAGTGGCGCCTGCGGCGCGATGGCCCGCGCCTTCGGCGCTTCATGCGGGGAAAATTTTCAATCAAAATCTCGTCCTCCCCATACGAAATTTCACTCTCTATGATTCACGCCGGGGGGGAGGGCCTAGGAAATTTTTTTTGAGCCGGGGGGAGGGCCTAGGAAAAATTTTTTTGACCTGGGGGGAGGGCCTAGGAAAAATTTTTTTACGCTACCCCCGGACGACCGGCCCCCCCTCCCCGGTAAATATCGTACAGTCCCTAACTGTCTTGTTTTTCAGTCTTGTTTTATATGCCAGTGTCTACTTGACATGTTGATAAAACTGTGTTTTAATAGGAAGAAGGTTAAAGTTGTAAAAGACACACCCAGAGAAGAAAAAACAACTTTCTTTTATGGTTCTCTCTTCATGTGCTTATTTTCCCAACTTTCTCTCTTCATCATTCATGTTCCCATTTCAATGATGTGTGTTCCTAAAATGCCATCATGGGGTGAGCGCGTTTTACGATTCCCAAGTACACATGGGTGATGTCATTTATTTGACTCATAACAGCATCATGTTGACACTGCCATGTCATGTGACAGCCTTTGTTCAGAAGTGTCCCCTGACACATGCTGAAGTCTAAAGGGACACTTTGGACATGTGACATCATGGCTGTTATCGTGACAACGAAACAAGTTGTTGCTGTATCTTTTCAAAATCAAACCGAAAAAATCCTCTGAACAATCCTTACTTTCAAATTATTTTCACACCTGTATGAGACATCTTAGCACTTTATCTATGTTTTTAATCTGCCTGCATACGAGGCTCTTTATAAAGAGAGTGTAAACAACCTTTTTTCAAACGCTAATGAACCTGGTATTTATACGCAGATTAAGAAGCCAGTGGGGAAGCCTTAAGCCACAACATCTGCAAGAATGTACGATACTGATAAGAGCAGTACTGATTATATTGTGACTTGTTTATACCACCTTCACACAAAAAACAACACTGTTTACTGACAGTTACATGCACACTGTCACAACCAGCTGCTGGGGAAAGTGACAACAATAACCAGAAGACTCATCAGTCAATGATAACCACAATAATACGGCGACAACATCTGCTTTTACTCTATTCTTTATGCTCACCGAAGTTCGATCTAAAGCCAAGGAGGTCGAAAGACAGGGAATAGACCTCCTTCATCTGACTAGTCATTTTGAGAGTGATTTACTTTCTGATGGAAGTCTGTTGTCTGGTTTACTGCCAAAGTGGACAAATTGCCCCGTGAGTGGTGCAAATTATGGTGCCAAATCAAATGCTTCACTTCTTCAACCTTTGACCCCCCTCCCTCCCTTCAGGGTCCTTTCCCAGAAAAGGGCAAGCAATCCTTCAAAACGTCCTGATTCAATCCAAAGTCCGGAGCTTTGCGGTGTAGGTACAAATATAGAGATGTTTGAGTTATATCGGACGTTACAATTCCCACAGCTCAGATCATTTTTCTGATGTAGAAGGTTGAT
>NW_017803213.1:455591-466117 GCF_001625305.1 Branchiostoma belcheri
TTTTAAATGCGAGAAAGATATAAACCACTGCCTGCATATTATATTAGTATTACCACTACATGTATAACGTTATATACATACAAATTGTATGCACAAATGTCCTACTAACTACTAGTAATGTTAGTTTAGTTCAAAATGATGTAAAAATGGCAAATAATGTAAATTTGGTAACAAATGTCCTTGATCTTTTGCCATGATTAAAATGACGCTGGGCTAATATTCTGACCAAGGCTATCCCAAGGGCTCATCCATTGTGTATGTTATGGGGTGGGGTGGGTTCAGCCCAGAATCTGGCTAACATAACAAGAATTTAGAATATCTTCATGACGAATGCACTTTGGGCCACAGAAATTTTATAACAAGTAAGTTAGAATGTCCAAAACTGTAAGACTGATAGGCGTGCAATTCAGTCTTCCTATCTCTAATTCTAATTAAAGTCTAAATTGCAAAGTTCTCAGCTAAATCAATTTAGACATGTTGGTGCTCTAACTTTGTAACAAAGTAAGGGCTCAAAATTCATTCGGGGCACCTAACCTGTAAATTTAGGTCCACAGAATAAAAATTGGATGCACAACATAGAAGTAAGTCAGCAAAACGTAATTACTAACCTTGCTGCTTCTCTTCAGAGCCAGAATCTTAAATTCTGTGGCTAACTTAAAAATTCTAAGCATGTCAAACAACAAAGGTTTTATTAGTTATTACATGTATGTTTTCTGACACATGTACAATTATAATACCTAAAGCTAAACCTACACGAATATCTAGGTGCACCAATGGTTTCTAGTTTCGAAATTAGGTACCCCGGTACGCCCCTAGATTTCCAGTCCTGGCTGTACATGTATGTGGTACCAGGCGGCCTGTATAGGGACCTCAAATTCACACCTGACTAGAATTGAGTAGAAAAGGTGCGCATGGCTTCACTCCTGTTTACCACGGAGGATATCATCTAGACAAGCAGAAAAGCTGGTCAAACAATGTCTGGTTTAGCACACAAATTTCCCTGTAGCCATCCTCTCTCAGCTAAAACTTCTTCCTACTACCAACATCACGTAAAACAAAACAAAATGTTGGTGGAGTTTTTAGCCATGTAAAATTCTGTCGAATCACTGTGAGAATCTTCATCATTGTTTAGACTGCAAGTTATTGGAAGTCAGTACTAGTAGCTGGATGTCAGATCACAGACACTGCTAGGTCGAAGGTGAAGGTCAAAGGTGAAGGGCCCTAACCTGTAAACAGTTCATAACTTAGTTCTTTTCTAAGACTAAACTATGCATGACATTCTAGCTGCAAATTTTTTCCTCACATGAAAAGATATGCACCCATGCCCATTTTCCCAAAAGGTACAATTTTCCATACATTACTTCCATTCTATAATATACTGAAATCAAGAAGTTACATGCTAACTGTCTTGTTTTTCGGTCTTGTTTTATATGCCAGTGTTTATTTGACACGTTGATCAAACTGCATTTTAATAGGAAGAATGTTTAAATAGGAAGACATACCCAGAGAAGAAAAAACAGCTTTTTTTATGGTTCTCTCTTCATCATGTTCTCATTTTCCCAACTTTCCCTCTTCATCATTCATGTTCCCATTTTAATTGTGTGTGTTCCTAAAATGCCATCATGGGGTGAGCGCGTTTTACGATTCCCAAGTACACATGGGTGATGTCATTTATTTGACTCATAACAGAATCATGTTGACACTGCCATGTCATGTGACAGCCTTTGTTCAGAAGTGTCCCCTGACACATGCTGAAGTCTAAAGGGACACTTTGGACATGTGACATCATGGCTGTTATCGTGACAACGAAACAAGTTGTTGCTGTATCTTTTCAAAATCAAACCGAAAAAATCCTCTGAACAATCCTTACTTTCAATTTTCACACCTGTATGAGACATCTTAGCACTTTATCTATGTTTTTAATCTGCCTGCAAGAGAGTGTAAACAACCTTTTTTCAAACGCTAATGAACCTGGTATTTATACGCAGATTAAGAAGCCAGCGGGGAAGCCTTAAGCCACAACATCTGCAAGAATGTACGATACTGATAAGAGCAGTACTGATTGTGACTTGTTTATACCACCTTCACACAAAAAACAACACTGTTTACTGACAGTTACATGCACACTGTCACAACCAGCTGCTGGGGAAAGTGACAACAATAACCAGAAGACTCATCAGTCAATGATAACCACAATAATACGGCGACAACATCTGCTTTTACTCTATTCTTCTTTATGCTCACCGAAGTTCGATCTAAAGCCAAGGAGGTCGAAAGACAGGGAATTGACCTCCTTCATCTGACTAGTCATTTTGAGAGTGATTTACTTTCTGATGGAAGTCTGTTGTCTGGTTTACTGCCAAAGTGGACAAATTGCCCCGTGAGTGGTGCAAATTATGGTGCCAAATCAAATGCTTCACTTCTTCAACCTTTGACCCCCCTCCCTCCCTTCAGGGTCCTTTCCCAGAAAAGGGCAAGCAATCCTTCAAAACGTCCTGATTCAATCCAAAGTCCAGCGCTTTGCGGTCTAGGTACAAATATAGAGATGTCTGAGTTATATCGGACGTTACAATTCCCACAGCTCAGATCGTTTTTCTGATGTAGAAGGTTGATAGGTCCGGCATCTCAACAAATACGCCCCTCGGATTCATATCCGAGATAGCTCACATGACAGAAAATGGCCACTATATTCCCTAAAGCAGGTACCTATTTCGCCCGAAACGCGCGTTATTATCTTCAACTACAAGTAAATAAATCATCTAGAGGATATCATTTAGGCCGCAAAAAGTTTGAAAGAGTTTGACTGGTTTTGAAGGCCGGTAGTTGCCTGAAGGATCTCTCAACACCGGTCCTTCTACAGGAACAGGAAGTAGTCGTCTCTCTACCTCAATCTTAATCGTTTCGACTCTAGAAAAACGGAACACTCTAACGCCGCCGAAATACGGTTAACTTCCTGTTGGGTATCTATGTTACGGATTAGGATGGGATATATCCTCCAGTCTCGCAGAAAAATACGTGAGAAATCACCTTTTCTTGGTCGGATATGGGATCTTCATATTCGTCAGCCATCTTGGATGTCTCCGAACACGCCTTGTTCGCGATGGCTGCTGGGTAGCTCGCCCGCACTTCCGGTCGCCTCTCTCGTCCTTTCCGCTGGCGCGCTCTCGTTCTCAGGTCTTTGTCCTCAGCCTGTACGCTAAAACACCACAATCTTTTCATCTCTTGGCGCCTTTTCTCGGCTTTCCTCGCCCCTGCCGTGCCCGAGGAACGGTCACTGGCGGCTGAGAACACAGAGAATCACTGGAACCCGATCTCCTTTGTTGTCCTCCATGTTGAAAGGTGTTCCTAGGGGTTGTAGGTGCACATTTCCCCATCCACCCAGCATCCTGGCACCTCTGGTACCACCCTAGTTCCCGCCCTCCTCCACCTGCTCCCTCTGGGTTTGCAAATTTCCTCTGACTGACGGGCCAATGAGTTCGCCCTGACGTATGTAACCAGCCAGGAACCCTTTCAGCTCCCTCCAACGTTAACAATCATCAATAGGCACTTTTCCCAGCGTGGAAATAACGGCTTAACGGCGCTGTAAAGAGGTTCACACGGCAGGGACTCTGACGAGATGCCGGGTAAGCCGCTGGTGTGCAGCATCCGTAATCCCCATCCCATCACCATCGGGGATCCCCGCGCTGAGTTCTCCAGCGGCTGTGCCGTGGTCGACGTGACTTTCCCCAGCACCAAAAGTGTGGATGTAAGTGGCGGGACGGGCGGGATCATCATGTAGGGGCCTTCATGAATTATTCCGAGGCGTGCGTCCGATAGGGGTTTAATTGCTGGTATCTAGAGACTTTAATCTTGATTACAATGGATGGCAGATTGAGCTTTTTGGAGAATTCTCTCCCGTAATTTGCTGCCCGCTTTTATTGCCGAGGTCAAGCAGGAAGGGTGAGAAATGCAGAGTGATAAGTTGTGAGAGACTATTTATCGCCAGCTCAAACTGGCAGTGTTTCAGCTACACAGTGGTGCTTTATCACGTTTAAAGGCTTTCCATATACCATGCTTGGGAGCAGATCCTCTGGTTGCTATGGTAACAATAGGATTGTAAGAGCTGAATGGAGATAAAGCTTTAACGTTAGATGTGTTCAGGCTGGTGATATTTTCACACAATTTCATGGATAAACTTTCATAAAGATTTCAGGAAAAAGTGATTTGGAATACTTCTCAAATTTTCTGATCAATTAAGGCCGCAACAAATTTTTCATTGCATTACATAAATTTACATCTATCTTAGTATTCTTACAAAATATAAAATATAATATGATACCGGTAGCTCGCACTTTTCTTAAATTGAACCATGATGATAATCATTTATGATAAAATCATAACTGCATCATGCAGTTTCATCAAAATGAAGTTTTGACCAACTAGCTGCACTATGTAAAATTAATATGATACCCGGTACTGTGGTGGTACATAACGTTAGAGCTTTGATGTATTACTTGTTATTCTGTGCATATTGCAACAAGGAAATGTTGAAAATTGATTTGAATAGGAAATTGGGCAATTTTGCACAGACACGCTTTCATTTCCACAAAATATTATGGCTGCTAATATCATTTGGGTAGGAATCAAGGATCAGAATAAAGCACAGTGTTTTATTGGGCAACATTCTCTGCTATATATGAAGTAGGGTAAAATGAAAAGAGACCAAATGGTTTTCAGATATTACATTTTCAAATAGTGCTAAAAATATAAATTCCAATTTATAAGTAATAAGTACAGTTTTTCACATGGCAAACAGAAATTTAATGTTGCTTTGAACATTTCGTTTATACATATATATAAAATACAAGTACAGTAACTGTTAAGCATTTAAAAAATGTGTATAGAGTTCACCTTTGTTTTGCAAACAATGAGGAGGATCTCCACTGAGATTTTGTTATGAGTGCCTCTGGATCAATATCTGTCAGCACACATTTCTGTTTTATACATCCCAAAAGCATAGAACGTTAGATCATCATTTCTAAGCAAATGAAGTTTTGATAGCTTTTGCCTGCAGGAAATTTCAAATCTAGGACATCATTTAAAATTTTACAGTAGGAAGAGGACAAAAGTAATAGCTGTGACATTCATTCCTGGGTTGTCATTGTTCTTATGAAAAACCATGAGGGGAAAGAGCTAAATGGATTTTACTGTACATGTATGTAGCCGAGGGTTTGAAGTTTATTTTTGGATAAAATATAGATATACCTTTTGTATGGACTTTGTAAGTGCTAGTATAGTGAGGCCTGATCCATGTAGAGATATTAGATAGGTTGCTTTTGAAATGGGTGACAAAGTGAGTCAAAAAGACAGCACTGTGACATACACAAATGCAGTATTGGTACATGTATATAGGCTAATGAATTTTACATGTGTCAGATAGGCATGATGGTACTTTTTATCAGTGAATGAATACAACACACAAGACTCAGTTTTGCAGTAGAAGGGGAATGAAGTGTTTGAAGTTCACAGCTCAAATGATTCTGTAATACAGTCGTAATACGAAAATTGGAAATGCATATTGACAGTATCATGAACACCCCCACATTTGAAGATTTACAGTATTTGTTATAGCTTCTCTTGTGGATATCGTCAACATTTCTATCTGCTATAGTTAGGATCTAGGTTTGTGCCAAATTTGTGAAAAGCAGATCTATATTCCTGCCATTCTTTATTCGATAGTAATTTGTCATGGGAAATAGGAATGTTACTGGTAATGGATTTGTAACTCAATAACCATACAGGACTAATATTGTTCCTGCAGTTCTACAGCAGATGGGATGACTTTAATGAGAAAAGATAGAACATAAGCCTGCTTAATTCACAGATATGCTGGCCACTCTATTTTGAAGTATACCATATTATGTTAGAGAGTCATATTATTTCCAAATATTGGAGCTCACTATACACCAGAAGTTAGTCGCTAATTTGCTTTGATACATGTACTTTTTTTTGGCAAAATTAATTTTGATGCACGTGTCGAGGTAGATTAATTATTTTAAGAAAACTAAATGTACTGGTAAACATGGTGTAAAACTAATCCTACATTGTAATATACTAGTACCAAATAATTTTCTGTGCCAGGATGGTCTTTCAGTTGCAGCGACCTTTATGACATAATTGTCTTTCTCCAACAAGCTTCAGTAGAATATACATGTACCTCAAATCTATGATATAAACTAGAATGATTTTGACAGTAATTGATATCCATTTGTATGTGCTCTTCTTTGGAAGACTAAAAATCTGTTACAAATGACAGTACAACTTGTGGGACAGTGTTGAGTGTGGTTATATAGGCTGACATTTGGTGTTCATACAAAGGTAATGTGTCTACTGAATTTTACATGAGTTCCATTACCGGTCACCAGGCATGGTGTCTGGGGCCAGGCAAGTGTTGTGGGGCCACAATGGCCCTTTCTCCCTGCAGACTTCTGTATCAAAGTATTGTAAATTCACCTACTTTGTTACCTCCATGAAAAATGGAGGTATTGTTTTTGGCGTGTCTGTCTGTATGTATGTATGTATGTGTGTCTGTCTGTCTGTCTGTCTGTCTGTCTGTGTTTCCGCAACTTTGTGGTCGGCATAACTTCAGAACGCCTTTATGGATTATGATGATATTTGGTATGTTAGTTAGTCTTAGGAAGACAAACGTCAAGGTCAAATATGGGCCTCCTGGTGGATGACCTTGGTACTGCAGCAGAACTTCCGGTTTTTGTATCTTTTGTCCTGAACATGCTATGGTCTTGATGTTTTGGTGACAGATTGCTTTTCCTGTCAGGAATAAGTGGTGTGAGTTTGGTCCCCCTAGCAGCTTGTTTTGGAACTGCAGGGCACTTTCTGGCGAAATGTTTAAAAGCCAATAAGTCCAGATAGGAACAACATATTTTCATAATTTTTGGTGTGTAGGTAGCTAAGAGAGAGATGTACATGATTAAATGCAAATTATGCAAATGAGGACTTTATTTGCATAATTAATGAGGAAATTCTATGATTACAGTGTTTTACATTATACTACTTTCATACATGTAATGTATGTAACCTATGGCAGGCAGAACATCAACAGATACTAATTATGCAAATTATGACCTAATTTGCATAATTTATGCAAAAATTCTATGATTTCTTAATGGTGAATAATGGGAATGTCATACTTTGGACATCTGTAAGTTAATCAAAAGTTAACATACATCACGATGCATATATCATGTAAATGCGGAGGTAATTTGCATAATTAAAGAGGAAATTTACATTTACATATCAAGCCCATATTTCATGGAGGTATGAAATCTCGGAATTCTTGTTTTCATTTGTGATAGGAGGGAAAGGTACTTTTTTTGCATGTGTAGTGTTTTAAATTTACAGTTGTCATACATTACATTGGAAGTGCATTTTTGCAGTGTCATAAATTCTTGGTAGAGAGGTCAAAGAAAATGTTTCAATTCAAGGATTTTTAAACCATGGTACATTTTGTCTTCCAGATCGGGGAAATCACCTTCAAGAACAACTACACTGCCCTCCTGTCAATTAAACTCAAGGTTAGGGAGGAAAATGAAAAAGGTAAAAAGCTTTCCATTTGAATTCTATACATGTTCATTTTCATTTCTTTGTTTCTTTCAGCCAATGCCCTACATTTGCTGAATCTGCATGTTTTCACTCCATATAATATATAGGCTTCTGACAAAGACACAACACTCCTTCTTATCAGACCTTTCAACTCAATGTCTGATTGATGTTGTCTTAAATTAAGATCAGCGACACTATTGGCGAGGCAGGTTTGATACCTTTAAAATCAATATAGTCATTCACAGGATGTAGCCTACAGCCTTCAACAAGTGAAAAGGGCTATCAATATGTATTACTGTAAATGTTGGAGTGGAAATGGAGTGAAGATGTAATGTACCCACATTAGCATGCAATCACTAGTAAGGAGTTAGCAGTAAATTGCTATATGCCAAGTGTGAATGTATATGGTCTCTGCAACCATATGGTAAACATACTAGTATCTTGTAGCCTTAACTTAAGTTAACTGTGATTTTGTTACTTGTCATATTTTTTCCTTTTTTAGCAGCATGGAACAAAACTATATACAGGCAATATTTGTTAATTTATTGAGCCACTGTGTAAAAAAAAAAAGAACAAAAATCATTGCAAAGTCATTAACCGTTAACTTTTCCTGGCCAAGGGTTTAACCACCATCAGGCACTGTTGAATCCAGGAGAACTCCATAAACGCAGACATATCTGTACCGAGGGACGTCATTATTACTGTCCCTGTGGGCCTCTTAGTACATCACAGCATCATAGTGCCTTTGGATGTGGCGCCAGTGATTCACATTATTACTGCTGGCAGTATTAATGCCACAAAGCTGCAGCCGGCACTGCAATGACATAACTCATGTGACAAGCATAAGAAATGACTATGAACAGAAATGTCAACATAGCTAAAAGACATACATTTGTACTAGTATATGTTACTGTCATTATATTTCACACTTATTACTTTTACCCAAATACATGTAACTTGCCACATCAATATATCTTACAAGGACAGTAGTTTTTCCCTTCAGAAATTCTAATGATCTATACTATATGTGTACCAACTAACTTTACCTGTACTATCAAATTGCATAGCATAACATATAGCAGATATAATGTTGAAGTTGTCTCATCCTGGTTTGTGTAGAAAATGTCATAGGTCATTGTAGTATATTGCAAAGTCCTTTGACATCATATACACAAACGTTATGAAACAACAGCAATGTTTGGACTACTAATGATCATCCATGGAAATTATTATTGCTCAATGTGTTCTCTTCAATGTTGTTCATGTTTTCTATATTAGACCACCTGTTAGGCAGTAATAAATTAGATTTTTACACAATGTCCTCTTTTTTCCTTCAATGCTGTCAGAAGTGGAGGATCAAGCTGAGATTGATGGTGTCTGCAGACTTTTGTATTTCATTCTCTACACTCCATTAAGAAAATTACTTTAGTCACCGGCCCACAGGAAGATTTATTGTTAATCATAACTGGCATTTTTTCCCAACTTGAACCCATTTTCTCACAAACCAGTAAATGCTCCTGAGGAAATTGCAACATAGATCTCAAGAACTGTCATGTCAATAAGCTCTCAGTCCAAAAGTTTTTGTTTGTTACACTTCTTACCCTGCACTTTCAGGCACATGTGCATTTGCATGCTGACAATCTTCAGATAACACTCTTTCATAGGACAATTGAACTGAAAATTACAAAAATAGATTTTAGAATTTAACCAGAGACTACACGTAAAATAAGACCAAATTAAGACCAGATTGAAATTGTAAAATTTGGATCGAAGCTATTTTTTCTTGTCTTACACAAGTATTTCTAGGTGCATTGCATTACAAAATCTTTTCATTACAGATAAAAATGCACTTAATGAGCACATGCACACACATAGCGTGGCTGATTATGTTATCTTAGTCCATATACCCTAGTTCACAGTTCTAGGCATCCGTGCGCAGTGTGATGCATTGTGGGTGATACGGGAATTCAAAGTTGGAGGCCCCTGGCAATACATACAAAATGGCCTGGTGCCTTCAACTTTGACATCACTCACACTATGCATGACATTCAACGTGCCCAGTTTGAACTGTGAAGTAGCTTATTATGATGCCCTCTGACCCCAGGTGAGACTACTCTAACATGGGTGACGGCGCTGAAGAATGTCCAGCTGATGCCTGACCCACACTGTGAAGACCGCGCTCAGAGCTACTTCTGTATCAAGAGAGACCAGGTTTGTATCTATTGTACTGTAAAATCCCTTTATCTTTGCTGCAACTTGATTTTGTGATAGAAGGACAAAGGAGGTCAATGCTGTGTTTTAAGGTTGCGTTTAAACCATTCTGCAGTATCCAACTATTGACGGCATTATATCCAAATCATGAGCCATGGCTACTAGCCTAGGAACAAAAAGGCTGCTTTTTTTTTTAGGAAAGAGGCAGATGGCAGAAAATCTCTACCACATCTGCCAACATTGAAGATAGAATTACATACAGCAGGGTGTAATCATAGTTAATGCCAGCGGAGTGCCATGATTCATACATATGATTTTATCTATGACAAGTTCAATATATTCCATGTTCAATATATTACACAGATATTACCCAGGACTGTTACTAACATGATGCATGTGGTACCCAATAATTCTTCATCATCATTACTGACACTGGTGCTGGTCTACACTGTAGATTAGTAATGAAGTTCATGTATGTGCACTACAGCTACAAGCTGCCGTGAGGCATTGCTAATACATGCTTACTCCATACTTTTATTGTTGGTGTCAATGAACACTGTTCATATGTGCATACATTAAGTATATGAGTCTATGACTATACTTTACTCGTATAGCGTCTAACAAGTGACAGCTGCAAAGACATGGCATCATGCATAAGAAAAAAAAGATACCAAAATGTTGCTGTTGTATTACAGCTGCTTCGGGCCCCACCAGAC
>NW_017803213.1:466137-467313 GCF_001625305.1 Branchiostoma belcheri
CAAATTGGAGCTTCTATGGCCCTGGATCTTCTCTGGTATACTATCCCTTTATTTTGGCCAATTTCTACTATTTTTCCAGCGATCCGCGGTGCCTGGTAGAGGCTACTATGACCCACCTGTCTTACACAGTATTTCTAGATTCATTGCATTACAAATTCTTTTCATTACAGATAAAAATGCACTTAATGAGCACATGCACACACGTACACTGTGGTTTTTGATGTTATCTCAGTCCATATATGCTAGTCCACAGTTTGAGGTGTCCATGTGTAGTGTGATACAGTGTGAGTGATATGTGAAAGTTGAAGGCCCATGGCAATACATACAAAATGGCCTGGTGCCTTCAACTTTAACATTACTCACACACTATGCATGACATTCCACGTGCCCAGTTTGAACTGTGAAGTAGCTTATTATGATGCCCTCTGACCCCAGGTGAGACCACTCTAACATGGGTGACGGCACTGAAGAACGTCCAGCTGATGCCTGACCCACACTGTGAGGACCGTGCTCAGAGCTACTTCTGTATCAAGAGAGACCAGGTTTGTATCAGTTCTACTGTAAAATCCCTTTATCTTTGCTGCAACTTGGTTTTGTGATAGAAGGAGAAAGGAGGTTAATACAGTATTTTAAAACCATTCTGTAGTATCCACCTATTGACAGCATTTTATCCAAATTGTGAGCCATGGCTAGGAACCAAAAAAAGTGGTTTTCTTTTTTAGGAAAACAAAGAAGCAGATGGCAGAAAATCTCTACCACATCTGCCAACATTGAAGATAGAATTACATGCAGCAGGGTGTAATCACAGTTAATACCAGCGGAGTGCCATGATTCATACGTATGATTTTATCTATGACAAGTTCAATATATTCCATGTTCAATATACTACACAGATATTACCCAGAACTATTACTAACATGATGCATGTGGTACCCAATAATTCTTCATCATCATTACTGACACTGGTGCTGGTCTACACTGTAGATTAGTAATGAAGTTCATGTATGTGCACTACAGCTACAAGCTGCCGTGAGGCATTGCTAATACATGCTTACTCCATACTTTTATTGTTGGTGTCAATGAACACTGTTCATATGTGCATACATTAAGTATATGAGTCTATGACTATACTTTACTCGTATAGCGTCTAACAAGTGACAGCTGCAAAGACATGGC
>NW_017803213.1:467333-467440 GCF_001625305.1 Branchiostoma belcheri
TACATTAAGTATATGAGTCTATGACTATACTTTACTCGTATAGCGTCTAACAAGTGACAGCTGCAAAGACATGGCATCATGCATAGAAAAAAAAGATCCAAAATGTT
>NW_017803213.1:467460-470775 GCF_001625305.1 Branchiostoma belcheri
AAGAGGTCTTACAAGGGGCTAATTAGTGGTTTTGTGAAATCAAATTTAACAAAACGATATTCAGGATAGAAAAGCTCTCTTTGGCCTGGAACAAATTCATCAAGACCATCTTGCTCAGTGGTCAAGACTTTATTTTGTCTTTGTTGTGTTTGTTATTGTTCTGGTACGGTGAATTACGATTAAAAAGGATATTTCCAAGTTTTGTGCCATGACTCAGTGTGACTAAATCTATAAGCACAATATTGTTTTGAACAAAAGATTAAAAATCACACCAGGTTCCTGAAGGACAAGTTGTAGTGACAAATTGGAGTGAACCAGTTAGGAGATCTTAGTCCTGTCCCCAGATGGAATGGGCATTGAGATCAGTACCATCTTAAAATATTAAAATTTGATTTGAGATTCTCGCTAAAGCATAGGTTCACCACTGTAACATGGCTGCCTGAAGTCTGAAATAAAATTCTGTTTACTGTTTATACATGTTTCTGTCATCATGAAAGACCACATACAGGTTACTTGGTCAAATTGGTACCTAAACCTCTATACCTGTACCAGTACCTGTACCTACCAGTATTTGCAGCCCTATTGGTAAGGATACCACTACTTTAGGACTGTCTACAAAGACAAGAAGAGTAAAGGAGTCAGGTTCTCATGCCTATATTTGTAGGTAGTTTTAAAAACCATCAGGTGACACGAGTTTGTCTTTTGTTCCAGGTTGACGGCAGTTATGACATAAACCTGCTGTCCTACACCTGAGTGATGATGATGAGTACAGGGGATGAGAAAAGACATGCTGCTGGTTACCATAGTGACTCACTATGCAATATATAGTCCATATTGTACATACATGTTGTGTGAAATACTAGTATGTGTGTGTGTGTATTTCTGCACTGTAGTTTCTGTATGTTCTGACAGAGGGCGAGTGCATTGTTGAATGTTTTTCACTCCCTGGTTTGGGGTCCAACCTGTTATGTTTGATATATAATGTATGTAAAATATATAGCATCACTATTGTACAGATTTATGGATGTAAATATTTGAGTACCCCATGTGAATATCAATACAGAGTGTGTTGTATAGTAAATTATCTCTCCCTTACTTCACTTTCTGTACGATTTATGTAGAATTTTCAAGCAGACTGTGACAGGAACAACCACTGACAAGGCCCTAAGACATACTATTCCGCAACAAGATTGTACAGCAATCATGCTGCAAATGCAGCCGGGCCTTTCAATGGCTCACAGGGTGAAGTAGTGTGTGTGTACATGGTCCAAGTATCATTTCAAACCAGGACAGGCCTGGCTGCCATCACAGGTGCATGGTAACTTGTCAGACCCAATGCATAAAACTGGTGAAGCGCTGGGGCTGAGTTGTATAGACCCTGTTCATACCAGACTTATATTTAGCGGTTTCAACCGGTTTTTCAAAAACCGGTTTTTATTTAACCTGGTGTGAACGCAAATTAATCGGTTTTTTAGGGGTTTAAATCCGATTTTGAAAAACCACCTTGGGAGGTGGTTTTTGAGGGGTTTTTGTGGGGTTTTTCCACCGAAAAACCTGGTCTGAACGCTAAGGGTTTATTGAACCGGTTTTTGCGTCAAAATTCCGGGGTCACGGGGTCAGCATCCTGACCGTGTGCGACCTACAAGCTTTTTTGATCGCGTTGTTTTGACCAACTTGAGTCGTTTCCACTGTTTTTCCATGGTTTCTCTTCATTTTGCGATGGAATCAGCAAACGCAACCTGGTCGGCCGAGCCGCTCCTGATACTTAGGTTTGGAGAGCAGGAGTCGCCGAATTCGAAAAAGCTAGGGGGGGGGGGGGCGAGGGCTCTACCGCTCTACCGAAACAAAAATGTTGGAAGAGGCTGATTTCTTGAGGATAAAGGATCAGTGCCGCAGTAAGGTAAAAAAAAAACTGAAGACGGCATACAAGCAAGAAGGCCAAGGACAACAATCAGAAGAGCGGGAGGAACGGTTATTCAAACTGTAGTCATGGCCGGACAGGATTTTTTCAAAACCGGTTATCAAAAGTCTGGTATGAACGCTAAGGGTTTTAGCCGGGTTTTTGAAAAACCGGTTGAAACCGCTAAATATAAATCTGGTATGAACAGGGTCATAGTCTCCGGGCTCCTGGGATTCGAACCCAGGCCACTAGCTCACAAACGTAATAACTGCAAGGCTAAAAGGTCTGGACTGGTCTGTTGGTGGTGCTGGGACCCCATTACACTGCTACACTGGCACTGTGGTAGAATGTTTGGAGTTTGGCACTGTTAGTGTTAGTCTATAAGACTAGCTTGTCCCAGAAACTCTACAAACAGGTAAACACATGGAGAAAAGACTGTGTTTGTAGTAAGCAGAGAAGTGTGTGCAGTTATTCACTCAAGGGGAGCATACCCCGGTAAATCAACATTGTTTGCTTTCATGTGCCTCTTTGAATGCTTTCATGCTGCGATATGTTTGTGGTTGCAATACATACAGGATCCGGATATAATGTATTTTGTCACATGTACCCTCACTGTGACTCTCACTTGGTTTCAAATAAAGTTTATCTTATTTCTGTCTATTTTCAATGCAAATATACCATATATACCATATAACTATATGCAAACAGTACCAAACTTTATAACACCAGACGATCCCATGGAATGTGAACAGCTGCTTCAAATCAGGT
The DNA here is from genome assembly GCF_001625305.1 of Branchiostoma belcheri. NCBI lineage: Eukaryota > Metazoa > Chordata > Leptocardii > Amphioxiformes > Branchiostomatidae > Branchiostoma > Branchiostoma belcheri. The sequence goes on from NW_017803213.1 coordinate 470,129, forward strand.
GTAAACTAGCCGTTATGTGTTGGTTACCACAGGAATAAATCCGTATTATATCGAATTGCCAGAATCCTAGGTAGTAGCTGTTTTTCCTCTCAGTCTGTGCCTACTGTTTTGATGAATAGTTCCGAACTTGAAACTTGATAAATGGAAATCTTCAGCGTGTCGGTGAGCAACGCCCCTCGAAATTCCCGTTAACTTGTAATGCATGAAAGTGGTTTTAGCGTGGCCCCTACCAGGCCCCAGAAGCGGCTGGAGAAAGTAGAATGGGGAGAGTAGAAATTGGTCCATTTGCCAATTTATCCATTTGCAACTTTTATACATCATGAAAACGATTTTTCGCGATTTGCAATTGAGTGTTTTGTTACATCTTTAACACTTAATAAATGTTATAAAGGACAGCAACACTAACGCAGTTTTCATCCATCCCAACCCCAGCAGTTTCTGAAACAGCCCAGGGCGTTGCCATGTTGGACAAGTTAAACACAGAAACTGTTGTTGAAGTAAATATCAAACCAGGCGTGGACAAACAGATATTTGACAGGAAAAGGGCAGTCCTTTGTCGTACCTGTACCGGTTCTATAGACTGCTACAATGGGCTTCTCGTTCAAAGGTTGTTTTTCCTACTTTCCCGATGGTTGTGAATAGGGATA
>NW_017803213.1:470795-506112 GCF_001625305.1 Branchiostoma belcheri
CTTAAGAAATTCTGGGAACTGGGAAGAATTCTGCAGAATTGTGTTAATCCCCATGGGGTCCTCGATGGCCACTACATATACATATTTCATACATCATTTTTATCAGTTTACAATTATATCAGCCCATCTCACAACAACCACGATTAGTCCTATTCTTCAAAGCAGTGCACAATCTAGTCTCCATACCAATACACCATTACATTACAAGGAACACTAACACTACAAGGGGCCACCCCCTTAGATACACAACTCTCAGTTGCAAAACAAACATTTTCAGAGCCAGTTATTTCCCAAGAACTATAATAGAATGGAACGCATTACCACAACACTTAGTGACACAACTATCTGTCGACACATTCAAGACGGGGTTGGCCCTGCACTTGGGCCACCCCGTCCCACAGATGTAAGTCGGGATCGCTTATTGCGGCCAGTCACAAAATTCACAAATTTATGTTCGTTTGTTTGTTTTCATGCACTTTCTTCACCACACCCCACCGGCCGCAATAGCCGTGCACCCTGAGCGGGATGCCCTAGATAGGGCTTTGCTCAGTATTTATAGAAAAGAAAGAAATGGCTCACGGGGTGAAGTGAGTGTGTGTTTGTACATGGTCTGAGTATCATTTCAAACCAGGACAGGCCTGGCTGCCATCACAGGTGCATGGTAACTTGTCAGACCCAATGCATAGAACTGGTGAAGCACTAGGGGATGAGTAGTACAGTCTCCTGGCTTCCGGGATTTGAACCTCAAAGCTCACAAACCAAGTCTGGACCAGTTACACTGGTCTGTTGGTGGTGCTGGGACCCCATTACACTAGTACTACATTGGCACTTTGGTAGAGTGTTTGGAGTTTGGCACTGTTAGTGTATAAGACTAGCATGTCCCAGAAACTCTACAAACAGGTAAACACAGGGAGAAAAGACCGTGTTTGTAGTAAGCAGAGAAGTGTGTGCAGTTATTCACTCAAGGGGAGCATACCCCGGTAAATCAACATTGTTTGCTTTCATATGCCTCTTTGAATGCTTTCATGCTGTTTGTGGTTGCAATACATACAGGATCCGGATATAATGTATTTTGTCACATGTACCCTAAGACATTATATTACTGTATTATACTGAATACTGTTGTATTGAACTCACTGTGACTCTCACTTGGTTTCAAATAAAGTTTATCTTATTTCTGTGTATTTACAATGCAAATATACCATATATACCATATAACTATATGCAAACAGTACCAAACTTTATAACACCAGACGATCCCATGGAATGTGAACAGCTGCTTCAAATCAGGCGAAAACTAGCCGTTATGTGTTGGTTACCACAGGAACAAATCCGTATTATATCGAATTGCCAGAATCCTAGGTAGCTGTTTTTCCTCTCAGTCTGTGCCTACTGTTTTGATGAATAGTTCCGAACTTGAAACTTGATAAATGAATGGAAATCTTTAGCGTGTCGGTGCGTGAGCAACGCCCCTCGAAATTCCCGTTAACTACTTGTAATGCATGAAAGTGGTTTTAGCATAGCCCCTACCAGGCCCCAGAAGCGGCTGGAGAAAGTAGAATGGGGAGAGTAGAAATTGGTCCATTCACCAGTTTATCTATTTGCGAATTTTATACATCAGGAAAACGATTTTTCGCGATTTGCAATTGAGTGTTTTGTTACATCTTTAACACTTAATAAATGTTATAAAGGACAGCAACACTAACGCAGTTTTCATCCATCCCAACCCCAGCAGTTTCTGAATCAGCCCAGGGCGTTGCCATGTTGGACAAGTTAAACACAGAAACTGTTGTTGAAGTAAATATCAAACCAGGCGTGGACAAACAGATATTTGACGGGAAAAGGGCAGTCCTTTGTCGTACCTGTACCGGTTCTATAGACTGCTACAATGGGCTTCTCGTTCAAAGGTTGTTTTTCCTACTTTCCCGATAGTTGTGAATAGGGATAATCTCGGAAGTGTTCTCCCTGAAATCTGATCCTCAGCTTTTAAAGAGTCTTTTGTTAACACACAATGGACAAACAGAATGACGACTGTATATTCACGCAATCGTCTAGCCATTCGGCCTCTAATGATATAAACACTCTCTTTCTATAATATTCTGCATACACAACCTCCTTTGTACATCAAACAACGATACCTGTTTCCACGTATGATGCGTCATTTTTAAAGAAATAATATTTTTTTCTAAAAATGGACTTCGATTCACATGTACGTGTGCAAGCAGGCGTATGGAGGCTCACACGAGAACATACCAAGTCCTGGGTCATGCCTACATAGTGAAATGTGTGTTTAGAAAATATTTCATACAAAGCACCATACTGATAAAAATCTTATTAAATTAAGTCAATGATCATTATTGTTACGTATTTACAGTGACAACGTCAAAACTCATTTCATCGTGAGAATACAAAAATAAATATATATCTCTAAGTTTCCTCATGATCAGCTCTCACAAGATGGTACAAACGGTAGACTTTTCACTGTTTGCTACAGACGAATCTGTCCCAGTCTGTGTCTTGGTGGCTTGAATCTTCCTCCGCGCCTCCTCGACCTTGACTCTGTCCATGTGTTCCTCTAACTGCGTCACCAGCGCTGTGACGTCACGTAGCTCGGCCTGTAACTGAGTCATCCTCTTGTCTTTAGCCTCGTGATCTTTGGCCGCTCTCTGCAACCTCACTTCCAAGTCTTTGATTTTCTGTTCGTCCTTTTCTTTCTCCTCTAACATGTCCGTGATGGTTTGCCGCAAACATTCCTCTGTGGTCTTCCCCTCGTTGTACTGCCGAACCAGAAAGTCTCTCTCCAACTTTAGGGACGCCGCTGCCTTCGCCTTCTCCTTGATGTCCCCTCCGCTTCCCTGAGACGCCAGCTCGTCGTCTTGTTGTTTCCTCAGCAGTTTTTGCAGTTCTTTGATCCTTCTGGCTTGTTCTTCGACTTTCTCTTTCTCCCCGTCAAGCTGGAGTTCCAGGATGCCCACTTTCTCCTCATAGTCTCCCCTCATGGCTTTCAGCTGCTCTTTCAGACCGTCGTTTTCTGCCTGTAGATCGGGTTGAGTCGGTGGTTCGGTGTCAGTCTTGGAGGCAGGATCTTGTACCGTCTCTGAAGTCGGAGAAGTTGTGTCGTTGTTGGAAGAACTCGGCTCCTCTACAGAAGGTTCAGCTGGCTGAGAGTCGACAGGAGTCGGCTCTGCTTGCGTGGTTGTGTCCTCGACAGGAACCTCGGCAACTTGAGGCTTGGGTTCTTCTGTGGTGGGACTGGGCGACTGTGGCTCCAGCCCGATCCCGGAGTCCCTCAGACTCACTGTTGCTTCCATCTCGTCTTCAAGCAGCTCATCCGATATAGCTCCCGAGTCCGCTTCGTCCACGCCTTTACTCTTCTCACCTGCCGTGTCGGGAACATCTCCGTCCGCTACAGGCGGGCCCGACACGCCGTCACCAGGGGACGCCTTGTTGACTCCCGTCGTCTCGGGCACTTTAGAGTCTCCCACCGCGGGCTGGGACGCACTTTCACCGGTCTCCTTCTCGAATTCGTCCTCATAGGTACCAGTGTCAGCCATTTTGCCGTGCTGAACGACTTGCAGTCTGAAAGAATGAGATCGACAATACTCGAGAAAACAAAGCTGGAAAGTTTTGGATACTCGACAAGTGCGTAGTCTCCCAGGGGAGTACTTCACCAGGGCGTACTTTGACCTTAAAACAACTTACTAAGATGTCAATGGGAAGGGACTTTTTATTTTTACCGAGGGGGTGGGGTGTGTGACTCGGTTTTTACACCAATCAAACATTAGTTATTACATTCTATTTTCGACCGAAATTTGAATACCTTTAGAAATAAAAACACTTGCGGTAAACATGAAACATGGTGTAGCTTTCTTAAAACCACAGGCAATTGCAGGTTACATCACAATCTTTTGCTGTTACACCCCAAAATCTTGGCGAAAGTGGTCTGTCCAGGTGAGCGGTAACCCAAGACGACCAGTGTTGATTACCGTTCCTTGGAAACTGTATGTACATTCGCGGTGCCCCAGGTATTCATGGACACAATAGTTCTAAAGGCTACAGGTCAGGCTGAGCAGTGGGTCAGCTGTTGGTGATGCAGCAATGGTTTCAAGTTAGCTGCAGGGGTTGGCGTTTGCAATAGTAGTCTAGTCTAGTAGACTTTCTAATACTCCCAGGCTTCAGAAACGGCTCAGCGGACAAAGTAGAAATCGGCCAACTAGACAGATAACATGCCATGGGAGATGGTAGCCTGAATGCCAGACCCGTAGCACACTGGGCCCAAAGTAATATTCAGTGTGCACACTGGATAACCAAGGAGGTTTAAACTTGTACTTAATCTCCATGGGATAACTAAGTGTGCTATGGGTCTGGCATCCAGGCTACTGATACACATGACTAGGGAGATAGTCCATTGAAGGATTAACTCCCCTGGCATCTTTTCTGTTTATAGACATGGCCGATTTCTATTATTAGCTTTCCATCCGCTTCTGAAGCCCGGTAGAGGCTACACCAATCAATAGCTGCACACCTCGAGCTATGCATCATTACCGTCAGACCCAACCCCCGCTGTGCCCCGTGTAAAACAAACAGGTGTCTCCTTCCGGCTCATACACGGCAAAGAACCTTGTGTGGCGTATCGATACTGCCTGGCCATTTTGATACTGTCTTGGCCTCCCCTAGGATCTGCTTTAATATAGATATAGTATATATAGAATAGAGATTAGGTGTTCCAGTCTGTCCAGCCTCAACAGTTATTACACTGAAGAAAGTAATGAAGTTTTTCTTTTTCTCAACAACAAGCCCAATAATGTTAAAATTTGCAAAAGCAAAGTATCAGTCAAAAAACCGACGGTAAGCGTCGCCGTTGCTTGACCCTTACATCAATTCTTCCAAGGAACTTCAAACTTGAAGCTCCTTGGTTCTTGGTTTAAATCCTACCTGCGACATTAAAATGCGCATACGCGTATACTGGCATCTGTCTGATTTGTCGCACTTGTTTGGTTGCGAGGTCAGAGGTCAGGAATCATGTGATAGGTCCTCACTCTACTACATGCCATTTAATGAACATGCCAGAAACTTTGATACTAGCATGGAGGTATACCCATGATACTAGTTGGCCGGATGAGGACACCGTTTGCTTCATCCAGATGACTTTCGGCCGACGTCATAGCCCGAAATGTGCTCTGCACACGGCACCCAAAGAACCACAGTCGTGCCGTGTGCAAAACACGTGTAAGTGGTGGTACGCACTTTCTCAGTCCGTGGCGAACAGGTAAGATTTTCACTCATTTAGACCGCCAATCCGTCATTTTCTCTCCGGTGAAACGTTACAGAAGACACTGAGGCCACTTAGTGCAACTTGTATTGTTTCGTTTCGCTCTGATGTCTGGTATAATCCCAATTTTCGGTCGGGATGTCAAAGGTCGCTGACCGGAACTGACGACTTTTTTCCCCGAAAGTAGCGTCATCTACTTCAGTCTTCATCTTATTTTTCCCTCGATTTTCCTGGTGTATTTCTCACACAGGTGAATTATTCTTGTGCGCTGACTTTCTAAGCGTACCGAGGACAAAGTTGGCGTATGTGTTCAGGCTCTGCGGTTCGTAGATTAGAACGGAAAGACGGTTGCCATATGGCGGGAACCTCGCCGCGTCCTCTGCCCCTCCCACCGCAAGGCAGAGTCCATACGTGAACAAACCCACGCCCTCCACAGATGGCTCCGTTTTCATACTACCGCGTGTTGACACAAACACCCATGGTGGAAAATAAGAGGGCATGATTTGAAAGGGGGAGGGGAGTATAAAATTATAATTTATGTGGGTGGCCAACTATCAAATTCGAAGCCTTTCTAGCAAAAGCCCAGCGGACCCATGGGGGCCCCCAAGCCCTTTTCCGTAGAGCGTAATCGGCCGTTTTAATTCTACGTAGAGCGTAGACGGACCCTCTAATTCAACGTAGAGCGTAATTGGCGCATTTGGCGAAGAGCGTAATTCGCTGTGTTATATCTACGTAATGCGTTGTAGCTATCGGGAATTAACCGTAAAGCGTAATCGATTAATTGTGCGTAGAGCGTAATCCAAGCCGCAAACGGGAACTCGAGGCCTCGCAAGTTCCGGGTTGTCGCGGCGCTCGAGGTCTTTCTTGCTCTATCCCCTTCTATATAATCGAACAATCCACTAGACTTGTTCCCAGAGCCATACACAAGAACAAGGCAACACATGGGAATGATCCCACAGTGCGCTGGGTACGAGATTGACCTTACCATCGGTGACGTACAGGAGGACCATTGGCCAAACGCCACAGATGGCCACAGATGAAGGCCTTAGAACCACATGACTTGTAATGCCCAATATAGGGGCCCTCAAGACGTTTCTTAGCGGGAACATCATTGCTGATCAACGGCCAGGGTGATGGAGGACACTCCCGAAAAGAGCAATGTCATCCCCGTCATTGTGCGGGTGACGGGTAACGCGGGACCGTCAGCATTCGGCAGCTGAGTCGTTTTGACAAATTACGCTGTATTGTTTGCGGCCTTTTCTACCTTCGGACGACAACCCCACAAGGCTCAAAGGTCCACTTTTTGGTCCACTTTTTATCTAAAGGTCCAAGACTTTTCTTTAAAAGACGGACTGATTCGTGTCACCAGCAAGGCTGGAATCCGTCGTAGGAAAACTGCTCACTTTGTCATTGAAAAAGTTATCTCTGATTTTTTCTTTGAAACCCTCTAAAACGCAGGAAATGCCATTTCAGAAGATTCATTTTTCAAAATTTCCCGGGGGAGCATGCCCCCGGACCCCCCTAGGAACCTCGCGCCTTCGGCGCTCGCCTACGGCGCTCGTTGCCCCCCCCCCTTCAAAATCCTGGCTACGGCCATGTTACCTCCATTTACGGATCGCCTTCCGATCTTCGGGCGATCGACCCGTGGTCAAGTTGGTACCTGCGGTAAATACTAGTACTGAATACCCCGTTTTGTATTCTATACTTTCAATGTATAAGAAAGTGACCGCCGGTTACTACTTTTAATTCAAGTTATGTCACCTCTACATGTGATAAATCAAAAGGTTTTCACGCAAACATGCAGTTGCTAGGTGATTGAGTTCTGCATAGTGCGTTCGCGGAATCTTTCGAATTTAGCGTAGAGCGTAGAGAGGCGTCCGGAATTCAGCGTAATACGTAGCCAGCTCTCAAAATTTAGCGTAGAGCGTTGTCGGGACCCCCCCTTGGAGGCCCCCACCCATATGTGGTGAATCGTTCGCCAAAAAAAACAAAATTACATGTATTGCCCCGCTATGAATTATGTCATAGATTTATAGTGATTGAAGTTAGTGAATTTCTGGATGGTTATGATAAGTACCAGTTGATCTTCTAGAGCTAGCCTGGTTTAGTTCTTGGAACTCAGTGAAACCTAGTAAAAATGGAAGAAATGTTCATCTTTTGTACTGCTGACCCCCTTAAAAATGGGATGACAAGAAGTTGTGCATGTGTTACTTACAAACAATACAAGTGACCATTACATTGCTTGAAATGACCATCAATGACAGCACAGTTACACCTGTCACCAACATTCTGTCCAACCACCAAAATTATTATTATGGGGGCCCAGCATGGGAGTAGGCAGTGATTACAAATTAATTGCTCAAATTTTTCTCCACCAATTAAGGAATATGTTTACTTCTCAGAGCTGATTTTAAATTACTTAAGATCTTAAGGCTTGAATTGCATTAATTTTGGGTGGCTGCCCATAAATTATGAAGACTGAAAAGACCTGATTACGCCTCACAAAACAGGGCATGCAGGGGCCATAAGCTTTCAGTGTTTGCTTCCTGTCATGAAAAGGGCTTGTCTCACCATAATCTGAAAGACAACGCTGGGTTCGATGAAAATTAGAAGTCCAAGAGATATTCTGTTGATTGTGCATATAATAACGGTGATGGTGAATCTTCTAATAATGCTATTTCCTCCACTCCACCCAGTGCTGACTGCCCTCAGAATGAGTGACAGGGAGTGTTACAAGTGCCACGAGATTGGCCACTTCGCCAGGGAATGTCCCTCGGAAGGCGGTCGCGGCGGCGGTGGACCCAGGCGGGGCCCATCTCGTGGTGGCTTCCGTGGCAGGCGCTCGGAAGGTGAGGTTTCTTCGCTCAGTGGTGATCTGACGTCCCACCGCAATGCTACAGTACTGAAGCAGTAAACATTGTCATCATAGCTCAGTAATTTTGTAATAGCAGCGTGCAAAATATCTGGTAGCCCAGTTGCCCCGGGTTTTTGAACCTAGGTAGCCCAGTGTGCTACCTGAATTTAAAGAATGCCCTCCCCAAAATCATGCCCACTTGGCTTGCACCACTGTATCCGGCAGATGCTTTTTAATTTTAGGTATTAATGGCTATTACTAGTATCAGTTAACTAAAGGCTGTTATAAATATTGTCAAAGGCTTATGTATGTAACATTACTTAATTTGAAGAAAGTAGTAACTTATAGGTGGGGCAACCTAAAATTCTGATGCGCAACCTAATTTTTGCGGCAACCTGGTTCAAAAAAGTATATTGTACACTGAATAGTATACAGTCAAAACCTTTACAGGTGACCACCTCTATATAAGGACCATTTGGCCACTGTGACCACTTGTGGTCTACTTGGACAGCTTAACCGACTGTACATGATGCTGGATACATGTAATACAAAGCTTGTAATACAAGTTTGCCGCATTGTATTACATGATGTAGTGAAGAAAGTTGCACAGACTGCAAACCTTGTTTTATACAAATGACATAATTTTCTACCCCCAGATCGCTGCTTCAGGTGTAATCAGAAGGGACACATTGCCAAGGATTGTACTTCACCTGACGGTAAGACTTACTGAAAGGAAAAAGTTCCTGGTTGATAATTAAATTTTTCTGTGAAATGTCTATTTAGGCTACAGTACTTTTGGGCGTTTTCGTTTTAGATGAAGTGAAAGGTTGAGCCATCAATACATGGTACAGGTTGTTGGATAAGATGAATGCAATTTGGGAACCCAAAACATTACACACTGTATATAATATATAATGAATCCCACATTTCTGTGTGTGTGTGACAGGTGCACATGTAACAACTATACAACCTCTAGAATTGCAAGAATATTAACTATTTTAATGTACAAAACTGTTTTGCACCTGTTTCACTGTACCATCCACTGTCTTTGTCATGTGTTGACACAGCATGAAACATAACTGTTGTGAAAGTAGTATATGAGACAATATTCATCTTACTCTTTCTCTATCATTACAGATGTGTGCTACAACTGCAGGGAGTCAGGCCACATCGCCCGCGACTGCCCCAAACAGATGTCTGATGAGCGTAAGTTGTTAGATAGGAGTTGGTTTGCAGGGGAATTGGGAGGTAGAAAGTCCTCAAATAAGACCAGAAGAGGCACATCAAACCTGCCTGTGTACCTGCCTATATGCACAGGCTGGTACTGGCCCCTTGCTCCCCTCTGTCAGGTACTTCAAGCCAGCCCCCACATGAAACCCTGAGAAGAAAATTGCCGACATTAATAGATATTTAATAAAACAGCTCCACAAATGGGACACTTTGGTGCCCTAGTTTAGTTATGTTCTGTGCACATTCAGAGTAACAAATTCTCCATGTCATCACAGCTTGCTGCTACACCTGTGGCGAGCCTGGCCACATCGCTCGCAGCTGCCCCAGCAACACCGCAAAGTCGCAGGAGTGCTACAACTGCGGGGAAATCGGCCACTTGGCTCGGGAGTGCAACATGTCTCGGGACAACCGGCCACGTCGCGGCGGTGACGGCCGCAGCTGCTACAACTGCGGGGAGACTGGCCACATCTCCAGGGACTGCCCCGAGGCCAGGAGCGCTGGCAAGTGCTTCAAGTAAGGAGTCTTCTCTCACCTTCCATTGTAACCAACAAGCAAACCTACAACAAAAATTATTAAGACTGAGAAGGCATAAAAAATGATAGAAAGTTCGTGCTCATGAAATGGACACAAAATATCCAGACAGGAAAAGTTGAGAAACTCTAAAAATGCATTGACACCCAGAATCATAGAATGTTACATAGTGATGATGTTGCTGTAAATCAGTTACACTTTTTCAGGAGTAACTTTGGCTTGTTGGAAAGGAAAGGGATCTAGCATTTGTGTCAAGACAGAAAACCTTCTGTCTTTAGAAAAATGTGCTACTTACGTTAAGAATAATGCAGTAATAAGAATGTATGACATAATTATGACAAACTAAGCATACAGTACAAGTGTACAGGATGAAAATTGATAACTCTTGCTGATTTATAATTGACCCTCAATGATAGTATTTTGGGAGGCAATAAAGCAGTAAAAACGAAGACATCTTATTTTTGTTCCTGTGGCATGAAAACATCAGGCCTCTGTGAGAGCACATGGCACAATGTATTGCACCTGTCCAAAACCTGTAATGTATTGTGCATAACATTTCTTAAGGTTGTATTCAAGCATGAGAATCCAGTCCGTAGTTTTCAAGTGTTGTCGGAAAATATACCACCTGCAACTGGCAAATTGCTGATGTAACATTGATCAAACATCCAACAAAAACTGTGAAAAATCCCGGTTTTGCGATCTATGATGAGACTATCTATGGTAATTATCTATAGAGCAAGATTATAACATGAGATTCCTCATCTTGAAAAAGATTTGCTCCCATAATGGTGATGACAGGACTTCGTGTCTAAGGTAAATGTAATCACAGAGCATCAACTGCATGGCTTTAGAAATTGAAGAGCTAAATATTTAAATATGACAAGGAAATATCACACAATTAAGATAGTATTTTACCAGATTCTTGCAAATCATTTCTCATAATGGATTAGCTCAAGAAAAACAAACTCTTAAATCTCTGCAGCCCCCTTCCCCTAGACAATATCCTAGTGTGTAAAAAAAAACATGTTGTCCTTCTGTCTTGGTTCCGTAGGTGCGAGGAACGCGGCCACTTTGCCCGTGATTGCCCTTTGAATAAGGAACAAGATCAGGTGAAGACAACAACTTCATCCATGCTCAGTACAGGAAACTTGTCCTGACGACCAAACGTAGTTCATGAAGGAAAGACAGCACGAGTAATGTTCCATTTGGCCATAACAGCACTTCAGCAACTAGTATGTTGCAAAGGGGCAATTCTACTACTTGGAGAGTTCTGTAGGCCAGTCTGACGACTCATTGCTCTTGCTTCCTACCTTCATGAGCCATGTCTGGCCATAAGGCATCACCGGATCCAACCAATCCTGGCAGTTATAACAGCCACAACAACAGCTAGCCGCTTTTGTCTTTCCTTGATTTCTGTTTGAAAGAAAATCTGCTTCGAAATTTATTTAGCATTTGATCAAGGAAGGAACAAGTTACATACTGGCTTGGAAACCTTTCTGGGGGTATGAAACGGAAGTCACTTAGTGAATTTATACCTGTCTGGATTGTTCTGTATAATACAATCAGAAACTATATTTACTAATACTAGCTGAGCAATTTCCAATTGTATCATTAATTGTCAGCCATTTGCTCAGGTTCCTTTACTTAATAACTAAGTTACTTTGTTTTAAACAAAAACAAAAATCTGGAAAATATTGCACAAGATTACAGTTATTGGCTTGGGATTGAAAGTAGAATGAGCTTAACTTCCTTAGACTCTTATACCACGTTGAACAGGACAATCTAATTCAATTCAGGCCTTAGTAGTAGACTGATTGCATAGCCAAGCCACTTGCATCAAAATGTGGAAATGCAAAATAAAACAAAATGCAAATATTCAGCAGACATGCAGCCACTCTCATTGGTCAAACTGCTAATTGTCCTTCTCTCATTGGATGGACTGCTACTTGCCCTTCTGTTATTAGTTGGACTGCTAGTTACCATTCTCTCATTGGTAGAACTGCTGATTGCCATTCTTTCATTGGTTGGACTGCTCATTTAGTCATGAACAGTCAGTGTAGGCTCTCTACCATCTGGCGTGCACAGAAATCAAGGAGGTCATGTCAAGTGTCTGTTGCAGAAGTAGTGTGCTGTTAGTCCCAAACCCTACTTTTCTGGTTAATTCTGTAGTGAGCATGCACTGTAGAAGTTCCTGTGGTTGTTGTGCTCTTCTGGGCACTTTCCTTTTTCAATCCAAATACAGACTGACTCAGCTACATTAGAGAACCTCTTAACTAAACCTTTGATTTCAAACTTTGTTCATTTACAATAACCTCCAAGCCCACTAGGCTACAGATTGTTTTGGGAAGGACAATTTGTGGGGTTTGGTGAATATAAGTTGTCATCACTAGACCCTATCATACTCTTGCCACTTCTACAAGCTCTGTAAGGCCACACCGATTTAATTTTATGGATGACATCCGCGCGCGCATTGATTTTCGCCCGATCTCAAAAAAAAAAAAAAAAAGAATCACGTATTCCGAGGCTCTGGCCTGGCTTTAGGCCTGGGTAGTGCATGGTGGTGATAACTCTGGTTGACGGCAGCCAGGCTACCGAAGCTCCAAGACTCAAGAACTCAGTACATACGTACAGCAGTGTCGATTCATATATTCCGCAAAAATCCAGCATGTGTCGGCCTGTCGTATACGTCGCTATGTAATGCGCCAAATTCACAATACCAGGTTTGTATTCCTGTGGTTTTGTAGCATTTTTATTTTTGGCCGGATTTTTATTTTTTTTCGCCCGCGCGCACTAGTTTGGGGGTCTTCAGAGGATGTCATCCATAAAATTAAATCGGTGTGGCCTAACATTCATAAGCAAGTATACACTGTTAACTTATACTGGATGGTGTGGATTACAGCCTCTATAAACAATCCTATATGCTGGCATTCTCGTTAGCCGTCTCATGATTAGCAACAGAAGCATGGTTACTGTGTTGTACTTTGAAATATGTTTGAACTGGTTTGATTGGAATAGGCCAAGAAAGCTTAATTCTTGTAGAATGTGCAAGAAAAAATTAAAGCCTAGGGAAGAAGTGTATACAATGTATATGTACATGATACATTAAATATTCTGTTGATAAACTGTTGCCTACAGAACAGTTTGTTATTACCATAGTTCTGCTTAGCATTCTAGCATAAGTTAGTGTTGTTTTTGAAACTATACCAGTATAAAGTATAATTCAATAAGTACTTCATAGTAGTAATGACCAATGTGATGAAAATGTCTCTTCCATTTTTATATTCCAGATGTAACGAGCCTGGTCACGAGGCGCGCAACTGCCCCACCGTCAGCACCAATTGTTATAACTGCGGTGAGCCGGGGCACTTTGCTCGCGAGTGCTCCTCAGTTGCGTGAAGATTCAACCTCTGACCTAGGATCAGCTTTTGGCATCTCCTACGGACGAACCCCTGCCCCAAGAGTTGTGGAGGGTGGAGTCAGTACGGCAGAGCTCGCACAACGGACGTGTATAAGAATAAAAATAAACTTACAAACACCTGATGTTATGTTAAACCGATTATATCAGCCTATGTATAATCTTGACAAAAAATTTTGTGTAGTGTTGGAGGGGGAGTTGGAGTGGTCAGGGGGCAGCTACTATTTTGCAGTTCGTTGATTGTGTTGCACTGTTTGGGGCACGTTGCACATGGGGAGGTGTGTGCACATGCACGTCATGCGTGTGCAGATGCTAACTGCAAAGTGCAGGTGTAACGAGGCGGTGAACCAACTTAATTTTCACATCTGTGGCGTAAAGGGGAGGGCGGACCTGGAGTTCCCCAGGTTTTGTAGACACCTTTGGATGGATGTGGACTTCTGTGGTTTCGGGTTGACAATGGAGAAACACTGCTCGTTTTTGACAATTTTTATTCTATTCTCTACATAGCACATGGGATATTTGGAGTTCTAATCTCAGCAGAAGTTGGAATCAGTGTGCCTGATTCCCTCCCTAACCACAGGACTCCCATCGCTCCAAAGGACGTAATAGGTAGAAGAGCAACGTTTACTGAGAAGTTGCTTTTGCATCAGCCATTTTTGTTTGTGATTGACAGTTTGCAACAGTGGGTATCCTTCATATAAAGAATCCTTTTCAACTTTGTTCTCTCTTACTAGTTAGTATTTGCACAGCATCAGTTGGCAGTTTAGAAACTGTAACAGTTAGTATTACCATGGAAAGTTGCATGTGGATTTTGTCAATGCAGTATGATAACCAATATTTCTACAGTTGTTCCCACTCGCATGAAGCCAAGACAATTCTTTGATTTTCTGACTTTCTGTAGTGAAGGTATGATATGCTTTAGTGATTGTAGGTGGATAGGTATGAATGTATCACACGTAGAAGTATAGTACTCAGTGCAGTCTATAGCCTTTGTTTAAGAACCCGTAATGCTTTAAGGCAACAGTTAAGACTTAAGAAGTTGTTACCCCACGAATTTATACACATGAGTGGAGGAGAGACGAGAGCACTACCGGAGACCTCTGCAGACAATATGCAAAAATTGTTCGTACAACACCAAGAAGAAAAGTACTCACTTAGACCACACAGTTCTAAATTTAGAACTATCAACTACTCATGCTGCAATCTTGTGCATCATACTTCTTTGAACATGACAGAACAAAATGTTCTAACTTCATTCACAACATGTTGTTTGCGAGTTCCTGCTTTTGAAGTACAGTAATTTTTGCTTTTGCATAACTTGTCTCCCAGGGGTCTCCAGTATAATTGTTTCATTCATTTAAGGTCTGAGATAAGAAGACCAGTGTTTCTGCATTGTACCTATTGAAGTTAGATAACTTCTCGCTGTGGAGGCAGCAGAGTTCCTAGTACTATCATTGTGGCAGGAGTAGTGAGGAGGCGCCTAGCAGAAAATGCTCCGTACTCAGGAAAGTTTATCATCTGTGTTTTTCAAACGTGGCTCCAGTGTGCGATCAGAGGAGGACTTCACATGTGTTCTTGTGCCTATCATTACCAAAGTTTCAGCCTGGCTGTCGCCGCCATGACAGCGAGGCTGCTACGTCGGGAGCCATGTTTGAAAGTTGTCTGTTGTGAGACAGACGAGGGGGTCGCTGTTTCAACTGCCTTTTTTCCCAGCCTGCCTGAAACAGTGACCCCTGGAGGAGAGAGGAGAGGTGGAAATAAAACAGTTCAGTGCAAATATTTTGTTTGGGGTGATTGGCATGATAAAAAGAAAAACAATTGCATGTGCAATTTGAAAAGCTCGTTTTGTACATGACATTATAGTCAAGAATTTTCAGAAAAATGCACTTGTGACTTGAACTTTACTTTTACTTTCACCATATAGAGATGGCATTGTCAACCATTTTCAACTGTTAATTGTCAGTCATCCCAACTGGAATTCTTGCTTTGTTGGCAAACTAACTGTTCTGGTCAAAGTGTCAGTTTGACACCCCAGCTGCCAGTCTTGGCCACAGGAAAGAATGGCAGGGGGTGTTAAACTAAACTCTGATGTACCAAAAAGGAGGTACACAAGACACCGCAGTGTCATTGTCATATTTGGAGAAGTTACTAAAGTGCCATGGACAAAACTTAAAAAAAAAAAAACCTTGAAGGTGCTGTATGTTGGAAAGGATGTACCAGGCGAATTCTGTATCAGAGCTCTTATTTTGTTTACAGAGCACTATTGAGCACAGATTTAAAAAGAAAAAATTGTAAATTATTTTTGGACTAGTTTAGCTGGACACCTAAGGAGAGATGGAGGAGCGATAGGATGCAGGTACCAATATTGTAGTTATGTCTGCTTTGCTGGGGAGACCACAAAACCTATTTTATAACAATAAAGTAGGCGTTGGAGGAGACCGCTGTGTCCAGTGTTTTTTTATATGGTATGCTGTGATTTGAGCGCAGTCTAAAGTCTTTGATGTGTGTGTGTGCAGTTGAAGTTGGAGATGGTTCAGGACAATATGTATTCCTCCAAAAAGTTGAGCCAAAGAAAATCTAGCTGGTGAGAACATGTCATACATTTATGTCCCTTAGCTGAAGTTCATGTCCATGAAATAATATCGCATTCAACTCATCCATCCCTGTACTCAACCAGTGCCATTGACACACCACAGATGATCTGAAAACCCTTTTAGGTTTTAACATTCCACTGTATCATGTTGGTCAATTCTTTGATATTATTATCCCAATTGTTTCTGTTGCCTGCCCTTCTTCATTAGCCTCTACCAGGCACCGCGGATCGCTGGAAAAATAGTAGAAATTGGCCGAAATAAAGTATACCAGAGAAGACCCACGTGGGTCATGAATTGGCTCTTCTATGGCCCGGGATCTTCGCTAGTATACTTTATTTCGGCCAACTTCTACTATTTTTCCAGTGATGTGAGGTGCCTGGTAGAGGCTACCTCTTCATCCCGCTACTGGTTCTTGCATGACGGATTTGGCTAGGGTTGACTACTTGGACTTACCAACACAAATTTATGTATGTAACAACTTTATACATCAGAATTTTGATAAAATTTTATTTCTGAATGATAAGACATGACTACAAATTGAATTATTTTTATGCCTTACAAATTGCATTAAGAAGATTAAGCTCCACTAGAAAACAAGGTGACATAATGCCTTAGCTACATAGCTAGGCTATAAAACCACAGGAAACCCCCTGCTGCATTGCACAGCATACATCTAAATGGTTCAGATGTACAGTGAAATTCTTAGCTAGCTATTTGCCATGTGATAAGGTGCAAAAAGCTGCTGCCACAGCCAGGCCAGTTTTCCTCCCAGGGTAGTCAGCATGGGAGCCATGTCCTGTCTGCTACCTGATGACACTGCCAGGAAAAGAATATAATTATGTATCATAAAAAATTGGTCATGCAAACTCTATGTATCATTCAAAACAAGTACAATGACAATTATGAAAATAGACAGAAAAATGCCTTGGTACAATCGTTTTATACGTCCATATTCAAGTTTTTCTCCCTTCCTTCTGACTTCATGCTGTCCATTTGCTCTGTTCACCTATAATGTCCCAAAACCAAGGAAATAAATTATGGCGTAAGAATGAAGCATTAGTGATCAGTCTAAGGATAAATCAAGATTTGCAAAGGAAGGTCTGAAAGCTCTTTGCAAGGTGTTTTATCACACCACTTCCTACCACATGGTACAGAAGAAAATGAGCACAGGACAGAGAGGAAAGAAAGATATTTGAACATGAACTTGAACATGATAAGTTTAAGGAAAATAATGCCAAATAAGTAGGAAGCATGAAGATCACATACACATTTCAGAGAAGAAAAATACATTGCAACTTACTGAACTGGTTTACTAATCACCAAAGGAGTTGAAGAAAAGCTGAGAATCAAGACAAGAAAAACAGTGGAAACATGTTGATACAAACACCATCAAGGTCAGTGTATTAATCATCTTGGATTGGTGCGATTGTGTTGTACAACATTGTACTGTTACATTCACAATATTCAATCCACATACTGTTTGCAACACTATACAAAGTCCTTAGTTGAATTTCATTAATTTGCCAATCTACATAGGTTGTTGTCTAGTTTACCTTTCCTTCTCTTCAGTGTGAGAGTTAGGACAACCCCAATCACTCCCAGAAGAACTGCTATTGTCACAGGTCTGGCCGGACGTGTTGGTAACATGTTGTATTTGATCCAGGACATCACAGTCACCATGGCACCTGTGAAGGGCAAAGAGGAAAGAAAGATATTTGCAAATGAACTGAGACAGATAAATTCAAGAAAGTGTATATACAAATGTACTACCAAACAGGGTAAGGCCACACCAAAAATACTGGTAGCAAGCAAACATCATAAAAAGGCAGAGAGTAGAAAGAAAAATATAATTATGAATATTCACTCCATAGATCGACAAAACACCCAACATCTTTCCTGCAGTTCTCGTGCAGACTGTGTCTCACCTTGTTGCTTGTTTACAGAGTCTGCACCTTGACTACTGGTCTGGAAGGGAATAGAGAATTCTTTTAGACTAAAAAACTGAACAAAAGTTAAGTAAAGAAAATACAAGCACAGAATCTTTTCACACCAGCAACAGTGCCAACAGATGTCTTGCTTCTTAAATCATGCTTAAGGTAGGAGTCAACGTTAAATAGCAAAGTCAACATACGTAAAAGATGGAAGTTAAATAACGTAGGGAACCAATCAATGAATGAACCAACAACACACCTGGCCTTCCCTCTCCTCCAGAGATCTCTCCTCAGCCTCTACCAATTGGAGAAAGGCTTTTCTCCTGTCCTCCGTGATGATTGGATGGCCCTCCACCAGGGCTCTGATGTCATCAAACTTGCTGTGCGGCAGGAGGACCAGTAGGATGTAGGCCTCAGCCACCCTGGTCAGGCCCCCTGCCTCCTGGTTCTGGGGGGCGGCCAGCCATGCCTCTGTTACCATGGTGATAGGCGCAAAGTCTTGCATCTTAGAATGCAGAGCAATGCTGGGCGGAAACAAACATTTCAGAACTGTTATGAAAGGACAAGAGCTCACCTACAAAGGAATCCTATCTCACAGCTTCTATGAGTGAAGGGGAGCAAGCAAACAGATTTAACAGTTTTCAACACAAAATCAAGTGACTGTCTGTGACTATGCCACACTTGTATGACATTAAAATTCCTGTGCAGATTAATTGAGAAATACTGGAAGGTCAATTGTTCCTCCTGACTGACCATAGCTGCAGCACTTGTGGCGGGATCTTTTCCAATCCACCGAACACGTCTTGTACAAATGGCAGGACTTCCTGCCAGCGATTCAGCTCTGCAAAAGCCTGAACTGCTACAACTGACAGAGACTCGGCCAACGTACCATTTCTGGAAATAAATCAAGATGTTCAAATAATTTTTTCACCGTCATGTCATGTGTATAACATTATATACAAAATGAGATACAAAGATGAGTATGAGGTATTGAGAGTATAGGTATATTTTTTCTGTGTTGCAGATATATGCCAGTATTAATTGTCGATCAATTACAACACATTCTTCACAATTTTTATGAATTCTACTATCCTAACCTCTTTAGGAAAGCCAGGTGAAGGCTATTCTTCAATCATGTACAAATGGAGTGACGTATCAGTAATTTAAGCATGATCCACTTTGGTTTTGGATGAATTTCAACTTTCACTACACAAAGGAATGACTAACTTAACAAAAAACGTTTTATGGTAGGTCATGATGACCATTGAGTAAAAGGTACATAATGATTGATTCTTGTACCTTTTGTCATCTGGAAGGCCCTTCAATTCATTCTTGCAAAGATCCAGTGCCTCCTCAAACTGCCTCAGAATGAGTAAGTCGTTTGCAGCTTTCAGTGTCCCCATCTTGAAGTCCAGGTCACATGGTACCAGTCAGATGTTTCTCTAGAGAAAGAAGCTTAAGTGTAAGGGCACTAATCTCCAAGCAGATTCTGTGGGGCAAGGATATATTGGCCGCCTGTATCCACTGGCCTCAGGCGCCCCACGTTACAGGTGGTCAATATACAGTGTACACTCCCGTTGTCCCACAGAATCTGCTTGGAGGTTATAAGGGCACCACTGACTTGTCTTCCACACAGTGAGATGGACATGGTCAATCAAATTAACAGTTCAACCAATTAGAGCATGGCAATCTCCAAGCAGATCTTCGGTGGGGGAAGACAGTATCCAAGGCATTGGCCAGTCTGTAACAATTCCCCCACCAAAAGATCTGCTTGGAGATTAGCATTTTTTTTGTTTGTTTTTTTGTTTTGTATTTCTATATTCTGACAGAGGTGGGTGGGCCTATGGGATCACTGGGCTGGACAGAAGGTGCTCTCCAAGCAGAGGTTTAGGCTTTGACTTGAGGCTTTTATCGAGTGGCCTATATATTAGATACTAGTACAATGTACTGTCTTAGGCTGCCAGTTTGATACTGTCTTGTAGCCAGCTTGGAGATATGATAGAAGGGTTTATGAGTCTGAAATATAATGGTGAGAACATATGAATTAAAAATGCCCAAAATGCAATATTGCATAATGATTGGATATATTGACTGATAATGGGAGATGAAAATTGGATATCTTTCAAACACCAAGCAACTTAGAGGGAACACAAACATAAAAATGTTCAGACAACTTGTTCATACAAATCATAGGAAAGTAGTTTATTCATTCATTTAATTCTTTCTTCCTGAAATCCAATGATCATACAGATATAGAATAACAAATTTCAAAATAGAACTACCAGTATTTATGCTGAACAGTTCATACAAACACAGATAAGCAAAATTTCAGCACAACTCCACCTATCTGCTTTTATTCATGAATACAACCAAACTTGTATGTTACAGGACTGTTTATCCATTATGCATGTTGGAACATGACATAAATCAAGAACATTACTACATGTAGTATTACTCAGTTCCACAAGTTAACTATAACATTGAAACTGCCATATCAAACAAGACTTCCAGCAAGTATTTGTTTTTCAGGACCTTCAAGTTTACCCCCTTTTCCTGTGTTTGACCTTTTTACCTCCTGCCACTTTGCCTATCACTCTTTCCCTATTCCCCATGCTGTCAACCTTCTCTGTGAGGACAGACACACAAACCCAGAAGTAAAAAGGTTGTAAAAGTATCTTACAATTTAAGCACTAGACGAGCTACTGCCTTTTTCCTTTCCTTTTCCCCTTCCTCCCTCCCTGCTCCCCTCCCCCATCCCCCCTGGGTTGTTGCTGGGAAGGCAGGTGTAAGGCATGTCCTGTGGACTTGATATGATCAAACAATTTGTTACGGGTGGCGAACTCGTGCATGCACACATTACAAACAGTCGCAGGTTGGGGCACGTCCTTGGGAGTGTCCCTTTGTGACGATCCTTTTGCTCCTCTAGCAGCTTTCCTGGCCTCCTTGGCTTTCTTCCCTGTCAGTTTCTTTGGCTTTGGGCAGTTTTCAGATGTCTGTTCCTCTGTTAGCAAAGGCTCTTCATCTGGTACATCACCTTCGCTATCCTTGTCTGTGGCAACATGCACATTTTCTAGCTCTACCTCTAACTGGTCGAGTAGATCTTCTTCCAAAGGCTGGTTTTCCCTCTGTTGTTGCCGCCTCCTTTTCTTCTGCTTTTTTGAAAGTTTGGGCTTTGGAGTGTTCTCTTCCCATTCTGCCTGCTCCTCCTCTTCTGATCCTGCTCTAACATCGACATCAGGAGTATCTGTGGAGGCATCTGCCTCCTCTGTTGCCATGGTTACCTCCTCCTCCTCTTCTTCCATCTGCTGCTTGAGTATGGCCACTTTCTCCTTGTGCTTCTTGGACTGTTCGTGATTGGCTAATGCTCTGTCTGTCTTGAAGGATTTATTACAAGCCACACAGTAGAGATCATCATAGACTTCCTCTTCTTCTTCTTCCTCCTCTTCTCCCTCTCCATCCTCCTCCTCCTCTTCTTCCTCGTCCCAGCTCTGGTCGCTGTCTCCAAACTCCTGTGCCACGCGAGCCTCCAGGTCGGCCAGCTCGTCCTGTAGCCCTGATGCACACATCCACTCCTGTTCCTTGTACCCTTCCACCTCCTTAGCCTGCTCTCTCTTCAACCGCTCGTGCCTCTCAGCCGCCAGCCTGGCCTGCTCGGCTAACTTCTCCTCCACTCTCTTCTTGTGCGCCTGGACCCTCTTGTCTCTTTTCTTCACAAACGCCACAAGCTGCCGGACTGTCTCGTTGTATTCCTTCTTCCCCTTGTCTCGGAACTTCTTGTTCTCCTTCTCCATGAGCCGGGCCACCCGTCGGTTCGGCGCCTCCCTCGTGTCATACTTTTCTAACCACACGAACGACTTCTTGGTGCAGTAGCTCTGCCAGTAGGCGTAGAAGGGCCTTACAGTGTCCTCATACACCGAGTCAGGCGCTCCAAAGTCTGGCGCCTTTTCCTCGTCTTCGTCTGGTTCCACAAATCGAGCATCCTCTTCAGCAATCTTCTTGAACACATCTCCGTACACTGCGTAGAAACCCTTGTGATCGTCACCGTAGCCAGAGAACACCGCACTGCTGAAATACTGCATCAAGTCCTCACTGTCATCTTTGTAATCTTCCCCCAGCCCTCCCCTCAGGATAGCCTCCCTGTGCTTGTCGTACCAGGCTCTCTCTTGAGGATCGGTCAGGACATCATACGCCTGCTGAATCTCACGAAAAGTTTCGGTGGCCTCCTCCACATTGTCCGGGTTCTTGTCGGGGTGCCACCGCAGGGCGAGTTTCCGGTAGGACTTCTTCAGATCGTCGTCCGTGGCGTTCCTTTGGACGCCGAGCACCTCGTAGTGACACCTGGGCATCGTGGAACTGTCCGTTCGTTCTTCAGTTGATGGTCAGATGTTACTGTACAATTATTGCGCAACACGTGCGAGTTACGCTGCAACCGGCAACGTTTGATGGCCACGTTTTCGTGCTGTCCTTTCAATCTACTGCAATTCGTTGTTGTTGAAAATGATATCTGTAACAAACTCCACTTTCTATAACCTTAAATAGGGTTTTGAAACGCAAAACTTTGCTGAAACGGCCAAGGTTGGACTGCAGTGCTGCCCCCCCTACACCGGTCTCTCACAGGACGTTACGGGGCATGCGCCCTGCACAGAAGTGTCCGGAAGTGCACGAAAGAAACGTATCTAGGACTTAACGTTAATTTCACAACTACAAAAGACACAGAAACCATACCTTTGATCGCTGAGGTGTTTATGCCATTCTTCACAAAAGGCTTCGTCGATGAGAAGGCTGAACAGCGGAGAAATCAGCACAAAAACGCCAGAAAGCTTGACGATAGTAGAAGCAATGCTTCCAGGTCAAAGGACACTGATAACCTGACGCTCCCTAGCGGCATGAATCCATACTACAACTTCCCTGGGAGAAGTACTAAGTGTGTAATGGATGGACAACCTTTCCTTTGGATGCATTGAAACCAATGTTGGAATTCTTTAACGTCCCACGTATGGTACTGAAGAGACTTTGTCATAGAGCATTTTAGCCATGGTGCTGAAAAGATTTCCAATGCATTCCTGCTCTGACTGGCCCAATATACATTTGCACAACAGCTATCCCAAATGACATGTTTGGAATGACATATTTCTATGTTTGACATTGTGCCCTGAAGTTACAGCATGCCAGTTAGGTTATATTTGAGAACAATTAACAGGTTAGGAAGCAATCTTCTTCCTACGGATCGACAAATTATAGAGCTGCCCCAACCGGAAACCCGAATATCTACTCTACTCTACATACCCATTCTTGATCTAACTAAAGGCTGATGCAATGCACACAAGAATACTAATGACCAGAAGGCAATAGACAGGTTCAGTATGATTTATTTCTGTATTTGTCAACAGTTCTTACTACTACATCATCAGTATACACTTAACATGCCAACGTACCTACTATATACAATTACCATTGCTTCAACTTACCATTTCAATAAATCTACAGGTTCACATTTTTGTGAAATTTATGAAAAATTCAGGGTAGAACACCATATCAAATGTGGTTGCTTTCAACCATTACATCTTTTGTCCTCTCAAACTCAGAATATCTTTTGGTAACTTTGACTTCTGGTGCTGTAACTATCCCATTCCAGAGCCAAGCTTTCGCATCAAGATCATAGCTTGTAATAGTACCCAGTAACTAATATACCACATCCCTAAGCAGCACATTTCAACAAAGAACTCCCAAATGAAATGCTAACAGGGTGAAAAGGACTACATTTTATAGTACTTCATCCTTAACTTCCCCCTTACTCCTTCTCCTCAGGATTGACATTGGCATGTGCACTGTAAGTCTGGTGCACCAATCACATGTCCTTGCCAGCAGCTTCCAGCTTCAATTTCAGACTTTCCGGCATCTCGGGTGGCGGCGGGCGCGGCAAGCGGAACTGGACTTTCACCAGGTCGTAGATGAACCACTGCAGAGCCGTCAGCGTACCGATCATGAGGATACGCACCCCCAGGCCCCGCCACAAGCCTGCGTACATGGGATTTCATCACAACAAACATCAACAAAAATACACAAAAGGTCAGGCTGAAAGGGAAAATACAAGCAGGTTATGCTGTAGCCTTGTTTTGTGTTCAGCAACTGCCCTGACAATCCTCAAGCTCCATGGATGGGTACACCTGCTACTATATCTGTCTGTGAACATCTCGGGAGCTACATTTGTTGAAGACCTGGGAAAGGAAATGCACACTCACCATAGGTGTGTTCTATTGGTCAATATGACTGAGATGGTGGTAAAATGTGGGTGTCTGTCAGTGTAAGCTTGCTTTTTTTTTCTGTAAGACTTACTTCGTTCCAGCAGCCTTGAGAGTGGTCACTGTACGCAATTTTCATCACCAAACTGTGTAAAATGTACCATTCTGAACATAAGCAATGTTTCTTCTGAAAGTGTATAATATGTGAGTAAACTGATTTATGCATGAATCGCAAGACTAAAGCCATGACAAATGAAGGATACAGTTATCTACACACTTGTCCAATCTCTTTATTGTCACATCATCAAAGCAAACATGGTTCAGAGCAGCCTTCCTATAAAGTCGTATTTCATAAATACTGATAAGGGGCAGGGGATATCACCATTCCGGACATCTTTACATCTCTCTGAATAAAAATGATTTTTATTTATAGTTACAACTTTGATCAAATTTATGTTGATGCTAAAATGCCCCTGATGAAAATGACAGTTTTATGACTTCTTCATCCTACTGAATTCCATCATTTAAGAGTAACTGTCTATTAACTGTCTAGTCAATAAGGTCATAATGTACATGGACAGAGTTCACTCTAAACAAGACAGCAGGATTGGAAGAAAGGTGTTTAAAACTCGCTATGTCTATCTTTGGATTACGTATCATGTCGTGGATGGGACTTGCCTAAGGCAGCTTTTCCCCAAGTTTACTACTGTTTCGTGTTGTCAGATTACATCCTGATCCTGCTTACTTGTAAAAAAAAGGATTGATAGTAGGTATCCCAGTGGTAAAAATGAGATTTGTTCTTCCCTTCAGACTTGCTCACATCAGTTTTTTTTTCCCTTTTCCCTGTGAACAGTTCTTCTTGACCATTTCTTGCAAGCCTAAAAAATCACAGCATGAGACATCAAGACATGAGATATGCTTAAGACAAGAGAATGGACAAGAAGAAGTCGGGTTCACAGTCCACACCGGTTCCGTGGTTGGTACTTTACAGCTTCCCAGCTGCCTCCAGCTTCTTCCTGAGGCTCTCGGGCATTTCTGGGGGTGGGGGGCGGGGCAGGCGGAAGACGACCTTCACACTGTCGTAGATGAACCACTGCAGAGCAGTCAGCGTACCGATCATGATGATACGGGCGCCCAGGCCTCTCCACAAGCCTAGTCACAAACATAAGAAAGCCAAGTGTTAGGAAGGAAACTCAAAAAACAACAGTTCAATTTTAGAAATTCTAAAAATCAGCTGTGTTGACAGACATTAAGTGCAGACAATGGCTCTGTTGGCTGAATTCATTTATAGAGAAAACTGGCAGAGACAACCCTTTACAAAATTGTTACCTAACTGAAAATAACATGCGGTTGTATCATCAAAACACTGAAGCTGAAAGCAAACAATCACAAAATCACTGTTTTGCAATTGACTACAGTTGCAACATCTACCTACTTCTAAATAGGTTGCCAGCTGTTTTCTTGCATTCCTAAACCAGTCCTTATTGTACTTTCATTAAGGGCTAATTCCTATAGATGTTTGCACAAATTTCATGCCAGACTAGTAGACAGAGGACATGAGCAAGGCCAGACATGACTTAACATGAAGCACACTCTCCTCACCTGACATGAATGAACTAAAAAAATTCTTGATGCTTTTTTTTCTGCACTGTTCCAATCTGCTCATAGACCCTTCTAACCTTCTACTGCCTTGTGTGTACTCAAAACTTACAACCTGAACTGGTTTTGAATAAACTAAAACTCTTTCTTGGATTTGTTTTTATGTTCATAAACCTCTCAGAATAAACCTTGAGGCTTTCCAAGATTGATATAAATTAAGGAGAAATAAGTGTTTAAGACAGTTGGGTTAATACAGTCTAAGTCATTGTTGAATAAAGGTGACAGTTGGAAGGTGGATGACATGATTCGAATATAGGTTAATATCCATACAAAAAGTACTGATCATGAGATGAAATGTTGTTAACAGTGCTAAATGAGAGAGAAAATAAAGTCAAAAGAGAAGTACATGAGGTTATTCAAAGAAGAAAGTGGTAAGGAAAACCAAGCAATGTGCATGGAAAGAAAAGCCATGAAAGAGTCACTCAAATGCAAAAGCAAAATGGTGAGAAAATAGATGTAAGGATGTGAAAGCAAGAGTTATGAGAAGTAGAAAATTCATGATTACAGTGACTATATTATCTGCAGTATAAAGTAGAGTGGATTAATTCCTCAAGCTAACCGACATCTGTCACAAAATCCCTCAGTAAGATATCTGGAAAGTGTGGTAGATGTTGGTTAGCTGAGGAATGTATCCACTCTATGTTTTACTACATACTGACACACTTCTTGGAGAGAACTACTGTATTGTGTAAGGTGGAGTGACTTGAGGTGAGACTTACCCTTCATGCCCAGAGCCTTGGCAGCCTCGATGGCAGTGCTGCCCTTGTCGTTGTTCAGCTTGGATACCACGCTGTCGGCAGGATGGGACACGA
The DNA here is from genome assembly GCF_001625305.1 of Branchiostoma belcheri. Lineage (NCBI taxonomy): Eukaryota > Metazoa > Chordata > Leptocardii > Amphioxiformes > Branchiostomatidae > Branchiostoma > Branchiostoma belcheri. The sequence goes on from NW_017803213.1 coordinate 497,336, forward strand.
TAGCGCAGAACACACCGGCTGGAAAAACAAAGACAATGGTCACATGCAACTCACAGTAGGACATTTATGCTGTTATTGGCTTTATCTGTGTGGAATTATTCAGGTTTGAAGCACCTGCTCTTACAGACAAGCCTGGCTGTCCTGGCAATTAGCAGTTCTACCAATGAGAGAATGGCAATTAGCCGTTCTACCAATGAGACAGTGGCTGCATGTTGTCAAATTGGGCAGGGAAATGGGACTGGTCTACTGCATACATTACAGCACAGACCATGGCTCTCAAGACAAGACTTCACCTGGCATTGCCTCACTGTGCCAAACAGGTTATAGAATGTGGCAAAGCCTTACCGATGTAACCAGCGACGAAGGTCACCACCAACTGCTCAGCCTTGTTACAATCCGCCCTGGGCTTGGGGACCACGTGCTTGTACAGGGCCTCAACTGTCCTCTCGAAGCAGGCAAACTTCATCATGGTGTAGGGGATCTGCCTCATCCACAGTGGGGGCAGGCCCTTGTACAACCTACAGGGGTTGAGAGAGGGAGGTTTCAGCATGAATAAGGTGCTATCTGTTACAAGAAATAATCTGAGACACAAGAAAACCCCTTTTCAAAATTTGAATCTAACACAAATACACCATGAAGTTGTGACAGGAAAGTAATCGCTTACCCGTTGAATCCTTCTGCGTTGTAGATCTTTGGGAAGCCTTCTCTCAGGGTGTTGGCAAACCCAGGCATGGTCTGGATACGCACCTTGGTGGCCTCCCATGGTGCCAGCAGGATGTCGGCAAAGAACTCTGCGCTGGCACTGGCAGCCAGGTACAGGGAGGTTCGGTACGTGTAGGAATATTCCTGCGACACAAAAAGGAAACATGAATGTTCTGTCATTTTTTTATACATAGCACGAGTAAAGAACAACATATACAAATATACACTTAAAAAAACACCAGTATCTAAACAGGTCCTAGTAGAGTCCTACACACAAACTTGGTGCCAAACAGCTACCAAGGAAGAAAAATATCTACTCTGACACTAAGTTAACTATAAACACAAGTGGAAACTTTACCTCTCCCAGAAGCCCACCATAGAAGACCTTGAAGATTTCATAGAAGCCAAACTTGCCCAGACCCTGCAGAGAGTAGCCGATGAAGGTTGGGGCCCAACCCTTGGCCAGGGCACGAGCTCCCTCCTCCCTAAACGTCAGCCGCAGACCATACACAAGGTTCTTGTATTTTCCTGGGTCAACCTGTAGAGGTACATTTCACAATGACATAGTAAGTACCTACAGTGGTACATTTCATGACAAGTAAATTTTGATTAGAGTTGGACTAATTACAGTGAGACTGAATCTTATATTACATAGCTAACAAAAGAATGCAAACAGAATTTCACCATTTGAAGTGGTCATTAGTCTATCACCTTAGAAAATGTTACTACAATATTTGAAACAGTTTATATTCAAATATATTGTAAGGAGTCTAAAGACTTGTCCTGACCTGAATGCGGCATTTCACCAGATCCAGAGGCACGATGGCTGTATGTGTGAGCCCGCAGCTCAAGATGCCTCCAAAACCACACAGAGCATAGTACTTAGCACTTCCAAACTCACAGCTGTCTCCTAACAACAGAGAGACAAAGGAATTAGCTTTATCTCATTTTGTAAGATATGAGACTAACAGTTACTGTTACATATCGCATATATATATATAAATTATTAACAATAGGAATTAAATTCAAAAGGCTACTTTTCCTTCTTAAGGTCTAGAAGAAACTAATTTGGGAATTATTTAAAGCTCATTCACTTATCAGACAACTAGCCGGCTTCTGTGACGTCATCAACGTCACTTGCGGGGGAACCCTCATCTTACCTTTACATAAGAACTATTTCAGGAAACATTACAAAATGCGTTTAATTATCTGAAATATACTACACACAATATGCTACACATAGTACAAGATGCATGCTACATCCTTTGCAATAAGGTTTACGGTCAAAACCACGTGAGTCGACCTACATAGTCGGACTTTTGTCATAGACAGACAGCCAGGTCATGTTGCACTGGGCGGTCACCCCACAGTAAAAGGTGACCTAGCTATGAGTTCCGGTATCCGTTTACCCATGTTAAATCGAGAGAAGATGCAACAGATACATAATGCTTAAATTCACAGGTTATAATAGTGCAAGAACCATGGTTAGTTACTGGAGGACGGGAGCGTTTCCACCAAAAATTTCCACGTGTGCTCCACGGAACATGGCGGCTACATACCCTACATACGCATTAAAGAACAGATATAAAATCTCTTGCATATATTTAATCCCTGTGAATTGGCTATGAAAGCTTTCACGCATGTGCCCGACTGTACGAACAGTATGGCTACCAGTCGATAAACCACTGACCTTCGGCGGCCGCTGCCGCGCCAAGATTTCTTGTTGGAACTAGGGCGCCATCTTTCGCCGGTGCCCTCCCCTCACACTGCGCCTGGAACGGGCTGAAAAAAGGGTTGCATTTTGCCACGTCTCGGAACGAGGAAAACATCTTGAACTCTGCGGGAATACTTTAGCGAGCTACCAGGAGAAAAAGAGTCCTCAAAAGTCCTTATGAACCTCTGTAACGAGCAGAAGAGTTCAACCTTCACCGCAAGGTTACGACATACAATATGGCGTTCCACCCGGTGTGAACAGGAAGGAGGGCTCATACGTCACAGCCGGCTCAGCCTGTGATTGGTGGATATAAAAAGAATGACGCACCTTACATCGTATGGATGTATCCATAGCTAATATGGGTAGAAAGAACTTTTACTTCTTAAAACTTTTTATAAAGAATGCGAACAATACAGCAATTCACTATTATATAATACATATTTGTTTTATTTATATAACTATGAGTATATTGGTTTTTAGACTATTATCCTTATTTAATTCTATTATAACATCTACAGTTTTGGGCATCCCTGTTTAGAATGCACCAGTCCGTATGTCTGGCTTAGCGTAACCTGGAACTGAACTCCATGGCGTGATGCACTGTGGGTAACATCAGCAGACGAAACATGGCGGCTCTACAAACTTTGGCGAGGGTAAGTTCGACTTGGTGGTCTTTTTCTCAATGAATACCCAATGTTTCGTGACCGGCTGATGTCTGTGAAACACAACAATGACCTGCTTCTATTTTTCATCCCACTAGCGGTGCTCAACATCGATGTTGAAGCGCCATTTCAGCGTGTCATCACCAGTGGCCGCTCAGGTGGGAGGCGACCTTGTCTCGTACTTTTGTAGGAGGCTCTTTGTAGCCGTGGCGACTCTTGATTCGGGCTTACATTGCATTACCCTCAGCAAGAGGGTAATGCAATGTAAGCCCGAATCAAGAGTCGCCACGGCTAGTACTTTTGTAGCTATAGTGATCAGCAGAACAAGAATGATGATATCTAAATTCAATTTGTGTATTGCTGGAAAACACTGTCACCACGCCTACCATTGCAAACAGTTTTGAATGACATAGTAAAATTAGTAGTACATACTAGGTGCAGCTAATGTCACATTTAAACTAGTCACATGTGACATTGTTCATTACCTCAAGTTGGAACACTACAAAAATGTCAATATTTTTAGTATCAAAATGGCCCAGATTTCCAAGGGCATCTAGTTGAAATTAGATCACTTTCAGATGTACAATGAAGTGGACAAAAAAGGGATTTTGCATGACAAGACATTGTATTGCTGTGTGCAGATGACAGTACGAGATGCCCTGAACACTGCCATTAATGAAGAGATGAAGAGGGATGAGTCAGTCTTCCTCCTAGGAGAGGAGGTGGCAGAGTACGACGGAGCTTACAAGGTCAGAAATCAACATCCTCTTTACATCATACAATTTAATTTACAAACTTAATTTAGGGATTGGATACATTTGTAGTGTGATCGTGTGACTGTGCCAAGATGATTTTATGACCAGATGATATGAAAAGCACACATCTGCCTGCTACTAGTGCTAGTTAATGTGTTTGTGTAAATAAACAACAGTCTAAAGAATATAAATATCTGAACCAGCTTTGAAGCCAAGATGTAATACTAGTATGCATCTGGTGTATGATGAAAATGTTCATCCTTTCTGTCTTTTCTTCAGGTCAGCCGAGGCCTGTGGAGAAAGTATGGAGACAGGAGAGTAATGGACACCCCAATCACAGAGGTCATCTTCATCATTTGGTTGTCTCTTTATGTGATGTTTATATGCTATCTATCTATTTTAATTTGTGGTTAAGAAAAGTGAAAAAAATTTTTTACACCCCACCAACAAATAAGTGTGTAAATGGTAATTGCACCCTTGTCTTATCTTAGATAAGGGTCTTACCTTTGACGAGCAGGTCAACTCGATGGTGACGAAAGCCTCACGGAGGCTACACTTCCTTAGACTACTCACCAAACAAGGAATGAGTGTCTCTGACCTCATCCAGTTGTACACAGCCCTTGTTAGGCCTGTGCTGGAGTACGGCCATGTGCTCCTAGTGGGTTGTAGTAAGAAACAGGAACTGTCTCTCTCGAGAGTGCAGACCTTGAAGATCATCTCTCTGGGGGGAAGGAGGAATGTTCCCGACCTCCCTACACTCCGAGAAAGACGGGAACTTGCGGCTGTCAAGTTGCTCAAGCGCATGCTCAGCCCTGACCACCCACTACATGATTTGGTACCGGGAGCCAGGTCGGACAGCACAGGGAGGTGTTTGAGGAACTCTGGGGGAATCACGGTGCCCAAGGCACGGACAAACAGACTGTACAACTCGTTCCTCCACTGCACAATCAGATTGTACAATAGCCAAACGCAGACCTAGTGTTCTAGTGTTTCATGTCCCACTTTTGTATGTAATTGCCTTGTGCATTTCTTATACTTATGTAAAGTCCACACAATTCAGGAGTACTACGTACCCCTGCTATGTAGACTGTTCTTGATAAAATTGAAATTGAATTGAAATTGTCTCCTGCAGATGGGTTTTGCAGGGATAGCAGTTGGAGCAGCCATGGCCGGCCTGAAGCCCATCTGTGAATTCATGACCTTTAATTTCTCCATGCAAGCCATCGATCAGGTCGTTAACTCAGCGGCAAAGACCTTCTACATGTCAGCAGGAAAGGTCAGTGTCTCCTGCATAAATCAGTTACAGAATATCCTAATGAACCTGCTTTGTCATAGACTAATCAGAAATAGTACAGCTCAGATCCTGATATGCTTCTGTTATTTAACACATAAACACATTCTGTTAAGTGCTAAATTGTGTGGTAACAGTCAATGCAGCAAATAAAAAGTACATACATATGTACACCTACTACATATAACGTTATATACAAACCCAGTAAATAGAAGGTTAGGTGCAGGTGGACATCAGCATCTCCAAGTTTCCTGCAATGACCTGCATATACAGGTGGTTTTTCGAGCCCTGAAGGTTCAATGTATATGCCATGCAGTATCTTGGTGTAAGCGCTGATGTTTACCTGTTTCTCCTCCACAGCAAACTGTACCGATCGTGTTCCGAGGCCCTAACGGCGCGGCAGCCGGGGTGGCGGCACAGCATTCGCAGTGCTTCGCTGCCTGGTACGGCCACTGTCCCGGTCTGAAGGTGGTTTCACCGTACTCGTCAGAGGACGCTAAGGGACTGCTCAAGTCTGCCATCAGGGACCCCAACCCCGGTGAGCAGGGGCGAAATGTGAAGTACAAGTTTCTGGAAGAGTTTGCAATACAATTGTAAGGGATAAGGGTTATGAAGTGACTCTGAAGTCCATGTTAACATGTGCCCGTTTCCTTGCAGTTGTGTGCCTGGAGAATGAGCTGATGTATGGGACTGCATTTGAGATGTCAGAGGAAGCCATGTCGGAGGACTTTTTAGTGCCCATCGGCAAGGCAAAGATTGAGAGGGAAGGTAGGGAAATAACATGCAAACCTGCCATATCACAATGTTACCTCACAAATACACTAGTTTCCCGAACGTAGTTAGTAATTGTCCCACCATTTTCTTGAGTTGGAATGTGCACTGTGCTAGCCAAGTCTCAACTCTATGAATTTAAACATACTGTCCCTATTCAGGGCTTGAAAATTAATGTTGGGTGGGTATGCACCTTTGTGGACCCAAAATTGGAGCTGTGCATCTAATTTTGGCTGGCCGTGAGTGCACCAAGATTTTTAAAATCCTCCCTTTCTCTCCTACTGCAAAATAAATCACAATGGAAGTAAATGAAATTAATGTTTTTTACTATTAGTGTAGCCACATTCAAACACTGCCTCCTTGTGTGGTAGACATGGCACCAAACTTGTTTTCTGTTCCATTACTAGGCACCCACTGTACCCTGGTGTCCCACTCCAAAAGTGTGGGGTTATGTCTGGAGGCAGCTCAGATCCTGGAGAAGGAAAACATCTTCTGTGAGGTGTGTTAAGAGTAACTCTAACCACTGCAGTATGCAGGTGTTTTTTGAGCCAAGGCGAAGTGAAGGTTCACTGTGTACTGTTCACTGACAATCCTATAGTTCAAGTAAGAAAAACCATCTTGTGTAAATGGCTTGCAATCAGATCCCTAATGATGTTCAGTTTCTCCATTTTGTATGATTACATTGAATTGTAAAGTATCCTCTCAGTGAATCTAAATGCTGTAAAGAATTATTTATGAAAACTGTACTTCTTGGGAAGTGACTGTTGGAGCAAACTGGAGTTAAAATAGGGATTCCAGACTTCAAAAGTTCCTTTGCTGTTTGTTTGCAGGTGATCAACTTGCGCACAATCAGACCCATGGACGAGGAAACCCTCATCAACTCAGTCAAGAAGACAAACCACCTGGTGACGGTGGAGGGAGGCTGGCCACAGTTTGGTGTTGGGGCCGAGATCGTGGCAAAGATCATGGAAAGTGAGTAACATGGCAAACTTGTGGATTGTTCATGGCTTGTGTTTATGCTTAAGAGTTGAATCGTGAAATGATCCTAACCTGGTTGCTATAGTGTAGTTTGAGGCATGTTGTTGCCTTGATAGTATCACCACCTCTTCTACAACTTGCCCTTCTCTTTGACACTGCATTTTCATTTGACTGAAACTTTATTGCTCTGTATTTTAACTGTCCTTACATCTAATTCATCTACGATGTCCTTTGTGTGATGAAGGTGATGCGTTTGACTACTTGGACGCGCCGGTGTACCGTGTAACAGGAGCAGACGTCCCCATGCCGTACGCCGCCACCTTGGAACGAGCCAGTCTTCCCGGTCCCCAAGACGTCGTCACAGTCGTCAAGAAGTCTCTCCACATCCAGTGACACACCCTGAACCTTAGGTCCTAAAATACCACGTCTTGTACCGCATTACATGGAGGGGGAGGGGGGCACATTACTTGTTTAAATTATCCCATCCATGTCCTTTAATGATGATCCTACTCAGCGATGCTCCCAAACATTGTGTTGTTTTAATGGACGCCGTATTTATATCTAGAGCATGATTTGTACAAATTCCTCTGACAACAGCTGGTAAAATTAAAATATTTTTAAACACGAGACACAAAAGATTTCAGGATGTCCAATGACTCAGGTGGTATCTTGAATACAGGCTACATTAGCAATTATGTGGGGTCATGGGCTGATCCGTATTTGTTTTTGAGTCTTCTTTAAATGAAAAAAACTAAAATGGAACCCACATTTAAAAGACATTTAGTAATATTGTCAGTCAGGATCAAGAATAAAGATAAATTTCAGACCAGCTTCAGCAAAGAACTAGTCTTGTTGTCTCTTGATATTTCATACCGCTCCACAGTTCAAGTGTGAAAAATGTTTCTTACACTTTTTAGTCATTAAATATACCTCGATTCATAAATATGTTTTGGGATGAAATTACACTCATGCTTACTATAGCCAGCTGTGATCTTAACAATGACAAACTGATTGTAAATTGAGCAGAGGTATCAGATATACAGTACTACAGATTCAACATACTCTATGACAGTATAAGTGCAGGTTGGAAGTCTGTTTGGAATCTGATGTGTTTTGTATTTGAACCAGGTACAACTGTGTGAGAGGAACACAACAGAGACTTGGCAAGGAATATCCTTTAGGAAAACAAGTTTTCTTGCGATTGTCAGAATTGTATGCAAGTTCTATTTGTGGAATCAGAAGGCAATAATATATGTATTAGAAGACCATTCAATGTCAGTCCAAGTATCTGTGTTCAGCCTGTGACTAGTATTTTTGGAGGCATTAGAATGCACATTGTTTTTCCCTCCCTTTTAATACAATTATGTCAAGACCACTAGAAAAAATATTGCTTAAGCTGTCCTCAGCATGTCAGAAAACACAATAGGACACACTGATTCATATAATGTCAAATCTTAACACCTTCTGTTCCATTGTGGAGGAAGATAATGTTGTGGAGGGCACACCTTCTGCCATGTGTGGGGAATGCATGCAGGTATTGGCAAGGAGTGAAGGGTGCGATTTCATATATGTTGTAGACATAAATGTTGCTTTTACTTGGTCCATTTGAAAAGTATATTGTATTGGTAAAATCCCAGTGAAGAGATGATCCAGTATTATTAAATTCTAAAGGTATTAAATTTTCTTGTCTTCATTTTCCTTTCCAATGCTGTTACATGTACAATGTATTTAGTGGGGTGTGGGGAAGAGCAGGGAGGTCTACCAGTGGGGTGTGGGGAAGAGCAGGGAGGTCTACCAGTGGGGTGTGGGGAAGAGCAGGGAGGTCTACCAGTGGGGTGTGGGGAAGAGCAGGGAGGTCTACCAGTGGGGTGTGGGGAAGAGCAGGGAGGTCTACCAGTGGGGTG
>NW_017803214.1:0-2286 GCF_001625305.1 Branchiostoma belcheri
AACCGAGTCCAAAAAACCGAAACGTGAAAATCGGATGATCGGACCTGATGTACATTTCTCTTTCTATAGATTGTACACACAATACACACATCTTTAGATAATCTGGCCATGGCAGGTTAAAAAAAAAGTAACCCTGAATCATACTAGATTAGCGTAAATGCATGTTAATGCGTTCAAAACAAGAAAAAAATTGTTTCCGGGTATTAATCTCTTGAATCACGGCGCTGAATATTGACGCAAAAATATTTCGGGCATCGCGCGCCCTTCCCGCGTCACGTGTAGGCATCTCGCATCTCTGATTGGTTGTTGCGTCTTAAGATGACTGAGCCGACGCGCGTTTAAACAATTTTTCTTTGTTCGATTTATCACACTTCACAGAGAATTGTCGCCAATGGCTACTTCTTTTTGTTGCAATATATAATACTTCACGGAGAATTGTCGCCTATGGCTTCTTGTTTTAGTATTTCGCAATGACGAGCTGTGTTGCCAGTAATGAAATCTGTAATATAGTTAACACAGGTATTCAACATACAGATGGATCAATACTTGACCTGATGACTTATTGATCCTATTCCACCCTTATGTCATGATCGGCAAGGAACCTAAAAATGTATCTCAATTATGCTGTAAGTACATGTTCCTGACATCAGCCCTGTACAAAAGCATGATTTTGTTTCAATAAAATCTGTGTCTTTACACCAGCAACAAAAACTGCTGGAAAAAAAGCAGGAAAACAGGTGTATTTATATGTTCTAAACAGCATAATGACATGTGGTTTATGGTTTGTGGTATAGGTACCCATCAATTAATTAAGCTCTTGCCATATATCATGAAATGGATTGTTTCCATCATAGTGAAGCCATCCCTTCATTTTGAGCAAGCCAAAGCAATCATTGAGATCATTTGCTTGATGCTTTCAAACTGCAATATGCTATAATTTATATAGTGCATTTGTAGGGCAGTAGAGGGAACATAGCTTGGAAGAATGTAGTGATATGTGAAGCCTGGTATGAATGGGGTCAAAAGTAGCCTCCTGTGCAGGCTTCCGGGCAGGTGGGAGTTTTGATACTGCGTTTTGTAGAATTTTTAACACATTCTTTTAATTGCCGGCCATCTTAGTGGCGGGTACAAACCTTCTCTGGACTGGACGCCAGTGGACGGCTGGTTGTAGGATGGCCAGCAATTAAAAGAAGGCATCAAAAATTCAAAACGCAGTATCAAAACTCCCACCTGTCTGCCTGGAGGCCTGCACAGGAGGCTAGCTATCAAAGGGATGTGCCTATTTTGAAGACCAGTTGACAGAAATTGGATGCTTACATTATGTAGGTCAGGGGGGGACCAAAGTAGGGGTGTGTATAATGACGGCCTATAGGACTATAGGGACCAGGACTCAAAATTACTTCTTTTCTGCATATACCTGCACTGTTGCAGGTAGCATTGAAAATTACCTGCACCAGACAGATCTCACCTGCACCACTTAGAATGCGTAAGTGGTATGCTGACTTAAAAACTGGTGAGAAACCAAATCATTTCTTTAAAATTTTTACTTCATTCAAATTTTGCATTCCTTCAGTTATTCAAAATATCCCTTTGTCAACTGTCTACTACTACTAGTAATTGTTTTGAAACCCCAGAATGCAATAAAAACATTTTCCATTTAACACCCCTTTGTATGATACTTTTGGTTTGTTCCTCATTGTAAAGAGCACCCCAGATTTAGTGCACGTAGAAAAACTGGTGCCTTCGGCAAATTATTTATGCCACAATAAACTGCCCCCACAATTGAGTAACCCTGGTGAGGTCATTTATTGAGTTTTTGAGGACAAGGCCCATAAGGCAGTGCATACATACCCGGCGTGAATTCCTAACATTGATCCGAGATGTGCTGATACTCAGGCCTTACAAGTTACATGACTGTCAGTGGAAGGACTAAATACAGCATACACATGTGCATGATTAATGAGAGTGATCACATTTCTACATCAGCCAAGATATATGTTGTAAAGATCTGCATCATTTATTATTGCCTTATCTACATGTATAGGATTCTTAGGTTATGTTTTTGAATCTGTCTGTGTTTCTGTGCACAGCATAACTCGTGAAGTCGTGGATGAATTGTATTAGTAATACTATATTACTATAATGAATATAGATGATATGTGATAATGTGACTAGGTGTTGTCCTGGATCCAATAATACATGTAGATTTGGTCCTAGTTTCACCTGAGAGGAACATATTTCCAGAAATTGAAGAAAAATGTCAAAAAAAAGAGACAAAAAATATNT
>NW_017803215.1:0-2292 GCF_001625305.1 Branchiostoma belcheri
ATAACTCAAGAACCGATTGACGGATCGTCGTGATTTTTGGTATGTAGGTAGCTTACGCGATGTTTAATATAATTATGTGACAATTATGCAAATATGGATGTAATTTGCATAATTTATGGGGAAATTCTATAAATCAGCTGCATTCCATGATAGGACAATTGAAGCTTGTGACATTGGTAATTGACAACGAGAGAAACACAGGAAGATATTGATTATGTTAATAATGACTTAATTTGCATAATTAATGAGAAATTTTATAATCATGTAATGATAACTGCCTGGAATTTCATACTTGTGGTATTAGTTGAGGTGAACATCATTAAACATAATTTATTCAAATCAGGACCTCATTTGCATAATTTATTAGGAAATGCTAGAATGCATTGTTTGTTAATATAAGACTGTCTTTTGGTTGAGATTATGATAAAATGATATAATTCATGAAAATTAGGTTCCTATTTCTTGAATCAGGGGGGAATAATCTAATCTATAATTTGTCAGTCATAAAGATTAACATCATTTGGCGAAGGTATGAGATCGGGGAACTCTAGTTGTAATTGTGAAGCTACCCACTGTGCGCCGAGAGTGTACAAAAATAGCACTTGTTCCGGAGTTGCTACTAAAAAAATACTACAGGGAAACCTTACGCACTGGCCTCCCTATCTTTGCTCACAGTGCCCATACCCATCCGCTTAATATCATGCACAACCATCAACGACTTCTAGAGTTTTCACGTATAAACATAGTACGTAGTGCATTGATGCCTCTCCTTTTATCAGTTTCTACTACTTGTTGCACTTGTGTAAGATCCACTAAACGGTGATGAAGCTCTAACGCTCGCTGTAACCGCATTCAACACCTGCATTTTTTAACGTCACTATTCTAACATCAGGCAAAATGAAAATTACATGTATTACTAAAAACACAAAATCTGTCACATTTGGATACCACGCAACTACCCTTCCCGTATGAGGAATGCACTGAACATGAACCTATTTAGACACGTCTGGGGACAAAGAAGCCTTGTCTTGTAACATAATCTCCTCCAAATGTCAGTCTTGTCTCCACAAAGGAAGCTGTAATAGCATTTCTTCATAAAGTATGTAAATCAGGTCCAAAATTATACATGTATTAATTAATTGATACTAATTTATAAGTTATGTGTAATGATGTCCTCTTTCAATTAACTTCCAGATGCCGGAAGTATGAAATTTGACACAGTTACTACTACAGAATTATAGCATTAATTTGACATTAATTCTTCTCATTAATTATGCAAATCAGGTTTTCGTTTACATAATAAACATCTGCCGATGTTCCTCTCGCTCTCAAATACATGTACCACTAGTTTGAATAGTCCCATTAAGAAACGAAGCAGATTTCTAGAGTTTCCTCATTAATTATGCGACTTACATCATGCATAATTGTCATCTAATTATGTTAAGCATGCTACTTACATATAAAAATCATGACGATCCATCAACCTGTTCTTGAGTTATCCTCCTTCAAATATTTTTAAACAAGCATTCCTGCAGTTCCAGAACAAGTTGCACAAACTCATGCCACATATTCCCAGCCCCTAGAGCTTTCCACATCTCAAAAATTATGAACCTGATGTCACGAAGTGACAGTTATACATTAAGCACTTACATTGTAGTAGCTATAGTTAGACCCTTCCTTCGAGCGGGGGTTCGCTGCCTGTTCGAGCACACCGTGCGGACGTGATCACCACGTGTGTTCGAACAGATAGCAACGACATCTGTTCGAAGGAAGGGGTTCTAGAAAGGTAACGTTAATATGGGGGAGACTTGAAAAGATTAAAGAAACAACAGGACACGTTATCTCTGTCTCCGTGTTTTCTCTACGCCACCGTGACATTTGGTAGTACGGCTGGGGTAGTCCAAGATATAGACCTGACTACGCACCACAGTCCAGCGATGAAGAAGAGGAAGATGATGACTTCCGCCTGAAGCGCCAACCCGAGGTCGTCATGCAACCGTCCGCTGAGGTCGACGACCCCCGTCTCCGACGTCTGCTCAAAGCACGCACCGCGGAAGACGAGAGCAGCGATAAAGAGTTGGACAGGGTTGCCCGACACCAGAGAGTTCTGGAACCAGAGGTTCAGGAGGAGGCAGAGGAAGACGATGAACCGGAGCGTCTGGCGCGGGAAGAGGAGAGCAGCGGGGAGGAGGATTTAGACGAGGAGGAGATCGAGTGCCGCCGTATGCTGACGAGGCTGCGGGCGCGGGAAAGGGCACAGGCCGAGGAGGAGGTGATGGAACTTGTAAAAGA
>NW_017803216.1:0-2290 GCF_001625305.1 Branchiostoma belcheri
AAAGAGATGTTAAACAAGAAAAAACTGTCATACTTGTATGCCAAAAAAACAGTAAAAGACATCTGTTGTGTAGGTAATACAATGAGAAATAGCTTAAACATTACTGGTATTCCTGAGGTACATATGGATATCAAAGTCAACAAACACCGTCTTCCTGAAGTACTTCTACTTAGCACCGATCCTCCGTTGTCAAAGAGATTTTCAACATACTTGTATGCCAGAAATACAATAAAGTGACATCTGTTGTTTAAGTGACAATGATATGTAACTTAAACATTACTGTTGAAAATATTAAGACAATGCTTTGTTGTGTTGAGTCGCGTTGCTTTTTCTTTAAGGTTGACCCAAACACCTGAAGGATGTTTTTGTATATTTTGTCTTGTCCTTAAGGGCGACGCTTGTGTACACGCAGAAACCGTGTCCTGACATGACTCTTAACTTTAGTTGAGGTGCTTTCAGTTGTAAGTGTAACAAAGAAACAAAATGTTCAAAAATGTTAACAATAGATTATATGGAAGTTAGGCCACAGCAATTAATATTAATTTTCGCCTGATTTTTGAAAAAAAAAACAATAAATTTTGTTGCCCTCTGACAGTGGTCCACATGACTTGGGCAAAAATGGGCGAAGATGCCGGAACGTGGATGGCAGATAGATATGAAGAGAGGAGACATGCTGGCTTTTTGCAGAATTTATGAATCGGCACTGTACGTATGTACTGCTATGAGTTCTTGAGTGGTGGAACCTCGGTAGCCTGGGAGTGATAACTACCATAGACTACCCAGGCCTAGAGCCAGACCAGGGCCTCAGAGGACATGATTTTTTTTAGAACAGGCGAAAATCAATGCGCGCGTGGATGTCATCCATAAAACTAAGTCGGTGTGGCCTTACCTTTGAAGAAGTATGTCCTGCCTGTATATGCTGACGTCACGGCGGCGTTGATGTTGCCCGGGAGACCGGGCCAGCGGTGCCTTATAAGGAGAGGCATGGGCCGCCCGATCTCATTCCCATCATTCAGACGCCAGTAGTACAGGCCTCGCATGGCGTACGTTTTTCTGTCAGGGCCTGCCAAATACAACATCAGGTTAAAGGCATCCAATGCGATTTCAGAGCAGCAGAAGTGGAAATATTATGAATAAGGCAATATTTATGATATTCACACATACTACCTCACATATGCACATTTCAAACATTCAGACGCCAGTAGTACAGGCCTCGCATGGCGTAGGTTTTTCTGTCAGGGCCTGCCAAATACAACATCATGTTTGTTTGTTTATTTATTAGCTAGCTAGCGTAGTAGTAGAAGTAGAAGTTTTTTCCAGACAGTTGTTACCTGTCTCCTGTTACTGTATTGCAATGAGTATTATACTTGATTGTAAAAGCAATTAGCCCTCGGGCATGATCTTGCGAATAAAGTTTCTATTTATTTATTTAACCAGGGAACATATCACCCTGAATGGCACTTTTCAATGCTTTTCACTTGGCAATCCCCAAACACAATAAAATGATAACAATATGACATAAAGTAATCGCTGAACAAACTTATGTACTATCAAATTAAAATAAGTTAAAAACACAAACTTAAGTAACTGAAGAATAAGTGGTCCAAAATAGGCATACATCAAATAATATAAAATCAATCATACAAAAATCATACATCACATTTGTGTCACCTCCCGATTTAACAGTTGTACATATTATCTCCGAGTCGGCAACTTTGTAAATACATGGACTCTACCACTCAAACAATATGTATTTCATAAATGTAAGCACATATTATTCTTATTGTATTTGGATTGTAATATGTATATTTATGTATGTAAAACGTTTCTTCTTATTCCCCAGGGTGTCCCTTAATAATAGTCTCCGACTAGTTGGGACACCCTGGCTTCTTTGTAAGCCAAATAAATAAATAAATAAATAAATCATACAAAAATCAAATAAATAATAAGTGAAGGGATGAATTTGTATATCAATGTACAATTGGTAGGCAGTCTTGTTTGCATATTTGTTTGAAGCGTAAGAGTGTGCTAGCTAATTAGGCCACACCAATTTAATTTGTTGGTTCTCGGATGCGCCTCTTTGTTTTTTTCTGATTTGCAAAAAAAAAAAAAAAATTGATTCTGGTCCTGAATCAATTGAAAAATGCTCATATTTTGCCCCCAACAGTTGAGGAACGTCCTTTTCTTTCTAGTTGTTACAGTTTATCCATCTATCATTGCAGTGGTTTGATTAAAAGTTCAAAATTCAATGTTTAAATTTTAACCCAGCCTTTTGTGTTGACTTCATGGC
>NW_017803217.1:0-2287 GCF_001625305.1 Branchiostoma belcheri
ACTTGTATCATGCTCACACACGCCGGGAGAAGCAGCGGAACGTAACCTTACCTGTTGCTGCTGCATGGGGACGTGGTAGGGCTGCATGGTGACGGGTGTCTGCTGGGGAGGGGGGAGACCGGTCACCGCGGCCGAGTACTGGGGAGGGTGGTCCGGCAGGACGATGGGGTCGAACTTTACCTCCTCTTGTGTTGCCATGACTACACGTGGTTAGTCAGCACTCCGGTTATATTTCTTGTGAAGTTGAAGAATATTCAAAATCACTTTAGTGAAGTGGTTATCGAGTTCACTAGTAGCATCTCAGTCGCACAACAAATCAAAGATGTTGACAGACATCTCGAGCAACGTCAATGACTGCAGCTGGGAATTCAACCGTATTTGCAGACGAAAGGCCCTGCCCTGTAAATACTAATAATATACTGATTATAGGCAGGTGATTTGTGTTATTCTCCAAGCAGATGTTGGTGGGGAAGATTGTGACCTTTCTATCACACAACGTTACCCCGTTTTCTGTCGCCGCTCGTTGGTTGGTTGGAGTAGCGACAGAAAGCGGGGTAACGTTATGTGATAGAAAGGTCACAATCTTCCCCGCCAACATCTGCTTGAAAAGTCATTTATGTGACAGCTAGTGAAAAAACGCGTCGCCTCTCTGTTTCGTGAATAATTGAAGGATGCAGCGGGTTTACAATGTACATATGGTATAAGGTAACGTACACTAAAACACCACATTTCAATTCGTCCTAAATTTCGCACACATGGCGCTCCAAAAAGGATGTAACGTTATATGTGTAATATAGTTATACGCTATAGAGCTACACACGCCTTTGAGTTTGACTAGAAAATAGTATTGATACAGATTAAAAATGTTAACAGATTTGATTAAATCTATTGACAAGATGTATACAAAGGACAGTCCGTGAGAAACATCAGTACAAAACATTTTCACCACCGGAGGCTCAGTCGCTGTTTACTGGATTCTTTGTTATGGTTTCGTTTGTCGCAGCCGGCTCACCCGGAAATGTCATTTTGGGGTATCACTACGCAGTAAGAAGCCCCGTGCAGGTAGAAAAGAGATTTCATGGGATCCCACATAAAACAATACAAGCTAGAGTTTGTGTTATTAAAACGAGAAAAGCAGTCATCACCCCAGCTGAGATGCCATCATGAGATAGTACAGATCTCATCGTAAAAATCGTGAATTTCCATTGAGTTTTGACACTATTTTAGCACCTAACTAGCTCCGTGGAAAAATACAGACAGCACACCTCGATCCATTGTCATTGATAAATTAGGCCTTGACACGACACTAACAATATAAATCATATATAGTTGAAACACTTGAAATAATCGTGCCTCTCAACGTGCCAATAGTTTGTTCTTTCTTGTGTTGTTTTCAGTATGTAGCTTCTAAAAAGAGGGCCTGCAAGGGGGGTAGTGATTACGAATTACGCAAAATTTTCGCCGCCTATTACGAATTACGTTAAAGTCTCATAGCTGATTACGACTTTACGATTTGCGGCTCAGAATGTCCAATTACGAATTACGTTTTACGTTGATTTTTGCGGAGGCTGCCTATGAATTACGAAGTCTAAAACGGCCTGATTACGCCTTACGAAAAAGGGCTTGCAGGCCCTCTAAAAATCCTTTTATTTGTGGCGCTGTGCTCTGACACTTCGTGTTGACAAAATGATACGCCCCCCGTTACATATAACATAACACAGCGCTCTCCCGGACTCTGTTTACCTTTGTGTCTAAAGAGAGTTGGCTTCGATTGTGACAATGTGGAGTCGAGAGACTAGAAGTCTATGAGAGAATTTACGATTTATTTTCTTACAAGGTGAGGTTACAAGCTGGCATGTTTACATATGCAAGCAAAAGGTGCTATACAGAGTCAGACCATGGAGTTAAACCTCCTTGGCCAGACGCAGACATACAGACGCTGAGAGACTCACGCTAAATTGCGTCCCACCATACTACGTAGTAGATAGGAGACAGACTACACAGACAAATTAATTCTAACAGCAACCTACCCACGCACGGTTTGTGTATGGCTGATGTCTACAATTGCACCTGTTATAATTGCAGGTTGAGCAATGGCACACTTTAAACGTTGCCAAATCCCGTCACACATAATTGTGTTCGTGACCGTCAAGCCCACTGCCTCTGGTGTACACACATTTTATGTTTGATGTTTCCTCCGATAAATAAAAAATAAGAACCTCTACCCCCCTCATTTTGCAGATTCTTTGCACGTACGCAACATGATCACACCGTTTCAGCAGTCTTC
>NW_017803218.1:0-2287 GCF_001625305.1 Branchiostoma belcheri
CCTCGTAATTGCAGGGGTGCGTCTGCAATATTACATTGACCGCGAAAGCAGCAACGGCAAAAATACACATTCGTGCATCAACACGGGCATGCCCGCAGACGGCGTATAAAATTGCGTGCGGATTACACAAAGAGAACCCAGTGTTTTGACTGCGAACGTGAAAAATCAGCCGTTCACAACACTCCGTCCGGAGGTCCTGACCTCCTTCACGGAGTAAAAAAAGTTCCTCTCCGGGGATCGAACTCTCTATTTCCCAACCCCGCCACGTGCAATACTGGCACAGCGTCTCTACCGACTGAACCATCTGATTACGTAAATATTTGACTGCCTAACCAACATAGTATACATAGCGATCCGAGAAAATTGCAGGTCCGAGCACAGGATGAACGAATTATGATTGAAGCATGAAAGCCCGTCTTTAAAAAGAGTAAGTATCAAACGTATTGACGTTTATACTTCGATCAATGGTATGTCACTAGATGAGACTGTTACTACATAAAGTTTCTTTTTGTAAAGAGGTATTGCATGGCCTGCAGTGTTACCAAACTACCAAACATTAACATAATTTATGCAATCATCTTTAGATTTGTAGTACGACCAATAAATTAGCGCCGAAAAACTTATGTAACCATACTTCGATCAATGGTATGTCACTAGATGAGACTGTTACTACATAAAGTTTCTTTTTGTAAAGAACATGGATTAAAATGGCAGCAAGTCTATTGCATATCCCACAAACCGGAAAGAAGTAAACAGGTATTGCATGGCCTGCACTGGCCCGTTGTTGCCTTGTTCCATGGATGGAATGTTTGTTCTGGTATCATCTTAGCGAAAATGGTAACAAGTATGATGTTTTAAAAAAAACACAGGCGACGCGTGTGTTTACCCTATCCGTTCTTGACGTACACATGTTATTAAGCGCGCTAGCAACCAGAATTTCTGCTGCATTTCGCAAGAAGCCGCCATGGTTTCATAATGAGTCAGGCTCAGGCTAATAATTTTTTTTGTCATTTTGCGATCTATGGAAATTGGGTCGACCACCCAAAACAAGACTGTACGATATTCACCGGGGAGAGGGGGGCTGGTGCGCTGAAACGTCCGGTCGAATTATTTTCCCATGGCCCTCCCCCTGACCAAAGTGAAGCTAGCCGGCGTTACAGCCTTCGATTCGTAGCCGGCGTTTCAGCCGGCGTTTCGCCGCTAGATGGAACATAGCAACTGATTCGGGTACCGATTCGAAAACCCAAAAAATCAGTAATTTAGCCAAAAAATATGGCAGGTGAACTTGAAAAAAGCGTTATGATAGCTTAGTACATCACAAGTCTACTACAAGTTTCAGATTTTACCTGCCGGATTTAATTAGGCCGTTGACAGCGGGCCTAATTAGGCATAAGAGATATGTGTACTCAGCAGTTATATCTCCACCAAACTGAACGTGGCCTTTACAGACGGATTACGGTAGTCAACAACCAAGGCTATATACACTAAAAGTATCAAATTCAATGGGTCGGATTTGATTAAGGAGGCACAAGGGTACTTACGTATGATAGGGCAGAATTTCAAATCCTACGCCATCTGAGTGGGCTGCTGGAAAGGGTATAAAGTGTATCTGACGTCTAACAAAATGTGGCCCGTTAAATTCAAAGATTGATACTTGTAGCAATACACTTACTCTATGTCCTAAAGGTATGAATTCAATGGGCCGGATTTAATTAACGTGGCACGACGGTACTTAATGAGTAAATGAGGGCAGAATGTTATATCACCCGCCGCCTTTATTGTCCGCTCCGAACTAAACGTGGCCCTCTAACTTTAAAGAAGGATTACGATAGTCAACAACTAAGACTTTATACTAAACGGGTCGAATTCAACGGGCCGGATTTAATTAAGGAGGCACGACGGTACTTAATGAGTATGAGAGGGCAGAATTTCAAATCTCCCGCCACGATTCACTGTTTACACCAAACTAATGCCGGCTAGCCAAACTAAACGTGGCCCGCTAACTTTAAAGACTAATTACGATAGTCAACAACCAAGACGTTATACTATACGGGTCAAATTCAACGGGCCGGATTTAATTAATGAGGCACGACGGTACTTAATGGGTAAGAGAGGGCATAAATTCAAATCTCCCGCCACGATTCACTGTCCACACCAAACTAATGCCGGCTAGCCAAACTAAACGTGGCCCGCTAACTTTCACGTCAGATTACGATATTGAACAACTAAAACTTTATACTAAATGTGTAAAATTCACCGGGCCGTATTTAACTAAGGAGGCACGACG
>NW_017803219.1:0-2282 GCF_001625305.1 Branchiostoma belcheri
GGATAGGGTTAGGGATAGGGTTAGGGATAGGGATAGGGTTAGGGATAGGAATAGGGATAGGGATAGGGATAGGGTTAGGGATAGGGATAGGGTTAGGGATAGGGATAGGGATAGGGATAGGGATAGGGTTAGGGATAGGGTTAGGGATAGGGTTAGGGATAGGGATAGGGTTAGGGATAGGGATAGGGATAGGGATAGGGTTAGGGATAGGGATAGGGATAGGGATAGGGATACGGATAGGGATTGGGATAGGGATAGGGTTAGGGATAGGGACAGGGATAGGGATAGGGATAGGGATAGGGATAGGGATAGGGTTAGGGATAGGGTTAGGGATAGGGATAGGGATAGGGATAGGGATAGGGTTAGGGATAGGGTTAGGGATAGGGATAGGGATAGGGTTAGGGATAGGGATAGGGATAGGGTTAGGGATAGGGATAGGGATAGGGATAGGGATAGGGTAAGGGATAAGGTTAGGGATAGGGATAGGAATAGGGATGGGGATAGGGATAGGGTTAGGGTTAAATTCGGCGTAGACGATGAGCTTTTCTCTGTATGTATGCAAATGCGGCGGGAGATTTAAAATTCTGCCTTCTCTAACTCAATAACTGCCAACTGCCGTCGTGCCTCGTTGATTAAATCTGGCCCGTTGAATTTAACACGTTTAGAAGATAGTCTAGGCCTATGACTATCATTATCAATCTTTGAATTTAACGGGCCACGTTTAGTTTGACGGCAGATTGATTTTTAACCCTCCCAGCAGCCGATTCAGATGGCCCATTTGATCGCCATGATCCATACGCCTTCGTACCCCCCCCCCCCCTCCAATAAGTATCGCTGTTGCGCGTTAATCAAATCCGGCCCGTATAATGTGATGCTTTCATTACATAGACTTGGTCGTTGGCTATCATAATCCGTCTTTCAAATTAACGGGCCTCATTTAGTTCACTTCATATAATAGCCTTTTCTCTGTGTATATGGTAATGGCGGGAAGTTTAAAATCTGACGTCTTGCACTCAAATAGCCCGCTCTGACTAATTTATTAAATCCGGCCCGTTGAATTTGACATGTTTAGTACGTAGTCTTGGTCGTTGGCTATCGTAAACCGTCTTTAAAGTTTACGGGCCGCGTTTAATTCGGCGCAGACGATAAACTTTTCTCTTTACGTATGCAAATGCGGCGGGAGATTTGAAATTCTGCCTTCTCTAACTCATTAACTGCCGTCGTGCCTCGTTAATTAAATCCGGCCCGTTGAATTTGACTCGTTTAGTACATAGTTTAGGCCTATGGCTATCAGTATCAATCTTTGAATTTAACGGGCCACGTTTAGTTTGACGGCAGATTGATTTTTAACCCTCCCAGCAGCCGATTCAGATGGCCCATTTGACCGCCATGTTCCACACGCCTTGTACCCCCACCCCCCTCCCATAAGTATCGCTGTTGCGCGTTAATCAAATCCGGCCCGTAAAATGTGATGCTTTCATTACATAGACTTGGTCGTTGGCTATCATAATCCGTCTTTCAAATGAACGGGCCTCATTTAGTTTAGCTCATAAAATGGCCTTTTCTCTGTGTATATGGAAGTGGCGGGAAGTTTAAAATCTGACGTCTTGCAGTAAAACAGTCCGCTCCGACTAATTTATTAAATCCGTCCCGTTGAATTTGACATGTTTAGTACGTAGTCTTGGTCAAAATCCGTTCAAATGTACTAAATAAAAAGAGAAACGAATGTATAAACTCGAATCGGATGCTAGCTTTCCTATAAGCTTGAATCGGCTGCTCGAATGGGCTGCTCGAATGGGCTGCCGAAAGGGCTGCTAACTTCCAGTTGGTGGCCGCATTGGCTAGGCCAGGTACTAGGCTGAAGTATCTTCACTCTTCCCTAGGATTCGCTTTAACAACGTCCAGCGTTTCATGTTAATCACTGATAAATTAATTTGACGATTTATTTGGTCAGATAGGAGGGCGTGCATGGAGGTTTCCGACAGTTATGAGAACCTGTATGAGACCGTGGGGAGCCGGTTACAATATACAGTGCAAAAAGAGCGCCGTCTAGCGGCCTTACTTGATGCTACAGTATCAAATGATTGATATAACACCCTCCAGTTTAATTTGGGACCGGCCTCCCATATCTCCACAACCGTACACCCAATTGGGCTAACATCGCAAACTGAAAGTAAAAATGATGTTATAAATACGTAGCAGTCATTGATTACCCCCTATCGCTATCTATCACCAAAAAGTCTAGACCATAGCATGTTCAGGACAAAAGATACCAAAACCGG
>NW_017803220.1:0-2281 GCF_001625305.1 Branchiostoma belcheri
CCATCCACCTTCCGGCATGGCAACAGACATCTTTGCCCATTTTCGGCATGTCGACCACTGTCAGAAGGCAACAAAATTTCTTCTTCTTTTTTCAAAATCCATAAAAATTACTTGCTGTGGCCTTACTAGCCTCTACCAGGCTTCAGATGCGGCTGGAAAGAGTAGAAATTGTAGCCTGGGTACCATGCTATTTGTATGCCGGGGCTCCCATACTCGTTTTCTAAGAAATATTTCTTAGGGAGCGAGTAAGGGGTAGCCTGGGTACCATCCGGATTTTCGCTACGCAACGCTCGAAAAAATGATTTTCTTTTTTCGAGCGTTGCGTAGCGAAAATCCGGATGGTACCCAGGCTAAGTATAGGAGCCCCGGCATACAAATAGCATGGTACCCAGGCCAAAGAAATTGGCCAAATAGGCAGATAACATACCGGGAGAGTTGGTCAGCTTAAGAGTGGCAAGCTCTTTTAGCGGACCAACTCCCCTGACATGTTATCTATCTCTTTAGCCAATTTCTACTGTTTTCAGCTGTTTATGAATCCTAGTTGGACAGGCTAGAAATTTAGTGAAGGTAGAAACATGTCTTCAAAAGCAAGCTATGTCCTAACTAGACCGAATGTCACCAAGAGAAGAGCCTGAATTTATGAAATAAAATACTAGGAGTTCCTGACAGACTCTGAGCATATATCTGACTTCACATCATTTTTTTATTTGTTTGTTTGTTTGTTTGTTTGTTTATTTCGATCCCCATTAGTGCTTAAAAGCACTATTCTTCCTGGGGTCAATAAAAATGAAACATAAATAACAAAACTTGTACATAATGATGATTACAAAATAATAAAGTATGTTCAAAATCAATAGGAGGGGTCAGAGGTCGACCTAAAAAAAGCACAAAATAATCTGAACATAATCCAGAGTTGTACGTAACAACAAAGGTGCCCACAAAATTAACAAAGGTATAAATAACTTAAATAACTGAATAGAACATAATGTCCAACTGATCAATTCCAAAGATAAATATAACAAATTGATCAGCCATTTAAATAACTGAAAGGTAGTAGCAGAGACAAAATAACTTATACACTTATTCACATATATTTATTGAGTATTGGGCAAAAAGCACAAGTTGCTTATATAACACCTTCTACTCAAAAACATACAACGAGTATAAAACACATTGACAAGATACATGCATAATTACATAAAACCAAGATAAATACAAACAAGACAAGTTGGTGATCTATCAATTACGAGAATCTGCCCGTACAGTAAAATGAAGTTTTGAACTACATCAAAAACATTACAGTTTTGTAGGTGTGAGAGTGATGTGATAATTTCCTGGTTCAAGTAACGCTTTTGTTATCCTAGCTAGCCTGAGTATAAAATCGCACTGCTAGCTACCTGTTTGACTGTCATTCTGCCTGTCAATCTCTCCCACCCACGTGCTGCCAACCAACTCGGACAAGTATACACACAAACCCACAGAAAAAAACCACCCAAAACAATACTTCCGTCCCAGGTATTAAAGAAAAAAGCCAAACTCCTATACGCCTGCAAAGGAGGTTATCTACACAGCAGGAAAACAGATATTTAAGAAAACTTTCCGCAATATGTAAAGAAGTATTAAAGATGAGAAAATATTTCAGTAGACTTTACGACAAATCCGTAAATATTACGTTTATACAACCCAAACACTACACCTATCATTAGTAAGGTAAACCTGATATCGGTAATTTTAGGATTCTGTTCATGAGTTATCTGTCGTGCGTATTTGAAAACATTTTAAGGCCACACCAAGTAAATTTTATGGATGACGTCCGCGCGCACATTGATTTTGGCCTGTTCCTAGAAAAAAAAAACCAAGAAATTCCGCTTCCTGTAACTATGACCAAAGAGTCACGACAGTGCCGCAAATCATCCGATTGACGTGAAACCCGTAACGCGAAAACAGGACAGGACGACAACTGCTGTTCCACCTGATTTATTGCTGTTTTTATGATGGATAAAAGACTTCTCGCTTGTTGCACTGTGTCACCTCATTCAATTTGTGTCCTAACATTTGTCGTCTTTTAGTATATTTCTATTCTAGGCATCTTGTTTTTTAGGGCCCTTCTTGTTTTTTTTTCGCCCTCTCGCATTAGATTTAGGGTCTCCAAAGGACGTCATCCATAAATTTACTTGGTGTGGCCTTGAGCTAATTGCTTGGCGGGAACATAAGACAGGAGTTGGACCATGCAACTTGAGTGGGCCCCACGGAATAGTTTGACATTCAGCCAAAACGGCGA
>NW_017803221.1:0-2280 GCF_001625305.1 Branchiostoma belcheri
CTAGAAGACACAAGTGATATCCTATTAAAAGTTACGACAAATAGGTCTGATCAGTGTAGGATTGTTTTTCCACCAACCTTGAACTTGAGCTGCCCCTTGCCAGGTCCCCTCTGTGCCACTCTCAGCTCAGCGACGGTCTCCAGGTAGCTGGCGCCAAGGGACTCCAGCACAGGTGCGTTCGTCCTCACCTGTATAGTGATCCACAACATCACAGTCATGTACAACGTAAGGACAAATTCTCTCCCTCTCTCTGCTAGCTGAACAGGACGACACACAGGACTCCTGTACACTCAGGTTTAAGAAATATCCAGATACTTTCATGGACAAGCACAAGCAATCAACTGGCTGTCACCAAAACCCCAGCAAGAGAGTTTCAGAAGATCCATTGACTACTGTGGACCCATTGGTTGCAATGTGGAACAGTAAAAAGTGGCTTATAAGGCCATCGTTGGAATGGAAACGACGGCGAGGCCGACAGAAGAAAGTCTGTCAGGACAACATCAAGGACTGGACGTCCCTCACCATCCCACAACTCCTGACAGCAGCCCAAGAAAGGAAAATCTGGCAACAACTCTGCTGCAAGGTCTGCCTTGCGCCCCCCTCCCCCCCATGGGACTAGGTAGGTAGGTAAAAGATTTGAACTTCTCGTGAATAAGGAAGGGGTGGGTCAAACAAACCCTACCTTGTCGTCCAGCGCACAGTCCACGTACAGCTCCACGGTGTTGGTGTCGTGCAGCACGCCGGCCACGCGCACCAGGATGGAGTGCCACTTGTTATCGGCGATGGGAGTCTTCCCCAGGTGGAGAGACGTCTGCTCCTCACCACTCAGGAAGTTCACGGTCACTGTGGAGGAAGAAAACAAACATATTCGTATTAAAGATGATTTACATACAGTACAACAGCCCACGTTTCGATGAACGTCTGTCATCTTTATCGGGGCGATACTGGTTGGTTCACTGGCGGGCGAAGGGCTGTTGGCTGCCGAAGGAAAACGGCTATAAACGGCCCGATACTAGTTTTGGCATCCGGGGTACAGTAAAGTAAGCTTCAGTGCACACTGCACAGTGAACCAGTAACACCTAGCTGCAATTCACAGAGTCTGCCGGATGAAGTCATCGAAACGTTGGCTCTGGTCAACAAGTGGTTGTGAGTAAATAACTAATTTGATATTCCATCATTCACCAACGTTAACCTTTTAATAGGTCCAAAATTATTTACGGAACATGGGAAGATGCATTACGTTGGATACAAGTAGGCCTCCCCTCCCCATCCTAGCCAGACTGTTAACTTGGTCTTTTACTCGTACCCTCGCCCCGACTCACTCATGGCAATCGCCAGCGGACCCTCTCAATCAAAACTGAGGATTTTGGCCGTTCGCGACAAATTGATGAGAAAAAGAAGACATTCAAGAATCAAGACTATATTTATGTTTAGATCTCTTTGAACCGTTTCTACCGTGGCCGACAAGTACAAAATTTTATACCGCAACTTTTGGTGTTTTACACCGCAACTTTTGGTGTTTTACACTGCAACTTTTGGTGTTTAACACTGCAACTTTTGGTGTTTTACACTGCAACTTTTGCTGTGTTTTACACTGCAACTTTTGCTGTGTTTTACACTGCAACTTTTGGTGTTTTACACTGCAACTTTTGCTGTGTTTTACACTGCAACTTTTACTGTGTGGAAAACTTACACCCCTCCCCTTTTACAAAGAATTGTCCCTCAATAAGGTCAAAGGTGACAAAGATGGCGGCGGCCTGAGAGTTAGTGTTGTGAGACATCAACAGACTAGTTAAGATTTCTCCTTTTTGGTGAATCTATTTACAATTGTAGCGGTTTTAAGTTAAAAATTGTATCCTACTGAAGTAGTTTGTGTAGGAAAAATCGTACCGAACCGTTCTTTTCTCTGCATATTTTGTGCACATGTGAGGTCAAAAATATTTGAAGTACGTGTCGGGGTTTTTTTTTGTCGGGGGGGGGTCATAAAACTAAAGATTGAGTTCAGATAACATTGTCAACCAACCAATAAATTGTAACTGTCATCGTTTTCTTATACTTTGTTCTATTATTATTAATTAGCATTAGCGTCAGGTACGTGTGTGTGGGGGGGAGGCGTTTCTATTATTCTATACATGTTCGTTTCAGCCTCTTACGTAGCAGCCTGTTCTGGAATGCAGATGGAGTTTTTGCTGAAATTTTAGAGGATAACTCAAGAAGGGGTTTTGGAAATTAGGTAGTTAACAATGTCACAGAATATGAGAAATGTGGATATCTGTATGT
>NW_017803222.1:0-2279 GCF_001625305.1 Branchiostoma belcheri
AGAGAGGATTCCCGACAGCGTAGTCCCGCTGTCATGAAATTTTCTGCCGACAGCTCCGAAATTGTCGGCCGACAACTCAGCGGGAGTCCCCGACAACTTAAAAGTGCGTATAGAGAAGTCGCGACAGCGGGAGGTCAGATTTCAGCGATTAGCATATTGCGCAGGCTAATCAGCATATAGCGCGGGGCATTAAAACTCTCTCTAATTGATCAAAATGGCCAGGTATGTAATCGTATGCGATTTGCAGAGAATCGCACAGCGAGTTTCGTCGTACGAAAGTCGCAGGCTGCGAGTTTAAGAGCCAAAGCAATGGCAGCGGGGAGGTAAGCAGGGTGTATTCTTGCTGCGCGACGTGTCAGCAACATCTCCCGGTATCTCAACCGTCTCCTGCGTGCACCCCTTGCTCGTCGCCTCATATTGGACAAGACGCGAGTGACTAACATAAAGAAAAAACATCTGAAACACGGCGAGGAAAAACATTTGCGACTCCCCCGCCATTTTGGATTTCGCGCGTTAGAACATTCGAACGTTCGGATGTTCGATGTTCGATGCGAAGACATTTGTGTGTATAAAGGCGTCGCGACAGCGGCGTCCCGACAGCGGGAAATATCGCCGCTGTCGCGAAATGCTTCGTCTAAACTGGGCCTTAGAATTGGAGAGGAGAGAATACAGTCACGTCACTATGTAGCTCTGGCTCTTGTGTCATTTGTTCCGGGTACGTACATCTACAACATCGGCAGCCATCTTACGAACATGTAAGGGTCACCCATCGGAACTGAGGTCACCTAGGCTACCATGTCTTTGGTGTTGACCTTGAACACATCCTTATAATAACAACATGGTCACATGGATATTGGACAACCCACACAAAACCATTATGACAGTGGGTTGAAGCAAGTCCTTTAGGGATTTAGTAGTGGAGGGGGAAGGGGACCATGGAGGTAGAAAATTTTCTACTTCCATGAGGGGACAAATTACTCTCCAAGCAGAGGTTGGTGGGAAAGACTGTGACCTATTGAAGGTTTTGAAAGCAAGTGCCGAACGAAAGTGCCGACACGCCACCTAAACATCAGGTTCCGACTCCGAGGCTCCGGATCCCGACGATCATGATTGGCAAATGCCAAACTTAGCGCAATGGATGATGGAAGATCGCACTGACGCTCAGGGGCTTTGCCTGGTTGGTCGGACCACGCGCTGCGAGTGTCCATCCCAACATGAATTCTTTAGCCGACTACCGACTGCCCATGCTGTTGGTGGGGTTACGTGTAGCAACAGTAAAAACGGGGCTCGAAAGGTCACACTCTTCCCCCACACTCCTCTGCTAATAGAGAGTAGTAGAAATAATTCAGAGCTGGTCCAAATGTCCTTCCTGAGGATCCCTGAGGGTAGACAGTCTTCTTTACTCTACTTCTGATCTTTTCTTTACCTTTAACTTACCTAATCTTGTAAATTACAGATTTCAAATATAGATACAAGCTTAGCACAATTAATAGACCCCTACTAGCCCACCCTGGGTCTAACCTATTGTGTTTGGTTAAGGGTCTGGTTGGCCCCTGGAGCTGTGTTTGTTTTGCTAGATTAACTATGGCCCCTGGGAAGGCGTCCTGCAATCAAGGGGAGGGGGTGGCAAATAGGTTCCCCTCCCATCCTATAAACACTTATCTCTATTAACTTTCGCTGGACACCATAAAACTCCCTGAATTCACACAGGAGACTAGGAGGTACATGTATCTTACCTTTGTAGTAAGACTGAAGGTTGTGTACGGTTGTCTTTAGGGTAAAGATTACCCAATGTCAAAAGACAAATTACGACCGTGAGTATATATCAAGGAGTTTACCTAATGAGTGGATAAACCTGGCTGCTGCTGGTTTCAGACACTGGTGTTAATTATGCATATATACATGTTATAGTATTCAGTCCATCCAATCAGAACCTCCTTGATGCAATAGAAGTGGACAAATCACTCCATACAAGCCTTACTCTAAAGTTTGACAACTAGAAATTTGTGCACAGATTAATCTACTAGTATAATGGTGTCTCTAAACTAAAAAAATGCAACAACATCAATTCCAACATCCGAAGTCTGTATTCAAATTTTTGAAAGCGGTGCACACGGTTTAGGGCAAAACGTGTTCGAATCGTTCTATATGGAAGCCCAGGGCCGTACCGCAACGTACGGCCCGGTCCAGAACCCGTTATCGAATGTTATGGCGGCCCGGGCATTTCAGTTTCAGTTTATTTTTCAGTTTATTTTTATTTTACCAGTAACTACACTCAG
>NW_017803223.1:0-2277 GCF_001625305.1 Branchiostoma belcheri
CGTGTCTCGGACACCCGTTACTGTTGTTAGTGTGTGAAAATGGGTCGCGCGGGTTGACCATTTGCGGTTACATCTTCGCCAATCAATCAGCACACTCGGCTCGGGGTCGCCGATGTTATCCTGGAGCTAGCTTGGGTGCCATCCCCTACCGCGAGTGAGCGATAATCTTTCGGCCAGGGAAAGCCACGTGCACACGCCCCGCCGACCCTGATTTGCGCCCTGGCTCTCCTGGCCGGGTGTCTGTACAAAGCCTCTCGACCGCTGAGTCCCTGTGTTTTCGAACTTCGGTGGGGATTTCCGTGTTGTTTTCTGATTTTCATCATCCACTAAGATATACTTGAAGACCGAGCGTGATTTGAACTACTAGTAGTGTGGGATAAGTGGGGAGGGATGGCAGCCGCGGGGGGAAGCGGTCGGCTTGATAAATTTTCGAGAGCAAGTTGATTTCTCACGCGGCCGTTTGTGTGGGTGTTTGTTTACATTATCGCTGGTCGCTGAGGGTCGGGCTGCCAGATTCGCCACGGGATGCCTCCTGTCCTTTCTATTTTTGGGCTCCAGTCGGCTAGGGGGGATTAGTGATTTCACAGATCATTTAGCCAATTACAAACATTTCGAAACTTTTCGAAAAAAAATGGTATTCGCGCGAATTCACTAGTTAATTTAAAGAACAGTCCCAACATGCACCCAACATTCTGCAACATACAATACCCGGAGGTACAAAATCTACGATTTTCCTTGTTAATCATTTGTAATGGATACAGGGAATATTAAGCCATGATGGAACTGTTGTTAAATATTGAGGAAAATGTTTGGTCTTATGCTGTGAATGTCTCTGTTATTTAGAGACTGAATGTTACTTTTGAATATTTATAAGGAACCGGCAATTCAGTCAATAGGCTGCGGGAGAGATTGTCATTTTGAATAAACCATTCATTCATTCATGTAACACTTGGTGCATGTGCTGATTCCATTTCCTGTTGCCCAGTGTGCATCAGAACACATAGTACATATTACTTGCGGTCTTGCAAGTTGTAGTGTGACACTCCAAGCAGAGTTTGGGGTTATTTTTGTTTGTATTTATGTTTTTAGACTTTCTTTATCGGGGTTTCTTTTCTGAACTGGAATTTTTGTTTCTTTTTTGGGTTGGGTGAAAGAGAAATTCCAGTGCAAAAAACGGTGAAAAAGCATAAAAACACGCCAAAAATAACCCCAAACCCAATCTCTGCTTGGAGAGTAGTGTGAAATGATGAAAGAGACACCAAAATTTCGACATGACTCCAATAATATGTTTTGATGCCCATACTTTGGGAACAACGATTGCACTCAAAATAAAATGTATCAGGTACGAATAGGACTACTAGTAGGTATCATCAACATCTGAAATGTAGTCAACGAAATACACTTTTCATCATTTGTGCAAGAATATGTCCCTGGCAGATATATAACATTAGAACTATAATTACAGCTAGTAATACTTTCTTGGTGGAAGATATGCATTGTGGGGGTTGACATTAAAAAAGTCTTCATGTAAAAATTTCCTACTCATTAATATATTTGATGTCATCAGTTTTACAAATACTAACAAATAACAAGTAACACAAGTAACTATGTTACAAAATAACTATCTTTATAGTTGGCCATATGAAAAAAGCATGGCTTCTTTTGTTAGCAGTAAAATATCCTTCTGAGTTTCTTGGTGCATTGTTCATGCACAAACAGCATCACTGATTGCAATTGTGTCTGTATCATCAATTATTTAAAACATCTTGGAAATATTACTTCTAATTATGATGTAAAATCTCTTCTTGTACGGTAAAATTGACTTCCTAGATTTCTATCATATATAGCCAGTCGCACACAGCAGGTAGAATTACATCTTACAAATCAATCAAGGAA
Organism: Branchiostoma belcheri; assembly: GCF_001625305.1. NCBI lineage: Eukaryota > Metazoa > Chordata > Leptocardii > Amphioxiformes > Branchiostomatidae > Branchiostoma > Branchiostoma belcheri. The sequence continues at coordinate 1,897 of NW_017803223.1, forward strand.
CTGAATAAATCCTTCAAAAAGTTAGACAGATTGAGAATGATTTCAGGCCGGATAAAAGATTTTCAGTTACTGATAAAAGATAGCAACAGGTGCTACGTAAACGTCAGACTTGTCAGAGAATTTATCCAGTCACTTCATTTATTCTATATTACGCTCATCCTGGATGTCTAACCTTCAGCAACATAACAGCTAGAATCACATGGAATTTGTACCTGCACCAGTCTTGTCCAAAACTGCCTGAGCCTAACTAACTGCAGACAGAACTGAATCAACTGATGCTATCGGTCTATCCAGTAACTGTTGCTTGATGCATTTTATATTATGTAATTTTCTACCTGGATGTCTAACATTGATTGACATCAATACTAGTAGAACCACTTG
>NW_017803224.1:0-3011 GCF_001625305.1 Branchiostoma belcheri
AGAAAGTCTTAAGATTTTCCATTCATTTTCACAAGATTTTTTTAAAAAGTATGACTTTTTTAAATGCCAATCCAAATTTTACATTTTGTAATCTGTCACTGTATGTTACAGACTCCAAAAAGATGATATACCCTCAATTTTTTTGAGAAACTTACTCATTTTTTGTCACCTGCCAGCCATGCCTTGTCAGATGAAAAACATACGCACACAAGTTTTTGAGGTATTTAACACTTTACACGAGACATTTTGAACTTCCATGTATTTTGTAGTGCATTTTTTACCATGTTGTTTGTACGTGTAGGTGGAAAACATCGTACATATAGCAGCAGACATCTAACAAGACTCTACCTCAACCAATACTGTTTGTACAGTCAAGTATTCTGTTAGAATTTTAGAATGTTCTGTCTTGATATAGAGGGAAGACAAAATTTCCATCAGGGACTCAAAAGTCGTCTGTACAACATGGCTGACAGGACTGTATCATGCTCCACTTCGTGTATCGAAGATGTTAGATTTGTATCAACCATTTTGAAACTTTTCTCACATTCACAATCTCCTGATTGACCTCGTGTTTCCATGGATTTTTTAGTTGGAAAACTGATTCAGAAGTATTTTAGTTGGAAACTAAAATATTTTTAGTTGGAAAACTGATTAGAAGTAATTTAGTGAAGTATTTTAGTTCGCAACTGAAATATTTTTAGTTGGGAAACTGAAGTATTTTTAGTTGGAAACTATAATATTTTAGTTGGGAACAGTATTTTAGTTGGAAACTAAAAGTATTTTTAGTTGGAAATTGAAGTATTTTTAGTTGGAAACCTAAGGTAACTGTAACAAGATCTAGTGTGAAAAGTTTCAAAAGGGTGATTTTGTGACTGGTTTTATTAAAGATAAGAATGGAGGTGTTTGAAACAGGGTGTTTTATTAAGGAGGCATTATTGGTACCCATGGTATGGGTAAAAACAGAGTGTCTCACTCATACATACCGCACAAATACGCACACTTTTCCTGATAACGTTTTTGATGGGGAAAATATTTGGTATCTTCTCTGATGAAAACTGATCTGATTGTGTTCTTCTGTGTCTTCTACAGAAACATAGGTTGAGGCTCTGCCATGGTTGTGAGATCTGAGTTGTACTTTCTGTGTGTTAGTACCAAGGACTTCTGATGTCATAATCTTGTGGTGGCCAAAATAAATCTGCTATCAAAAATGTTGTTGTTTTTGCATGTTTCTGAGTTGTTTTTTTTACTTAAAATTGAGGTAGTGACAGTGATTTCAGGCTGGTCTGAATACTACAACAGCTACATGTATGGCTGTATAAAGTCATAGTTACATGTACATTGTAATTGATCTCTTGTTACTATCAATTTATTAGTAACTCAAGTTCTACGCCCTCATACCTTCGCCAAATGATGATGAATCATACGACTGGCAAATTACAAATAGATATTGATGATTATGCGAATAAGATCCTAATATTGGATAATCTGCCCCTACTTTCGCATACTACCGACTTGTCTTACTGCAGTAACTTTTTTTGGATCCTCGAAGAAATCCAGGATTAAATTAATATGTCCTTATATATCTGATAAAATCGCATATGTTTTTAATTTATCACTTTGCCATGGTGTCTTTCCCGAAGCCTGGAAACGGGCAAATGTGGTTCCGATTTATAAAAAAGGAGATCATGATGATGTGTCAAACTATCGCCCCGTTTCCTTGCTACCTTGTTTGTCAAAAATCTTAGAGAAAATTGTTTATAAACATTTGTATAATCATCTGATGTCTCAAAACCTTTTGTATACTCTTCAGTCGGGCTTTGTCAGAGGAGATTCGACAGTTAACCAGCTTATTTGTATTACCGACAAAATTTTCAACGCTCTTGACTCCAACAGAGAAGTCCGAGCGGTTTATCTTGACTTTTCTAAAGCCTTTGATAAGGTCTGGCATAAAGGATTAATTTTTAAACTTCAAAGAAACGGGGTAGATGGTCCAATTTTAAATTGGCTCTACAGTTATCTTTCTGATAGAGAACAAAGAGTTGTTATTGAGGGTCATTGTTCCGACTGGAAACATGTCAGCGCAGGTGTACCTCAGGGTTCGGTGCTTGGGCCCCTTCTGTTTCTTATTTACATAAATGACATGGTGGATGGTTTGGTTACCTGCCCCTATTTATTTGCAGATGATAGCTCCCTACTGGACATTGTAGATAATCCCAACTCTTCAGCTGATCGACTTAATTCTGATCTTAGGAAGATATCACGCTGGTCTTCGACCTGGCTAATGGAGCTTAATCCGCTAAAGACTGAAGAGATGTGTTTTTCTAGGAAATCCAATTCTCCAGACCATCCCCCCATTATACTTGATAATTGTGTTATTAAATCTGTTAAAGTTCATAAGCATATAGGAATGATACTTACCTCCACCATGTCTTGGGAAACTCAAATTTCACATATGATTGCTAATGTATCCAAACGAGTGTCCACTCTCAACAAGTTGAAATTTAGATTACCACGCACTGTACTTGATGTTATTTTTAAATCTTTTATTCGACCTCTTCTTGAATATGCTGACATAATATAGGCATGGATGCACTGTGTATGATTCTCAACGATTAGAACGAGTCCAATATGAATGTGCACTTACAGTTTCAGGGGCTGTCAGAGGGTCTTCTTACTCCTCACTCCTTGTTGATTTAGGCTGGGAGAGACTCTCTGATCGTCGCCATGTCACTCACTGATCATGATGTACAAAATAACCCATGGCCATACCCGTCAGTATCTCAGGGACCTGATCTCTCCCGAAGTTTCTTTTTCGACTTCGTATGATCTTCGTAATAAATCTAATTTACGGCTACCGCTTTGTCTTACAACTAGGTATAAAAAGTCTTTCATTCCATATGCTACGCATCACTGGAATGGTCTTGATGTAGCTGTTCGATCTCTGAATCTTTCATTGTATAAGAAGTACTTAGTAAAGTCAGTACGTTCCCCTTTTACCGACATTTTAGCAT
>NW_017803224.1:5070-13395 GCF_001625305.1 Branchiostoma belcheri
GCACCAAAGAAAATCCACCCAATCCCCGATGGACTAGACTGGATATGAGGCTAAAAAGGTAAGACTTAAGATCTAGAATTACAAATGGAGTAGAGGATGTTGCGACTAGAGGCGCAGGTCACCAGAGGCAGGCACCACAAGCGAATTGCACGGATCAAAAGCGGCCTCTAGTAGTTCAATGAAGAACTGCACCAGCATATTGCCGCCACGGGTGTACAAGCCAGGCGGCGGAGAGCTTCCAGGCCAAAACCCGAAGAAAGCCCATGTGCACCTAATCAACGATGGGCTAGACTTGATACAAGGCTAAGAATAAGATACTAAAGGGAGGGGGGCTAGGAACCTTCCCACTGTACATTGATACTCAGACACAAATGATCCAAATTACTGTAACAGAAAGCCAACGTTAACAAAAATGACAGGGGACGAAGTAATGAAATCCACGACTTCTAATTTTATTATGTTGACATTAATTTTTTACAAGTTAAATCAACTGGGATTGGCATTTTGCCGTAAAAGTAACAGTCAAAACTCCCTCTTCAAGCTGGTCACCTCTTCAAGCTGGTCACCTGGCCATGGTGACCGCTTTTTCTCGGTCCCAAAAAATTTCCCCATTGATACAAGCATTAGTGACCTGTCCAATGTGACCACCTGACCAACCGCTCAAGACCCGATACTTGCATGCCCATGGCGATATGGTAACTAATGAGAAATCATTGAAAAAAACAGCTATACGATGTTTTTGTGCCATGTGCCACCCTCCCCAGATCAATTTACCACGGAACTGAAGATGCTTACAGCATTTGATGCAAAGACTCGACTTGGCATTGGAAACCATTTTTATGTCTTAGTCATGTTGTGAGGCTACAACTTGTCCATGGTGACCGCTTTTCTTCGGTCCCCTGGCTGGTCGCCTTAGGCATGTTTAGTCAAAAGTGTCTTCAATATGTACATGTAGGGTTTAATATGTTCATTTATATGCCTTATTGTTTTATATGTATTATTACATTACGTTTAATATTCATAATCCAATATAACATATAGCTGTTATCAGTAAAATAATAGTTTCATTCATTACGGTAATAAGATCTAGTTATTTACATCAACACATGTCTTTTATTTCTAGTCTTTCATAATTTAGAGTAATGAAAAACAATAGGTAACAATAACAGAAATATGAAACAGAAAAAATACTTTTAGACAAACTTAACAAGAGTATCAGCATATCATTATGGGTGTTTGGATGGTCAGATATTGAAGATACAGACAGTTATACGTAATAATAATAATAATAATAATAATAATAATAATAATAATACGCCTAAAAGCAGTTACTCAAGCAACTGGATATGATTTTGGAAACTGATTTTTGAGTAACTGCTTTTTGGCGTATCTTATTACCTGGATGTCTAACCTTCATCGACGAATAATAATATTGCAATTAACTTTTACATTCATTTTTCATGCTCTTGAAGATAGCATTATTTCAGCAAACAATTTACCGTTTGGAAGTAAAGCCCGTGGACAAAATATGAGAAATAAAGTTGGATCATTGGAATAAAGACTTTTTTAAAATCAAAACAATGTTATTGTTTTGCGGCCAGTCCCAAATGCCTTTTAAATGTAAGGGTGCTTCTGAAATATCAGATTGACAACGAAAACAGCTACGGTGAAACTAAAAATATGTTTAACATCACGGACGACGTATAAAATTACATGCAGATTAAACGAAGGGAACCGTGTGTTTTAGCTGTGAACGCGAAAAACCGACTTACCACAATACTCCTGCAGGAGGGATACCTCCTTCACGGAGTAAAAAGTGTCAAGGAAAGCGAAAAAATATATATCTGTACAGATAAAATGGGGTCCGTTTGGTCGGCCTTATTGTATCAAGTTCTATGTTTGAATGGGTTAGGGTTAGGATCAGGCACGGTTCTGGATAGTCGCAGCATAGCCCAGCGTAGATTTGCCCCCACGCACGGTTCTGGATACGCGTGGACTATCCAGTATGGTGCCTGAGCATGGTAACGGATAAAGCACGCTTCTAGATACAGCAGACCGGAATATACAAAAACAAGAATATTCCAATGTGATGTATAATGTTTAAAACGACGGCGAGCGTCAATTTCAGACACAACATTAACAGTTATAATGTTACACGATATGGAAATGGGTGATGCCACAATCATAATACACAATACAAGCAAACACACCATTCTTAAAAACAGTGTGGTAGAGTTACCGTAAGGTAAATGATCTCAATTTGGAACAACTGGCTCGAGTTTGTACCGAGGCCTTCCCATCGCTATTTCAGTTCAACTACACCACATACAACACGGGGCACCGGGGTGCCATACCGTTTCACTGCATCACCTAAAGTGCAGCTAAAATGCCCCAAGTCACCATGCAAGTCCGTCGCTTTAAGGAAGAACCATGTGTCGTGGAAAGATAGTTACAGTGGATCTCAACCCTGCGCTAGTCACCACCATCTCTCCATCTGGTCCCATAGCGATACCAGACGGGTCTTTCTTCGCGATGGTACGGACAAACTTCCCGCGGCTTGTGAACATGTCTACCCGGTGGTTTTCATTGTCTGCTACGATGATGTTACCAAACTTATCCAGGCAAATACCGTAATTCATCTGGCCCTTACCCCTTCCGGCAAATTCAAATATCTTGACTCCGGACTTACTGTATATCTCAATAGCTTTATGCGTAAGTGTGAGCAGTATATTTCCCTCGCTGTCCGATGTAACTCCCCCGATCATACCTCGCTGACTTCCTGATAACACTTTAAAACTCCGATAGAGAGAGCCGTCTGGATCAAACATCTTTACTGTTTTTCCCTGTCCGACGATAATTTTATTGTTGCGTACGTCTATCGCAATGACGGGAGGGGACGGGTGAGAAGGTCTCGTGAAGCCTACGTCGAACGTCTTCATGGCCTGACCGCTCCTACTGTACGTTACAACCTGCACATGTCCCTCTTTCGCACCTGACTTTAATATAACCCCCACTACCCACAGGTGGCCTGGCTCTATACCAATAGCAACATCATAAGGCATGATAACGCCATTTTTACCCGGCAGTGTCGTATGAAAGTGGCGCAGATACTTCCCATTTATGCTGAAGACTTGGACTCCTTTGAAGCTGGTCACAAATATCTCATTGTCAGCAGACACGGCGACTCCGTACGCCATCACGATAGGTTCTTTTCCATTTCCTCCAATGGTAATGATGTTCTCCAACTTCCTGTCACCACTTTCTATGAGAAAGAAAAAGAAGCGTATTTCGCATACTCAAATGTGGAGTATTTACATAAAAACCTGCACACATACATGTACAGACGTGCACACACAAACACATACACACACACAAACATACACGGACGACAAACACACTAACACACACACACACACACACACACAAACACACACACACACAAACAAACACACACACACAAACACACACACACACACACAAACATACACGGACGTCAAACACACACACACACACACACACACACACATACACATACACACACACAAACATACACGGACGACAAGCACACTAACACACACACACACACACACACAAACACACACACACACACAAACATACACGGACGACAGACACACACACACACACAACACTGTTGTGTGAGTGCAAACATGTAAATAACACACCCTCCCACGCACATACACACAAAAAAGACACACAAATTCACGCCTTCTTGTAAAACGTTAAGCCGTATATGTTGACAACAGTTGCAACAGTATTAACAAGAATTCGGAGATCTCATACGTCTATGAAATACGTGGAGTTTTTGTAGACGGGGATATCAGTTACTAGCTGTTTGGCCAAGCTATTTACTTCCGTACTTAACTCACGCCTCACCACTTTCCTAGATGAAAACAAACTTATATCGCCCAACCAAGCTGGCTTTAGGACCAAATTCAGAACGAGCGACAACCTCTTTGTAATAGACACACTTCTAAGTAAATATCTTTCGGAAAATAGACGTATTTATTCATGTTTCGTTGACTTTAAGAAAGCCTTCGACTCCGTTTGGAGAGAAGGACTCCTCTACAAATTGCTAGATTCGGGAGTAGGTGGAAATTGTTATAAGTTAATTAAATGCATGTACTCCAAACCTCAGACATGCGTCAAAACATCATCCGGGCTAAGTGACAGGCTGAATAAAAGTTCTAAACGGGAACTTTGCGGCTCCAGATGTCCTACTGAGGGACGACTGCGTGTGCAAGATGTCGGTAGCTTGAGGAATGAATCCCCTCTACTATATACTCAAAACATTATCCGGGCTAACGCCGTCATTTACAACTGTGAAAGGTGTTAGACAAGGGTGTAATCTTTTTTTAATCTTTTCATAAATGATTTAGTACATGTACTTGATGATATTGAATGCTCACCGCCCTCTCTACATAGTTTATTTGTATCGTGTCTGTTATACGCCGACGACGTTGTATTACTTTCCGAGTCCGATAAAGGATTGCAAAGCGCTCTAAATAGATTGAAAGACTTCTGTGCCAAATGGAAACTTCAAGTTGATTTAACGAAAGTTATTATTTTTAACAAATCTGGTCGGTCTTTCCCACACCAAAGTTTTATGTTTGGACAGGACAAAGTGGACATAGTCCACTCCTACCTCGTACTGCTACTTGGGCCTGAATATTACCTCATCCGGTAGCTTCTCTCTTGCAAAAAAAACAGCTCTCACTCAAAGCAAGGAAAGCCATGTTTAGTCTCAAATCTTTACAACGTTCTTCTGTCTCTGGGTGTGAAATCTGGGGAAAAGATCCTGTAAATGAGACCTCACCAATCGAAAGTTCCCATAACCGTTTCTGTAAAAATGTACTTGGGGTGCATAGAAATTGTAGTAATGTAGCTGCTAGAGCAGAACTAGGAAGACTCCCGTTAGATTTAGATATATCCCTTCGTACTTTTAAATTCTGGACACACTTGACACAACTTAATACCGATACACACCCTCTGCAAGTTGATGCACTCCTGTTTCAACGTAATTCCCTCACATATAGTCGTAGACCAACATTGTTACAGCGAGTGAAGGGGATCCTTGACCACTGTGGATATTCCTACCTACTGCATATTGATAGTACAACCTGTGATCCTCAACATATGTATAGAGTATTAAGGACAAGACTTTCAGACATGTACATTCAAACTTTCTTCCATAGTTTGTCTGTTAATACCGGTAAACTGAGATTCTATAGAAAATGTAAAACTGAATACTGTCTAGAACAATACCTAGAACACTGTGACTTCGAGCAGCGCTCCGCTATTAGTAAAATTAGAATCAGTGCCCACCCCCTGGAAATCGAAAAAGGGCGATATATGAAACTGTCTGTGTCGGAGAGAATTTGTAAATATTGCTCCTCAAATGCAGTGGAAGACGAAATTCATTTCATCTCTAACTGTCCATTTTATGACGACATCAGAAAACAATTATTTAGCACCGTGTCCAAATGCTCCCTTACTTCCCCACCGTTCCCTACCACAAAAAAAAAATTTACTACTAAAATCAAAGAACCCACATATTATAGAAGAAGTGGGTAAATTCGTCTTCCACTGCCTAAAAAGAAGAAGTCAAACCAAGTAAAACTAGTACCATGCATGTTGTAGAATATAGTATAATGCTAGACGTAGATATAGTCTCACATACCACTGTACTTTCTTTCTTATGTTGTTTGTAACTGCAATTAGCCCTCGGGCATGTATGTGCAATAAACTTTCTTTTGTAAATGTTTTTTGCATTTGTCTCATCGAGTATGCAAATAAGGTGGTAATTACCATAATAATAATTTTCTAAACTCAAATTACAATACTTTGCCTGTGAAATTCCTATCCTTTGGCAAATTCTATTTCAACATGTGCTCATTGATTATGCAAATGACCTATACAGTAACATAACATATGCAAAGTGATAACCTTTATGTAGCTTACACATGCCACAAGGTATAAGATTCCCATCATTCAATAATAACGAATCACAGAATGTTCACATTAATTATTGAAATTAGGTCATCATTTGCATAATTGCTATCTGCTGATGTTCCACCTGCCATAGCCAACATACACCAGATGTATAAAGGTACTATTACATAAAAGAATTTCCTCCTTAATTATACAAATTATGTCTTCATTTGCATAATTTGCAGTTATTTAATATGTACATTACTCTCTGAGCTACCTACACACCAAAAATGAAAATACATTGTTCCTTTCTAGACTTTTCGACAAAGCCCACACCACTTATTCCTGACAGCAAAAGCTATCTGTCACCAAAAAGTCAAGATCATAAAAACCGGAATTTCTGCTGCAGTACCAAGGTCAGCCACCAGGAGACCCTAAGTCTTCCTAAGACCTATCAACATACCAAATATTATCACAATCCATAAAGGCCTGCTTAAGTTGTGCTGATTACAAAGTTACGGAAACACTCACACACAGCCAAAAAGAATACAAGCCAAAAAGGTTTAATGGAGGTAAAAAAAAACTGTTCGTAGGATACAACTACAGGCACACGCATAAAACATACATTCACACAGACACACCTTTTATAAATTATTAAGTACCTGTGTTACGGTGGTCGACACAGCCCGCACAGTCACAGTGAGCTGCAGTGTTCCCACACCAGTTGGCCGAAGAGCAGCACGGCCAGATACTGTCAGGATCACACTCAGCGGTCCTCCCATCTCCTGTAGTGTAACCGTCTCCACAGCGGTAGTCATCCCTCCATTTCTGAGTAACTATCAGGAAAAAAGACAAAAAACAGTAACGAGATGTTTGTGGCGACCAAATTCTTGAAACACAAGAAACACATATAAACTCACTGACTTGTTGGAACGGTCCTCGGCGATTTCAACTTGATCGATACAATGTTCTCGCTGCGTTCAGGCTTTAACTTGTGGAAAATTTGACGATGCAAACTGGATTCATGAACAGTAAGTTTCTCCTCTCTCTCTTAGGAATTTTGAAACTCGCTTCTTGACTGATTCAAGCCTTCCTATCAACAAAGAAACTTTCGTCCTAGTCTCACCTTGGCGTCGTGTGGTGTTGGAGACTGTTGAGAACGCGGGGACAGAGCTGCGGCCTCCAGATGGTACAGAGGTGAGGGTATACACAGTAGTAGTGGTAGAAGTCGTCGTAGTTTTACCAAACTGTATTAAAAGAGGCACAGTAAGATATTGCCTATTTCCAAAGGATCATGCAAACTAGGTTTTGTTTTAGGTCTATGTCTGTAACTGTAACTGTAACTGCATCTATATCATCTGTTAAACTGCCCCTCGGCAAAACACACCAGCTACGATGAACATGACAAGGCTACAAGACAGAGTCCTACCGTTGTCGAGCTGCCCCTTAAAGTTAACCAGAGAAGGACTCCAATAATGATGCACGACACAAGGACCGTAGCTGTATATACTGCAGCTAAGCAGAGCCGGCGACGGGTGCATCCTGAAATATTGCAGATTAGTGCCATGTTAGTCAACTGTTGGGACCAAAATATGAGTATTTTGTAGTTAGTTCAGAACGTTATTTCATCTTCAGATCAGACAAAAAGGAAGCTGATGGATCCGAGAACTAAATGATTAAATTGTTGTGGACCTATGACAATTGATTTGAAGGTAAATGAATTGTATTTTGTATAATACATTTATGGCTTTGTGCAGGTGTTTTAACATTAAAATTGAGTTAACCCAATCAAATCCCAACAGCCAATCAGCAAGAAGAATAGAGGAATGCTGCATGCCTATTGGTTGCTTCCTCTGCATGCCATTCTGATGACTCGTGCCCAAATATGGTAACACACTGCTATAGTATATTTTCTAAAAAGCTCAAATGAAATCACTCTAAAAGCATGTATCACAAAAATGAAAAATAAAAACGCCTGGGGGTATTTGCTCACTCTACCTTCGTGCCAAATTTATGTTATTTGGCCCAAAAATGAAAGAGTTGAATCAATGACAGGAGGAGGAGAAGAAGAAGAAACATGAAGAAAAACAACATGTCTTCACCAGACAGTGCATACACACACTGCATACAAATAATATATTTCAACCATACCATCCACAATACTTTTTGCTCTAAATGTAGGATAGATTATACGAAGGCCCATAGGTACACTTAGTATTTTTTATTCCACTTTTATTTTCTATGGGTACTTTGTATTTTCTATGGGTACTTTGTATTTTCTATGGGTACTTTGTATTTTCTATGGGTACTTTGTATTTTCTATGGGTACTTTGTATTTTCTATGGGTACTTTGTATTTTCTATGGGTTACTTTTAT
>NW_017803224.1:13415-16857 GCF_001625305.1 Branchiostoma belcheri
CTTATTTTCTATGGACTACTTTTATTTTCTATGGGTACTTTGTTTTTTTCTGTGTGTACTTCGCGAAGTTTTTTGGTGGCTGGCGAAGCGACACTCATTTTGCTTTCATGTGGATGCTCCCTATTTTTTATTATGGGCGGTATATTTCTGTTTACCATTCTAGGCAACTAAATTTATTTTGAACCTATTAAAACATAATAAACTTTACACTTTAAGAAAATTTTGTTTGTTTTGCATGCAATGTTCCACACATTTATTAATTAGGAGTACTAAATAGTGATTATTACATCCTGGCATAGATTATGTTAATGTAGACACAGGACCATACTATTTTCGGGGGTGCTAGGACATATTGTTCAGACTTCCGTCAACATTTCCGTAGCGATGTATGGTAAATCACTTCCTCGCTGAATGTAAATTACTCCTTTGTATTAAAAAAAAGCCCGTAATCTAAAGCGAGGGTTCATTGCCGATGTTGGGAAAAAATTGCATTGCGGTTTGCTGCCCTCCTACCAACCGCGAACGTTCATCACATGCAGTTTACGTAGGAAATATGGACAATATGCAAGGAGGTTAAATACAAGTATTGTATTCAACCTCCTTGGTTTCAGTAAATAACCTGACATCTAAAATTGTTCATTTATGAAGTGCAAAAGCGTGAAACATAGGCCATAAGCCATGGAGGTCGTTGACCTTTGTTGGGACGCGCCCCTCCCCACAAAAGTGCCAATTCATGTCACTACAGCACACATGTAGCTGACCACACGGTTAGACGGTCAACCCAGAGTGTAATTTGAGTTTCTGTGAATATTTCAACAATTTTAGATGTCAGGTTATGTACTGAAACGGCATATTGTCCATATTTCCTGCGTAAACTGCAATTGTGATGGTTCGCGGTTGGTAGGAGGGCAGCAAACCGCAATGCATTTTTTTCCCAACATTGGCAATGAACCCTCGCTTTAGATTACGGGCTTTTTTGAATAGAAAGGAGTAATTTACATCCAGCGAGGAAGTGATTTACCATATATCGCTACGGAAATGTTGACGGAAGTCTGAACAATATGTCCTAGCACCCCCGAAAATAGTATGGTCCTGTGTCTACATTAACATAATCTATGCCAGGATGTAATAATCACTATTTAATACTCCTAATTAATAAACGTGTGGAACATTGCATGCAAAACAAACTAACTTTTCTTAAAGTGTAAAGTATATTATGTTTTAATAGGTTCAAAATAAATTTAGTTGCCTAGAATGGTAAACAGAAATATACCGCCCATAATAAAAATGGGAGCATCCACATGAAAGCAAAATGAATGTCGCTTCGCCAGCCACTAAAAAACTTCGCGAAGTACACACAGAAAAAAACAAGTACCCATAGAAAATAAAAGTGTCCATAGAAAATAGAAGTACCCATAGAAAATAAAAGTGACCCATAGAAAATAAAAGTACCCATAGAAAATAAAAGTACCCATAGAAAATAAAAGTGCCCATAGAAAATAAAAGTGACCCATAGAAAATAAAAGTGACCCATAGAAAATAAAAGTACCCATAGAAAATACAAAGTACCCATAGAAAATACAAAGTACCCATAGAAAATAAAAGTGGAATAAAAAATACTAAGTGTACCTATGGGCCTTGCTAAGATTAGTATTGTAGAATTGTTGTTTAAAAGTTGTTACCATACATTGTACTTGAAACAATGGTTGAGGAATCGAAATAATAATTAAAAAAAAAGTTCTTACCGCAAGCTCCAATATCCTGGACGTTTGGCACGTATAATGGATTTGGATTCAAGGTATTCAGAACACCATTAATATTGCTCAACGGGTTGCTCAAGACATCATTGATGTTGTTTGAAGCTGCTGATGGTAGATCCTGCGAGGGCAGCTCTGGTTGAGTATCTGCTAAAGCTGCGTTGCATTCTAGGTTATTCTGGAACATGTGTTCTTCTTGCTGATATGTATCAGCTGATGTCAGGGTGCAGGGAATATCACCACTAGGCATACTTGACATGAAGGCGGGTCCAGGGCTGGCGTTAGAAGGCTCTATGGGTGGCTCTTGTGATTGCGTGCACACTGGATCGGGATTGGCGTCGTTTTCAGGGTACAACGGATAAGGGGTTGTAGTGTTGTGTGTGCACATTGGATTTGAATACATGGCTTGTGTGCGACTGTCGGACACTGTTTCTATTTTTTGATAGGGTTCACTTGGCTTGAAAGCGGATCCAGGGCTGGCGTTAGAATCCTCCGCGGTGCTTTGCAGGTACATTGGATTGGGGTTAACTTTGTTTTCAGCGTGTATTGGATAAGGGTTCAAACTTTTACGTGTGTACATCGGATTTGGATCCATGGCTTGTTTGCGCATGTTACCATCGATTCCATTGAAAGTATCAGTATAATTCTGGACGGAGCCACACCCTGCCAAGTCGATGTCGTTATCATTGTGGCTGCTGGACGCTGTGTTTGATCCCTGAAACGGTTTACTTTTCGTCTCTTCTACATTTTTCTTTATACAGGTATCATATGTCTTGCATGTATATGCAATGGCGTAGGTATCGAAATCTCCAGGGCTGATATGAACTGTCTCTCTGTTCTCAAAGGCAGCATCGCTTTGGATAGATAGATGTTCATCGTCATCGTGTTCATTTTCCTCACATGTACCAGAGATGTAATTATTAACACCTTCGTCAGTTTGCCTGACGGTAGGTGGAACAGTTCGGGTACCTGGTTTAGTTGTGCTGTCGCTAAAGGAGTCGTTTCTAACGACATTTGGTACGACGTCGGAGGTCAGGTCTTCGGCCATGGCTCTTGAGACTTCTTCAAGACACGCTAGCATAACATATAAGACGAAGACACCGTGACCCTGCGCACCTCATTCTAAAGAGGCATTATGTAAACAGAAAATATTCTCAAGGACAAAATGGAACGTTGCAAAAACCTCTGACGTTAGTTGGCAGACAGAATCATCCAATTTCTATGTAGATGAAGCAGCCCACGAGGCGTCTTGACATACCAGACAATGCATATCAAACTAGTTGAAGTACGTGACTTGTCATTTGGGAATGTTCTGACATGTTGTTTTACTTGAATATGTTTACGGTTTTCTCACATACCGATTTGTTACCTGTCTCTTGACTAACTTGAGGTTAATTATTTCTTAGGCCATGTTGATTTGATTATATGGATGGCATCCTCTGGTAACCCCAAAACTGATGCAAGCGTGCGAATAAAAAAAGTTGTTTTCATGATGAAATCTACGTGGTCAGGAAGGTTGAATACTCGAATAATCGAGTATGGTATACCGAATAATTCACTTCTATACATTTTCGTCTTTTTCGTTCGGCATTAGTATCGTTTTCCAATATCTTTTGTAACTTATGGTATATATATATATATATATATATATATATATATATATATATATATATATATATATATAT
>NW_017803224.1:16984-46026 GCF_001625305.1 Branchiostoma belcheri
CTTTTTGGAATGGCCAAATGGCCGAAAACTAATGCGGGCGCGGATGTCAACCATATAATCAAATCAACATGGCCTTAGTGTGATGAAAATAAAATTACACCTACCGAATGCAACATTGCCTTCTTGAGTAGTTTTATGCCAACAGTCATGTTTAAAACTAGGCTTGTTCGTTTAAAAGATAATATAAAGATCGAAGTACTCATTGTGCACATTTTGGACCATTGTTGTTGAATTTTGGCGTAGAGAAACACTCACCATGAATTTTAGTTGCTCTCGTCCGAAAAGTAAGCAAAGTGAATCATCAGCCATCTGTAGGAGGTTGACAAGATTGACTAAAAATTCACGGTTTGGGTTTTTATTGTGTTAGAACAAAGCTTTTACAATTATGGAGTCTACCCAAACAGACGAGCTTACATTCGAATTTGGACCATTGTTCTGTTTCGTTCATGAAAGAGAAATCACAGTGTACATATGGCACACAAGCAATTTTCTACTGCAGATTGACAAGAACTAAAATATTCAAACTGGAATAACTCTCTTTAATTTAAGTGTTAGTTCAGTAATATGGAGATGTGACGAACGTTCTGTACTTACGATGAGGCTTCTGAAAGCGGCTTGTCTGCAGGACGGAACGGCGCACAATTGAGACTCCGTGCCGAGAGATGACATATGTATTGAAAAAACATATTTCCTAGAAGTTGTTTTATTCAAATAAGACAGCGCATACAGCCATATAGTGGTGATGCTAGCTCAAGTGCTAGCCCTTGTATTAACGCCACCAATGGCATAAACAGCAAAGGAATACATTTACACAGACACGGTGGTCAAAATCTGTTATAAGAGTTAAATGTAGGGCGTGTATAGAAAAGTGGTTTGAATTCGTAAAGAAAAATAATTTCTAAAAAGCCTTTGAATCTAGAATTCCCCATGCTGCCCCTTCTCTGGAAGGAGTTCAAGTGGACTTGCCCAATTTCTTATTCTGTAGACGTGGGCGGAGGTTTGGGAGCTGGTAGACTTTACGCGTATTATTTCCACACTCACGTACCATTATGTCCACAGTCATGTACCATTATTTCCACACTCACGTACCATTATTTCCACACTCACGTACCATTATTTCCACAGTGACGTACCATTATTTCCACACTCACGTACCATTATTTCCACACTCACATACCATTATGTCCACGCTCACGTACCATTATGTCCACAGTCATGTACCATTATTTCCACACTCACGTACCATTATTTCCACACTCACGTACCATTATTTCCACACTCACATACCATTATTTCCACGCTCACGTACCATTATGTCCATAGTCATGTACCATTATTTCCACACTCACGTACCATTATTTCCACACTGACGTACCATTATTTCCACACTGACGTACCATTATTTCCACACTTACGTACCATTATTTCCACACTCACATACCATTATTTCCACGCTCACGTACCATTATGTCCATAGTCATGTACCATTATTTCCACACTCACCATTATTTCCACACTCACGTACCATTATTTCCACACTGACGTACCATTATTTCCACACTCACGTACCATTATTTCCACACTCACATACCATTATTTCCACGCTCACGTACCATTATGTCCACAGTCATGTACCATTATTTCCACACTCACGTACATATTCCACACTCACGTACCATTATTTCCACACTCACATACCATTATTTCCACATGTACATACACGTACCGTTATTTCCACACTCATGTACCATTATTTCCACACTGACGTACCATTATGTCCACAGTCATGTACCATTATTTCCACACTGACGTACCATTATTTCCACACTCACGTACCTTTATGTCCACAGTCACGTACCATTATTTCCACACTCACGTACCATTATTTCCACACTCACGTACCATATATTTCCACACTAACGTACCATTAATATCACACTCACGTCAAAGATTTTTGGGGTTTAATCTCTAGCAGGCACGAAATTTGTGCCCTCCGAAAAGTACTCGGAAAGATACGCCTCGCTCTTTCACGCACTATATTATATGATCACCAGGCGCTTCGGTTTGAACTGTGTTTTTCGCGTGGGCACTTGTGCAGCAGAATATCCTCTCGTCCTGTAGCTGCTCGTCGCAGTACAGGATGACAACTGTTTCCTGTAAGAGAGGACGAAACAAAACAAAACAAAATCAAATAAGTTGAAGATACTTATCAAGAAGGTCCAGTCAGCATCTGTAGATTAGCGCAGTAGTTGAACAATATGAAATGCTTGTCTACTAAAAGAAACTCTGTATTTGACCTGCCTGAAGTTGTGAAGGTCGCAGTTGACAGAAGGCCTGATGATGAACAAGCTCAGCGGGTTTCCTTTATTCCAGGTGGGTCGAAGAAAAAACAAAAACACGAGGAGATGATTCGAAGCACCACTTATCCATTTGGACACGTTCTCGCACGTAAACAACGTGTGTAGCAAATGTGGTATAAAGACTTGATCATGGAAAAAACGTAAGGGCAGTACGTGTAAGAGCGAGGCATATCTTAATCCTGCTACAGATTCAAACCCCAAATCTTTAGATTTCAAAACAACAACCGTAACCACATTAGCCTTGCCACCTATGCTGATGAGAAGTGCGTACGTGAGGGTGAAAATAATGTTACGTAATTGGGGAAATAATGGTACGTAAGTGTGGAAATAATGGTATGTGACTATATAATGTGAGTGTGGAAATAATGGTACGTAAGCGTTGAAATAATGGTATGTGAGTGTGGAAATAATGGTACGTAAGCGTTGAAATAATGGTATGTGAGTGTGGAAATAATGGTACGTGAGCGTGGAAATAATGGTACGTGAGTGTGGAAATAATGGTACGTAAGCGTGGAACTAATGGTATGTGAGTGTGGAAATAATGGTACGTGAGCGTGGAAATAATGGTATGTGAGTGTGGAAATAATGATACGTGAGCGTGGAAATAATGGTATGTGAGTGTGGAAATAATGGTATGTGAGTGTGGAAATAATGGCATGTTAGTGTGGAAATAATGGTACGTGAGTGTGGAAATAATACGTGTATAGTCTACCTTCTTCGAAGCCTCTACGGTCTACCCACGTCTACAAAGAAATTGGGCAAGTCCACTTGAGGAGGGCCGGGGCGACATGGGGATTTCTAGATTCAAAGACTTTTTAGAAATTATTGTTCTTTACGAATTCAAACCACAACAGATTTTGACCACAGTGTCTGTGTAAATGTATTCCTTTGTTGTTTATGCCATTGGTGGCGTTAATATAAGTGCTAGAACTTGAGTGCATCACCACTATATGGCTGTACGCTCTGTCTTACTTGAATAAAAAAACTTCTAGGAAATATGTTTTTTCAATACATATATCATCCCTCGGCACGGAGTCTCAATTGTGCGTCACTCCGTCCTGCAGACAAGCCGATTTCGAAAATTTCAGAAGCCTCATCGTAAGTACAGAACGTTCTTCGCATCTCCATATTACTCTACTAGCACTTAAATTAAAGAGAGTCATTTCAGTTTAGATATTTTAGTTCTTGTAGATCTGTAGTGGAAAATTGGTTGTGTGCCTTATGTACTGTGATTTCTCTTTTATGAACGAAACAGAACAATGGTCCAAATTTGAATGTAACCTCGTCTGTTTGGGTAGACTCCATAATTGTAGAATTTAAGCTTTGTTCCAACACAATAAAAACCCAAACCGTGAATTTTTAGTCAATCTCGTCAACCTTCGTGAGATGACTGATTATTCACTGCGGTGATTTAAGGACGAGAGCAACTAAACTTCATGAGTGTTTATCTACGCTAAAATTCAACAACAATGGTCCAAAATGTGCAGAATGAGTACTTTGATCTTCATATGATAGCACAAATGAACAAGGCAATGTTGCATTGGGTACAGCTGTAATTGTCTCCACACTTAAGAAATAATTGACGGTTAATGACTAAATAGCCTCAAGTTAGTCAAGAGACCGATAACAAATCGGTATATGAGAAAACGCTAAACATATTCAAGTAAAAACAACATGTCAGATACATCAACAATTGAGACGTCACGTACTTGTTTGATATGCATTGTCTGGTATGTAAAGACGACTCGAGAGCTGCTTCATCTACATAGAAATTGGTTGATTCTGTCTGTCAACTAACGTCAGAGGTTTTTCAAACGCTCCAAATAGTGTACATGGCCATATAGTATTAATAATGAAAATTGTTTAAATATGCTGCGCTCTAATAACCAAAATATCGCATTAAGAAAATCCGAGTCATCATTACCATCATTATCACCATAATCATCATTGCCGCACGTCAATTAAGTGCATTCATTAAGAGCATCACGGCGGACCGTCGTTGTCCTCCATATTGTCTTGTTTCTTACACCCCTTTCGTCCGCAACCCATCTTTACTCGACTGTCCTTGTGCAAGTCATTGCTGCTCTGCTTCCCTTTCTTGGCATCTTTTCTATTGACCTTTTCCTTCCTCGCGTACCTAAAGGAAAAGTAGGAACTGGTTGCATACGTACGGTCTCTATCTCATAACTGGTTTGGAAATGAATTAATGATTCAGTCTGTGTGTGCGTGTGTGTGTGTGTAGAAAGTATACTTTTATGTCATTTCGTTACATAATAGATTAACCTACCCCTATAGTATTCCAGAACAATATTCAGGAAAATTCAGGAAAATTCAGGAAAAGAAATGCAACATCGTTGCTCCATACATGCATAAATACATACATACATACATACATACATACATACATACATACAAACAAACAAACATACTTACAAACTGTGGTCTTTCCGTTCAACATATGTTTTGTAAAGTATGATTTTGTAAAGAAAAAACATAGACCAAAATTATAATATCATCCCACCCTCGTGTGAAAAGGTATCACTGTTTCGAATTTCCAAAGAAACTGAACTGATGACGTACCTTTACCTAAATCGCTCCAATTAGCACCCCCCCCCCTGACCTCTCACTATACAGTATATTTTGTCAAGACCAGGAGGGTTTTCAATTTACAGCTTTTCACAGTTCACTGTTTACTCGCACTGAAATTTATGATGCATATATGCTAAAAAGTGGTTCTATATGTCACACCCATGAATATTTGTCCTTGAGATTATTTTCTCATTTACACAATGTCTGTTTAGGGTCACAGTGTGCAGGTCACAGTGTCTTCATCTTATATATTATGCTAGCGTGTCTTGAAGAAGCCTCAGAGCCATGGCTGAAGACCTGATCTCCGACGCCGTATCAAGTGTCGTCAGAAACGAATTCCTCAGCGATAGCATGACTGAACCAGATACCCGAACTGTTCCACCTACCGTCAGGCAAACTGACGAAGATGTTAATAACTACATCTCTGGTACATGTGATGAATATGAACACGATGACGATGAACATGTATCTATCCAAAGCGGTGCTGCTTTTGAGAACAGGGAGACAGTTCATATCAGCCCTGGAGATTTCGATACCTACGCCATTGCATATACATGCAGGGCATATGATACCTGTATAAAGAAAAATGTAGAAGAGACGAAAAGTAAAGCGTTTCAGGATCAAACACAGCGTCCAGTAACCACAATGAAAACGACATCCACTTGGCAGGGTGTGGCTCCGTCCAGAATTATACTGATACTTTCAATGAAAACCCTTATCCAATGCTTGCTGAAAACAAAGTTAACCCCAATCCAATGTACCTGCAAAGCACCGCGGAGGCTTCTAACGCCAGCCCTGGATTCACTTTCAAGCCAAGTGAACCCTATCAGAAACTAAAAACAGTGTCCGACAGTCGCACTCAAGCCATGGATTCAAATCCAATGTGCACACATAACACTACAACCCCTTATCCGTTGCACCTTGAAAACGACGTCAATCCCGATCGAGTGTACACGCACCTGCAAAATACCATAGAGCCTTCTAACGCTAGCCCTGAATCCGCCTTCATGTCAAGTATGCCGAGTCATGACATTCCCTGCACCCTGACATCAGCTGATACACATCAGCAAGATGACGCAAACATGTGCCAGGACAACCTGGCGTGCGACGCAGCCTTATCGGATACTCAACCAGAACTGCCCTCGCAGGATATATCATCAAAAGCTTCAAACGACATCAATGATGTCTTGAGCAACCAGTTGAGTAATATTAATGGTGTCCTGAATGCCCTGAATCCAAATCCGATATACGTGCCAAACGCCCAAAATAGTGCAGCTTGCGGTAAGAACTTCATGAACTTTTTTATTATTTCGATACCTCGACCATCCCTCCAGATACAATGTATGGCAGCAACTATTAATTAAAACAACAATTCTACAAGACTAATCTATCCTACATTTAGAACAAAAAATGTTGTGGATGGTATGGATGAAATTTTTGTTTTTACCCATGTTTTTCATCTTCTCCTACCATTTGGTCAACTTCGATTTAATTCTTCATTTTTAGGTCAAATGACTTGAAAGATGGTATGGAGGTAGAATTGGCCAATACTGGCCAATACCAATAGTGGGAATGTGCTAATAGGCATGCTGCATTCTATATGCATGGCAGTGGGTGTTCGATTTGCTAATTGGCTGTTGAACTAATTAGGTTATTGCTACCTTGACCGCGTGCAGCATATTGACAATAGGACGCGTCTTTATAGAGGGCTTCTCAAAATGCCTGCTCTAGAGAGGAATGTCCTTAAATCTCGAAAACAATTTGCATTACGTCAATTAAATACTATTATTACTAGTATTATACAAAATTCAAATCAATTCAAGTTCACAACAATTAAATTAATTGGTTATCGTATCCATCCGATTCAGTTTTGTCTGATTTGTATAGAATCAGGTTCTGACTTAACCACAAATGTTCATAATTTGGTCCCAACAGTTGACTAACATGGCACTAATCTGCAATATTTCAGGATGCTCCCGTCGCCAGCTCTGCTTAGGTGCAGTATCTACAGCTACGGTCCTTGTGTCGTGCGCCGTTATTGGAGTCTTTCTCTGGTTAATTTTAAGCGCCAGCTCAACAACGGTAGGCCTCTGTCTTAAAGCATTGTCTCGCTGTCGCTGTGTTCACCGTTTTGTGAGCTTTTTTTGCACCTTCGAGTTCTCGTTTAGTTTTAGGGCAGACGACACTATTGCGTTGCACAGTACAGGCCCTAAAATGTTGTATTTCCTGTTGTTTGTAAAATCCTTTTTTCCTCTTGAAAGTTTTGGTTCAGTTTGAAGACTTTTTGGGCTAGAGGGGGACAGGTAGGGCCTAAACTTTTCTACTTTGGTAAATTTTTGGTTCAATATCACCAGTTTAGTCGGGAAAATGAGAAACCTGAGTGGTAAAAGTCTTGCCCAGGGCGGATGGATACATGAAAAACTTAGGTCTAAAGTAGGGTTTGAATCTTGTCATCTGTTGTCAGAATTTGAGCTAATCATCAAGGTAAAGCTTTACAAAACAGAAGGCAAGAATGTGCAGACCTCATACCTAGAGCTTATGTAAATGTTTTGTCTGCATNAGGTTTATGACTAGATAACCTCAAGTTAGTCAAGAGGATTGTAATAAATCGGTATGTGAGGAAACCGTAAACATATTCAAGTAGAAACAACATGTCAGATAAAACCCAAACTGAGACGTCACGTACTTCAACTAGTTTGATATGCATTGTCTGGTATCAGAAGATGACTCGTGGGCTGCTTCATCTACATAGAAATGGGTTGATTCTGTCTGCTAAATAACTTCAGAATTCTTTGCAGTGCTCCATTTGGTGTATATAACCATATAGGATTCAGGATAGAGGTGATTAAATGTCCTGCTCTCTGATGACCAAGTATCACCGTAAGAAAAGCCGAGTCATCATTACCATCATTATCATCATCATCATTGCCGCACGTCAATATAGAGCATCACGGTGGGCCGTCGCTGTCCTCCATATTGTCTTGTTTCTTATACCGCGATGCGCCCCCTTTTGTCCGCTACCAATCTCTGCAAGATCCCGCTCGACTGTCCTTATGCAAGTCATTGCCGATCTTCTTCCCTTTCTTGGCATCTTTTCTTTTGACCTTTTCCTTCCTCGAGTACCTATAGGAAAAGTATGAACTATTTGCATACAGTCACTATCTCATAACTTCAAATGAATTGTTAATTCAGCCTGTGTGTGCGTGTGTGTGTGTGTAGAAAGTATACTTTTATGTCACTTCGTCACATAATAAATTAACCTACCCCTATAGTATTCCAGAACAATATTGTCAAGACCAGGAGGGTTTTCAATTTACAGTTTTGCACAGTTTGCTGTTTACTGGCACTGAAACTTATGATGCATATATGCTAAAAAGTAGTTTGTATATGTCACACCTATGAATATTTGTCCTTGAGATTATTTTCTCATTTACACAATGTCTGTTTATAATGAGGTGTGCAGGGTCACAGTGTCTTCGTCTTATATATTATGCTAGCGTGTCTTGAAGAAGCCTCA
Organism: Branchiostoma belcheri; assembly: GCF_001625305.1. NCBI lineage: Eukaryota > Metazoa > Chordata > Leptocardii > Amphioxiformes > Branchiostomatidae > Branchiostoma > Branchiostoma belcheri. The sequence continues at coordinate 25,451 of NW_017803224.1, forward strand.
GAGCCATGGCTGAAGACCTGACCTCCGACGCTGTATCAAGTGTCGTCAGAAACGAATTCCTCAGCGATAGCATGACTGAACCAGATACCCGAACTGTTGACCTACCGCCAGGCAAACTGACGAAGATGTTAATAACTACATCTCTGGTACATGTGACGAATATCAACACGATGACGATGAACATTTATCTATCCAAAGCGGTTCTGCCTTTGAGAACAGGGAGACAGTTCATATCAGCCCTGGGGATTTTGATACCTACGCCATTGCATATACATGCAAGGCACATGATACCTGTATAAAGAAAAATGTAGAAGAGACGAAAAGTAAAGCGTTTCAGGGATCAAACACAGCGTCCAGTAACCACAATGAAAACGACATCCACTTGGCAGGGTGTGGCTCCGTCCAGAATTATACTGATACTTTCAATGAAAACCCTTATCCAATGCTTGCTGAAAACAAAGTTAACCCCAATCCAATGTACCTGCAAAGCACCGCGGAGGCTTCTAACGCCAGCCCTGGATTCACTTTCAAGCCAAGTGAACCCTATCAGAAACTAAAAACAGTGTCCGACAGTCGCACTCAAGCCATGGATTCAAATCCAATGTGCACACATAACACTACAACCCCTTATCCGTTGCACCTTGAAAACGACGTCAATCCCGATCGAGTGTACACGTACCCACAAAGCACCATAGAACCTTCTAACGCTAGCCCTGAATCCGCCTTCATGTCAAGTATGCCGAGTCATGACATTCCCTGCACCCTGACATCAGCTGATACACATCAGCAAGATGACGCAAACATGTACCAGGACAACCTGGCGTGCGACGCAGCATTATCGGATACTCAACCAGAACTGCCCTCGCAGGATATATCATCAGCAGCTTCAAACGACATCAATGATGTCTTGAGCAACCCGTTGAGCAATATTAATGGTGTCCTGAATGCCCTGAATCCAAATCCGATATACGTGCCAAACGCCCAGAATAGTGCAGCTTGCGGTAAGAACTTCATGAACTTTTTTATTATTTCGATACCTCGACCATCCCTCCAGATACAATGTATGGCAACAACTATTAAACAACAATTCTACAAGACTAATCTATCCTACATTTAGAACAAAAAAATGTTGTGGATGGTATGGATTAAATTTATTGTTTTTACCCATGTTTTTCATCTTCTCCTATCATTTGGTCAACTTCGATTTAATTCTTCATTTTTAGGTCAAATGACTTGAAAGATGGTATGGAGGTAGAATTGGCCAATACTGGCCAATACCAATAGTGGGAATGTGCTAATAGGCATGCTGCATTCTATATGCATGGCAGTTGGTGTTCGATTTGCTAATTGGCTGTTGAACTAATTAGGTTATTGCTACCTTGACCGCCTGCAGCATATTGACAATAGGACGCGTCTTTATAGAGGGCTTCTCAAAATGCCTGCTCTAGAGAGGAATGTTCTTAAATCTCGAAAACAATTTGCATTACGTCAATTAAATACTATTATTACTAGTATTATACAAAATTCAAATCAATTCAAGTTAACAACAATTAAATTGATTGGTTATCGTATCCATCCGATTCAGTTTTGTCTGATTTGTATAGAATCAGGTTCTGACTTAACCACAAATGTTCATAATTTGGTCCCAACAGTTGACTAACATGGCACTAATCTGCAATATTTCAGGATGCACCCGTCGCCAGCTCTGTTTAGCTGTAGTATATACAGCTACAGTCCTTGTGTCGTGCGCCGTTATTGGAGTCTTTCTCTGGTTAATTTTAAGCGCCAGCTCAACAACGGTAGGCCTCTGTCTTAAAGCCTTGTCTCGCTGTCGCTGTGTTCACCGTTTTGTGAGCTTTTTTTGCACCTTCGAGTTCTCGTTTAGTTTTAGGGCAGACGACACTATTGCGTTGCACAGTACAGGCCCTAAAAATGTTGTATTTCCTGTTGTTTGAAAATCCTTTTTCCTCTTGAAAGTTTTGGTTCAGTTTGAAGACGTTTGGGCTAGAGGGGGACAGGTAGGGCCTAAACTTTTCTACTTTGGTAAATTTTTGGTTCAATATCACCAGTTTAGTCGGGAAAATGAGAAACCTGAGTGGTAAAAGTCTTGCCCAGGGCGGATGGATACATGAAAAACTTAGGTCTAAAGTAGGGTTTGACTCTTGTCAGCTGTTGTCAGAATTTGAGCTAATCATCAAGGTAAAGCTTTACAAAACAGAAGGCAAGAATGTGCAGACCTCATACCTAGAGCTTATGTAAATGTTTTGTCTGCATCTCATTGTTTATGGAAATAAGGTTATACTTATAACCATAATTCTAGTTTTTGCTACAAAATCAAATTTGATGTTAACATTTAACTAACTTCTGCATGTCATAAGTATGAAATTCGCAACGTTCACTGAGGAATCATAGTATTGTCCTACGACGTACCCACACATATACACAAATTCGTCAAAAACCGCCAAAAGTTATATCGACCACAAATATTCGGAAATTTATGTTGTACCATTTACGTTATCGTGTAAACAAGAGAGAGAGAGAGCTTCGAAGCTGGTGTGTTTTGCCGAAGGGCAGTTTAACAGGCTATATAGATGCAGTTACAGTTACAGACACAGACCGAAAGCAAAACCTAGTTTGCATGATCCTTTAGAAATAGGCAATAGCTCACTACGCTTCTTCCAATACAGTTTGATAAAACTACTACTACTACTACGACGACTTCTACCACTGCTACTGTGTATACCTCTATACCAACTGGAGGTGGCAGCTCTGTCCCCGCGTTCTCAACAGTCTCCAACACCTCCTCACGACGCGAAGGTGAGACTAGGACGAAAGTTTATCTGTTGGTAGGAAGGGTTGAAGCACTCAAGAAGCGAGTTTCAAAATTCCTAAGAGAGCGAAACTTACTGTGCATGAATCTATTTTGTATCGTTAAATTTTCCACTAGGTGAAGCCTGAACGCGCAGCGAGAACATTGTAGCGATCCAGTTTTAACTTAAAAGTTGAAATCGCCGAGGACCGTTCCAACAAGTCAGTGAGTTTTATGTGTTTCGTGTGTTTCAAAAATTTGGTCACCACAAACATCGCGCTTCTGTTGTTTGTCTATGTTTTTTCCTGATAGTTACTCAGAAATGGCGGGACGACTACCGCTGTGGAGACGGTTACACTACAGGAGATGGGAGGACCGCTGAGTGTGACCCTTACAGTACCTGGCCATGCTGCTCTTCGGGCAACTGGTGTGGGAACACTGCAGGGCACTGTGACTGTGCGGGCTGTGTCTACTACCATAACTCAGGTACTTAGTAATTTATGAAGGTGTGTCTGTGTGTATGTTTCATGCGTGTGTGTGTAGTTGTATCCTACGAATAGTTCTTTTTTTAATTTTTCACCTCCATGAAAAATAGAGGTATTGTTTTTGGCGTGTGTGTGTGCGTGTGTGTGTGTTTCCGCAAGTTTGTGATCAGCACAACTTAAGCAGGCCTTTATAGATTGTGATAATATTTGGTATATTAATAGGTCTTGGGAAGACAAAGGTCAAGGTCAAATATGGGCCCCCTGGTGACTGACCTTGGCACTGCAGTAGACCCTTCGGTTTTTGTATCTTATGTCCTGAACATGCTATGGTCTTGAGTCAGTTATCAAAGACTTCCTCTAACGCAAAACACGTGTGTAGGCAGCGCGCCTACCTGGTTTGATTACTGAGGTTTTCAAACATTTACAAAAACTCTACATATGTAGACGTATGAGGTGTCTGTTGTCAACATATACGGCTTAACATTTTACAAGAAGGCGTGAATTTGTGTGTCTTTTTGTGTGTATGTACGTGTGTGTGTGTGTGTGTGTTACAATGTATTTACATGTATGCATGTGTGTTGTGTGAGTGTGTGTGTGTAAGTGTGTAAATATTCCACATTTGAGTATGGGAAATACGCTTCTTTTTCTTACTCATAGAAAGTGGTGACAGGAAGTTGGAGAACATCATTACCATTGGAGGAAATGGAAAAGAACCTATCGTGATGGCGTACGGAGTCGCCGTGTCTGCTGACAATGAGATATTTGTGACTGTCTTAAGTAAGATCCAAGTCTTCAGCATAAATGGGATCTATCTTCGCCACTTCCCTACGGCACTGCCGGGTAAAAATACCATCATCTTGGCTTATGATGTTGCTATTGGTAAAGAGCCAGGCCACCTGTGGGTAGTGGGGGCTATATTGGAGTCCGGTGCGCGTGAGGGACATGTGAAGGTTGTAAAGTACAGTAGGAGCGGTCAGGCCATGAAGAAGTTCGACGTAAGCTCCACGAGACCTTTTCACCCTCCCGTCATTACGATAGACGTGCGCAACAATAAAATCATCGTCGGACAGGGAAAAACAGTAAAGATGTTTGATCCAGACGGCTCTCTCTATCGGAGTTTTAAAGTGTTATCAGGTAGTCAGCTAGGTATTGGGGGGGTCATATCGGATAGCGAAGGGAATATACTGCTTACACTTACAGGTGCGTATAAAGCTGTTAAAGCGTACAGTCACTCCGGAGTCAAGATATTTGAATTTGCCGGAAGGGGTAAGGGCCAAGAGAATTTTTTCACAGGTATTTGCCGGGACAAGATGAGTAACATCTTCGTAGCAGACGATGAGAACAACCGAGTAGACATGTTCACAAGCCGCGGGAAGTTTATTCGTACCTTCGCGAATATCAAAGACCCGTCTGGTATCGCTATGGGACCAGATGGAGAGATGGTGGTGACTAGCGCAGAGATGGAATCCACTGTAACTATCTTTCCACGCCACATGGTTCTTCCTTAAACTCATACGAAGGATGAATTTTGTGTGGGGGTGGGGGGGTAATGGATTTGTTTGAATTTCCGTCCGAGGTTTGTTAGTGTGGTCCCGAAGAAGCATGGTGACTTGGGGCATTTTAGCTGCACTTTAGGTGATGCAGTGAAACGGTATGGCACCCCGGCGCCCCGTGTTGTATGTGGTGTGGTATCATCTTTTTACCTTCGCAAAGAAGGTTATGTTTTCAGTAGCGTATGCCCGTCTGTTTGACGGTCTGTCTGTTTGTCTGTGAACAGCATAACTCAAGAAGCTTTATATGCATTGTCATGAAACTTGGTAGGTGGGTAGGTCTTGATGAGACCGAGAAATGATTAGATGTTAGGCCCCCTGACGGCTTTTGTTGGTACTGCAGCAGAACTTCCGGTTTTGATATCTCGTGATCTAGACATGCTAGGGTCACGAATTTTCAGTGGTAGATAGCTCATGGGCTAGGGAAGAAGTGACATAAGTTTATGCCAGCCAGCGTCTTGTTCTGGAACTGCAGGAGCGTTAGTTAAAAAATCTTCAAAGGAGGATAACTCAAGAAGGGGTTGATGGGTCGTCATGATTTTTGGTATGTATGTAGCTTAAATGATGCTTGGCATAATTAACATACAATTATGCAAATCAAGATCTAATTTCCATAGTTAATAAGGGAATTCTATAAATCTGCTGTATTCCATATTAGGGCTATGAAACACTTGTTACATACTAGTATGTAATTGAGAACGAGAAGATCACTGGCAGATATTGATTATGTAAATTGAGACCTAATTTGCATAATTAACGGAAAGTTGGTACAACTTTATGGTGGTAACTGCTGGGAATTTAATACTTGCCATAAGGTTCCGGGTCGGAGTTTAATTCTGACCATAGTCTAAGTAAGTGCGCAGTAAATCGCCGGAAATGTGACTTTAGTTGGTACGTTTTGGCCACGATATCCCTAATATCGTAATAGCTGTGTGCATATCTTTCTGTTTTCTGAAAAGCCTGTTAGCTGTAGCCTTAAATTTTTATAGGTGGCGTAATCTTGGTGGTCCAGCGGAGACTTCCTGGTATTAGTCCGCGCGGATGATAGTGTAGCTTTTTCGCCTGATCACAGGGACGGTGCGTTCTACGTGTGTTGCGGGTGTGTTTGGGTCATCGAAGATAGCGGTAAACTTATCTCATCGATTTTAATTAAATTCTGACATCGGAAAGATTAGGTACCGGGCTTCTTCGAGTAGTAAGCCGTTACCCTGGGAAAATTCGTTTTTTCCATGCAGCCATGTGTGAAAAATGACGAAAAAAAGGACCCCTCACTTACAAATTTACTTTGATATGCCTTGTTTACCCCTAAATAAATTGGGCGCACAAAATATCAATCACGTGTATTGATAAGCGGGAGGCACCCATTTCCACCAAAGAGTGAAAAAATTTTGACCCGCGTTTAGTATAGACATGACAGCTCGTCGGGCTGTGGGTGACAAATTCACTACAAACACAGTAGAAAACTCCGGGCCGAGACCATAATTGGAAGTTCAGTGAAGGTGAACATCACTAAACATAATTTATTCAAATCAGGACCTCATTTGCATAATTATAATGTATTATATATGCAAATGATATTTGCCTCTTATAATTTGCATACTCGCAGTGAAAAATGTATAATTAGTCAGCTTGGACGGCAAACATGAGTTGGCAAGAGTATGTCAGAGGTCGTGCTTGCATATAAACAACAATATCTACTGAGGAAGACCAGAGTGACTGGTTGAAAGCTCTAGGTGAGAGAATTTTTGTGTTGGATCAAAAGTTTTAACTTAAAACAAACAATATCATACGTTGTCCATGTTAAATGATAAGGATTTCATCACATGTGTTGCATGGTACAAAGGTACATGTAGGAGCTATGTGAATAATTTGCATAAAAATTTGCAAATGAGCAGGATTGTAAAAGTAAGCCATTTACAGATGGTCATCACCATGTTCTCAAAATTTAGCGTAGAGCGTTGTCGGGAACACCCCCCTCCCCCATGCAGGCCCCCACTAAAGAAACCGAAGCGCCTGGTGATAATAATATAGTGCGTGAAAGAGCGAGGCGTATCTTTCCGAGTACTTTTCGGAGGGCACAAATTTCGTGCCTGCTAGAGATTAAACCCCAGAATCTTTGACGTGAGTGTGGTAATAATGGTACATTAGTGTGGAAATAATGGTAGGTGAGTGTGGAAATAATGGTAGGTGAGTGTGCAAATAATGGTACGTGAGTGTGCAAATAACACGTGTATAGTCTACCAGCTCCCAAACCTCCGCCCACGTCTACAGAATAAGTAATTGGGCAAGTCCACTGGAACTCCTTCTGAGGAGGGGCAGCATTGGGAATTCTAGATTCAAAGACGTTTTAGAAATTATTTTCTTTACGAATTCAAACCACTTTTCTATACACGCCTTACATTTAACTCTTATAACAGATTTTGACCACCGTGTCTGTGTAAATGTATTCCTTTGTTGCTTATTCCATTGGTGGCGTTCATATAAGGGCTAGCACTTGAGTGCATCATCACTATATGACTGTATGCGCTGTCTTATTTGAATAAAAAAAAACTTCTGGGAAATATGTTTTTTCAATACGTATTTTATCTCCCGGCACGGAGTCTCAATTGTGCGCCGTTCCGTCCTGCAGACAAGCCGCTTTCAGAAGCCTCATCGTAAGTACAGAATGTTCTTCACATCTCCATATTACTCTACTAACCACTTAAATCAAAGAGCCTCATTCCAGTTTGGATATTTTAGTTCTTGTTGATTTGTAGTGGAATATTGGTTGCGTACCATATGTCCTATCTTTCATGAACGAAACAGAACAATGGTCCAAATTCGAATGTAGGCTCATCCGTTTGGGTAGAGTCCGTAATTGTAGAATTTAAGCTTTGTTCCAACACAATAAAAACCCAAACCGTGAATTTTTAGTCGATCTCTTCGACCTTCGTGAGATGACTGATGATTCAATTTTCGGACGAGAGAAACTGAAATTTAATTCATGGTAAGTTTTCCTCCAAGCTAAAATTCAACAACAAAGATCTAAAATGTGCAGAATTATATTAGTAGCTCGGACTTTATGTGGTCCCGCAAATAACTGTTAACCTGTGCTATAATTTAAACACGACTGTTTACATAAAACTACTCAATAAGCCAATGTTGCATTGGGTAAGTGTCTAGGCGTAATTTTATTTTCACCACACTAAGAAATAATTGAAGGTTTATGACTAGATAACCTCAAGTTAGTCAAGAGGATTGTAATAAATCGGTATGTGAGGAAACCGTAAACATATTCAAGTAAAAATGTCAGACAAAATCCAAACTGAGACATCACGTACTTCAACTAGTTTGATATGCATTGTCTGGTATCAGAAGACGACTCAGGGCTGCTTCATCTACATAGAAATGGGTTGATTCTGTCTGCTAAATAACTTCAGAATTCTTTGCAGCGCTCCATATGGTGTATATAACCATATAGGATTCAGGATAGAGGTCTTTAAATGTCCTGCTCTCTGATGACCAAGTATCACCGTAAAAAAAAGCCGAGTCATCATTACCATCATTATTATCATCATCATCATTGCCGCACGTCAATATAGAGCATCACGGCGGACCGTCGTTGTCCTCCATATTGTCTTGTTTCTTATACCGCGATGCGCCCCCTTTCGTCCGCAACCAATCTCTGCAAAATCCCGCTTGACTGTCCTTATGCAAGTCATTGCTGATCTGCTTCCCTTTCTTGGCATCTTTTCTTTTGACCTTTTTCTTCCTCGAGTACCTAGGATAAGATAAGTATGAACTTTTTGGATACAGTCACTATCTCATAACTTCAAATGAATTGTTAATTCAGCCTGTGTGTGCGTGCGTGTGTGTGTGTTTCTAGAAAGTATACCATTTATGTCATTTCGTTACATAATAAATTAACCTACCACAAGAGAGGCCGACATTTGCTTGGGAGCAAATACAGCATATTTCAGTCCATCTCCCTCCCACGCAAAAGTGGACTATTCCAAACTTACCCCAGTGTAAAACTGGCAAAGATTCTCAAATAAATGAATTATATAGTAGCTATGTAATTGAGATCAAAGATGCAAGAACAAGCACATTGTATCTCGAAAGCTTTACTAGTCTTATTATTGGTATGCAAATACTAACAATGATGAGATTTGATACATTTTGAAGGTCTTAGGCACATAAAATTGAATGTGTGGGTCATTCCGTACGACTTACGTGCAATGTGACCTCAGGTGACCCGCAATGGAACAGGTGTTCCATGGCCAACGGCAGATGGAACAGGCCATTCTTTAGATAGAACATGGAACGGGTATATAGCACTTTTGGCCCTTTTTTGCTGAAAATAGCCATTAAAGTCCCCCAAATGAGTCATTTGGAAGTGGTGTATGCCAAATATGTGACTGCTATTCTGTAGACACATGTTCAAGGTACCCTTATACCGAATTTCAGATCATTTGGTTGTACAACCAGGGCTCAGGATCCAAAAAATCCATTTTTTGGCGAAAAATGCCCAAAAAACCTTCATAAAAAATTTTTCTAAAGGCATGTATCAAAAAAATGAAAAAAAAAACGACCTGGGGGTATTGGCTCACTCTACCTCCATGCCAAATTTCAAGTCATTTGGCTGAATGATGGCGGAGTTGAATCCCTTTGAATGTGTGGCAGGAGAAGGAGAAGAAGAAGAAGAAACATCAGAGAACACAATATATTTCATCCATACCATGGTATGGACTGAAATATAAATATAGTATTCCAGAACAATATTCAGGAAAATTTAGGAAAAGAAATGCAACATCGTTGCTCCATACATGCATACATATATACATACATACATACATACATACATATATACAAACAAACATGCTTACAAACTGTGGTCTTTCCGTTCAACATATGTTTTGTAAAGTATGATTTTGTAAAGAAAAAACATAGACCAAAATTATAATATCATCCCACCCTCGTGTGAAAAGGTATCACTGTTTCGAATTTCCAAAGAAACTGAACTGATGACGTACCTTTACCTAAATCGCTCCAATTAGCACCCCCCCCTGACCTCTCACTATACAGTATATTTTGTCAAGACCAGGAGGGTTTTCAATTTACAGTTTTTCACAGTTCACTGTTTACTCGCACTGAAATTTATGATGCATATATGCTAAAAAGTGGTTCTATATGTCACACCCATGAATAGTTGTCCTTGAGATTATTTTCTCATTTACACAATGTCTGTTTAGGGTCACAGTGTGCAGGGTCACAGTGTCTTCATCTTATATATTATGCTAGCGTGTCTTGAAGAAGCCTCAGAGCCATGGCTGAAGACCTGACCTCCGACGCTGTATCAAGTGTCGTCAGAAACGAATTCCTCAGCGATAGCATGACTGAACCTGGTACAGAAACTGTTCCACCTACGGGCAGGCAAACTGACGAAGATGTTTATAATTACATTTCTGGTACGTGTGAGGAAAATGAACACGATGACGATGAACATGTATCTATCCAAAGCGGTGCTGCTTTTGAGAACAGGGAGACAGTTCATATCAGCCCTGGAGATTTCGATACCTACGCCATTGCATATACATGCAGGGCATATGATACCTGTATAAAGAAAAATGTAGAAGAGACGAAAAGTAAAGCGTTTCAGGGATCAAACACAGCGTCCAGTAACCACAATGAAAACGACATCCACTTGGCAGGGTGTGGCTCCGTCCAGAATTATACTGATACTTTCAATGAAAACCCTTATCCAATGCTTGCTGAAAACAAAGTTAACCCCAATCCAATGTACCTGCAAAGCACCGCGGAGGCTTCTAACGCCAGCCCTGGATTCACTTTCAAGCCAAGTGAACCCTATCAGAAACTAAAAACAGTGTCCGACAGTCGCACTCAAGCCATGGATTCAAATCCAATGTGCACACATAACACTACAACCCCTTATCCGTTGCACCTTGAAAACGACGTCAATCCCGATCGAGTGTACACGTACCCACAAAGCACCATAGAGCCTTCTAACGCTAGCCCTGAATCCGCCTTCATGTCAAGTATGCCGAGTCATGACATTCCCTGCACCCTGACATCAGCTGATACACATCAGCAAGATGACGCAAACATGTGCCAGGACAACCTGGCGTGCGACGCAGCCTTATCGGATACTCAACCAGAACTGCCCTCGCAGGATATATCATCAGCAGCTTCAAACGACATCAATGATGTCTTGAGCAACCCGTTGAGCAATATTAATGGTGTCCTGAATGCCCTGAATCCAAATCCGATATACGTGCCAAACGCCCAGAATAGTGCAGCTTGCGGTAAGAACTTCATGAACTTTTTTATTATTTCGATACCTCGACCATCCCTCCAGATACAATGTATGGCAACAACTGTTAAACAACAATTCTACAAGACTAATCTATCCTACATTTAGAACAAAAAATGTTGTGGATGGTATGGATGAAATTTATTGTTTTTACCCATGTTTTTCATCTTCTCCTATCATTTGGTCAACTTCGATTTAATTCTTCATTTTTAGGTCAAATGACTTGAAAGATGGTATGGAGGTAGAATTGGCCAATACTGGCCAATACCAATAGTGGGAATGTGCTAATAGGCATGCTGCATTCTATATGCATGGCAGTTGGTGTTCGATTTGCTAATTGGCTGTTGAACTAATTAGGTTATTGCTACCTTGACCGCCTGCAGCATATTGACAATAGGACGCGTCTTTATAGAGGGCTTCTCAAAATGCCTGCTCTAGAGAGGAATGTTCTTAAATCTCGAAAACAATTTGCATTACGTCAATTAAATACTATTATTACTAGTATTATACAAAATTCAAATCAATTCAAGTTAACAACAATTAAATTAATTGGTTATCGTATCCATCCGATTCAGTTTTGTCTGATTTGTATAGAATCAGGTTCTGACTTAACCACAAATGTTCATAATTTGGTCCCAACAGTTGACTAACATGGCACTAATCTGCAATATTTCAGGATGCACCCGTCGCCAGCTCTGTTTAGCTGTAGTATATACAGCTACAGTCCTTGTGTCGTGCGCCGTTATTGGAGTCTTTCTCTGGTTAATTTTAAGCGCCAGCTCAACAACGGTAGGCCTCTGTCTTAAAGCATTGTCTCGCTGTCGCTGTGTTCACCGTTTTGTGAGCTTTTTTTGCACCTTCGAGTTCTCGTTTAGTTTTAGGGCAGACGACACTATTGCGTTGCACAGTACAGGCCCTAAAAATGTTGTATTTCCTGTTGTTTGAAAATCCTTTTTCCTCTTGAAAGTTTTGGTTCAGTTTGAAGACGTTTGGGCTAGAGGGGGACAGGTAGGGCCTAAACTTTTCTACTTTGGTAAATTTTTGGTTCAATATCACCAGTTTAGTCGGGAAAATGAGAAACCTGAGTGGTAAAAGTCTTGCCCAGGGCGGATGGATACATGAAAAACTTAGGTCTAAAGTAGGGTTTGACTCTTGTCATCTGTTGTCAGAATTTGAGCTAATCATCAAGGTAAAGCTTTACAAAACAGAAGGCAAGAATGTGCAGACCTCATACCTAGAGCTTATGTAAATGTTTTGTCTGCATCTCATTGTTTATGGAAATAAGGTTATACTTATAACCATAATTCTAGTTTTTGCTACAAAATCAAATTTGATGTTAACATTTAACTAACTTCTGCATGTCATAAGTATGAAATTCGCAACGTTCACTGAGGAATCATAGTATTGTCCTACGACGTACCCACACATATACACAAATTCGTCAAAAACCGCCAAAAGTTATATCGACCACAAATATTCGGAAATTTATGTTGTACCATTTACGTTATCGTGTAAACAAGAAAAAAGAATATTCGGAAACACACACACACACAGAGAGAGAGAGAGAGAGGGAGAGAGAGAGAGCTTCGAAGCTGGTGTGTTTTGCCGAAGGGCAGTTTAACAGGCTATATAGATGCAGTTACAGTTACAGACACAGACCGAAAGCAAAACCTAGTTTGCATGATCCTTTAGAAATAGGCAATAGCTCACTACGCTTCTTCCAATACAGTTTGGTAAAACTACTACTACTACTACGACGACTTCTACCACTGCTACTGTGTATACCTCTATACCAACTGGAGGTGGCAGCTCTGTCCCCGCGTTCTCAACAGTCTCCAACACCTCCTCACGACGCGAAGGTGAGACTAGGACGAAAGTTTATCTGTTGGTAGGAAGGGTTGAAGCACTCAAGAAGCGAGTTTCAAAATTCCTAAGAGAGCAAAACTTACTGTGCATGAATCTAGTTTGTATCGTTAAATTTTCCACTAGGTGAAGCCTGAACGCGCAGCGAGAACATTGTAGCGATCCAGTTTTAACTTAAAAGTTGAAATCGCCGAGGACCGTTCCAACAAGTCAGTGAGTTTTATGTGTTTCGTGTGTTTCAAAAATTTGGTCACCACAAACATCGCGCTACTGTTGTTTGTCTATGTTTTTTCCTGATAGTTACTCAGAAATGGCGGGACGACTACCGCTGTGGAGACGGTTACACTACAGGAGATGGGAGGACCGCTGAGTGTGACCCTTACAGTACCTGGCCATGCTGCTCTTCGGGCAACTGGTGTGGGAACACTGCAGGGCACTGTGACTGTGCGGGCTGTGTCTACTACCATAACTCAGGTACTTAGTAATTTATGAAGGTGTGTCTGTGTGTATGTTTCATGCGTGTGTGTGTAGTTGTATCCTACGAATAGTTCTTTTTTTTTTAATTTTTCACCTCCATGAAAAATAGAGGTATTGTTTTTGGCGTGTGTGTGTGCGTGTGTGCGTGTTTCCGCAAGTTTGTGATCAGCACAACTTAAGCAGGCCTTTATAGATTGTGATAATATTTGGTATATTAATAGGTCTTGGGAAGACAAAGGTCAAGGTCAAATATGGGCCTCCTGGTGACTGACCTTGGCACTGCAGTAGACCTTTCGGTTTTTGTATCTTATGTCCTGAACATGCTATGGTCTTGAGTCAGTTATCAAAGACTTCCTCTAACGCAAAACACGTGTGTAGGCAGCGCGCCTACCTGGTTTGATTACTGAGGTTTTCAAACATTTACAAAAACTCTACATATGTAGACGTATGAAGTGTCTGTTGTCAACATATACGGCTTAACATTTTACAAGAAGGCGTGAATTTGTGTGTCTTTTTGTGTGTATGTACGTGTGTGTGTGTGTGTGTGTTACAATGTATTTACATGTATGCATGTGTGTTGTGTGAGTGTGTGTGTGTAAGTGTGTAAATATTCCACATTTGAGTATGGGAAATACGCTTCTTTTTCTTACTCATAGAAAGTGGTGACAGGAATTTGGAGAACATCATTACCATTGGAGGAAATGGAAAAGAACCTATCGTGATGGCGTACGGAGTCGCCGTGTCTGCTGACAATGAGATATTTGTGACTGTCTTAAGTAAGATCCAAGTCTTCAGCATAAATGGGATCTATCTTCGCCACTTCCCTACGGCACTGCCGGGTGAAAATGTCTTCATCTTGGCTTATGATGTTGCTATTGGTATAGAGCCAGGCCACCTGTGGGTAGTGGGGGCTATATTGGAGTCCGGTGCGCGTGAGGGGCATGTGAAGGTTGTAAAGTACAGTAGGATTGGTCAGGCCATGAAGAAGTTCGACGTAAGCTCCACGAGACCTTTTCACCCTCCCGTCATTGCGATAGACGTGCGCAACAATAAAATCATCGTCGGACAGGGAAAAACAGTAAAGATGTTTGATCCAGACGGCTCTTCGTATCGGAGTTTTAAAGTGTTATCAGGTAGTCAGCTAGGTATTGGGGGGGTCATATCGGATAGCGAAGGGAATATACTGCTTACACTTACAGGTGCGTATAAAGCTGTTAAAGCGTACAGTCACTCCGGAGACAAGATATTTGAATTTGCCGGAAAGGGTTTGGGTCAACATAATTTTTTCGAAGGTATTTGCCGGGACAAGATGAGTAACATCTTCGTAGCAGACAATGAAAACAACCGAGTAGACATGTTCACAAGCCGAGGGAAGTTTATTCGTACCTTCGCGAATATTAAAGACCCGTCTGGTATCGCTATGGGACCAGATGGAGAGATGGTGGTGACTAGCGCAGAGATGGAATCCACTGTAACTATCTTTCCACCTCACATGGTTCTTCCTTAACCTCATACGAAGGATGAATTTTTTTTGGGTGGGTGGGTGGTGGGCAATGGATTTGTTTAAATTTCCGTCCGAGATTTGTTATTGAGGTCCTGAAGAAGCATGGTGACTTGGGGCATTTTAGCTGCACTTTAGGTGATGCAGTGAAACGGTATGGCACCCGGCGCCCCGTGTTGTATGTGGTGTGGTATCATCTTTTTACCTTCGCAAAGGAGGTTATGTTTTCAGTAGCGTATGTCCGTCTGTTTGACGGTCTGTCTGTTTGTCTGTGAACAGCATAACTCAAGAAGCTTTATATGCATTGTCATGAAACTTGGAAGGTGGGTAGGTCTTGATGAGACCGAGAAATGATTAGATGTTAGGCCCCCTGACGGCTTTTGTTGGTACTGCAGCAGAACTTCCGGTTTTGATATCTCGTGATCTGGACATGCTAGGGTCACGAATTTTCAGTGGTAGATAGCTCATGGGCTAGGGAAGAAGTGACATAAGTTTATGCCAGCCAGCGTCTTGTTCTGGAACTGCAGGAGCGTTAGTTAAAAAATCTTCAAAGGAGGATAACTCAAGAAGGGGTTGATGGGTCGTCATGATTTTTGGTATGTAAGTAGCTTAAATGATGCTTGGCATAATTAACATACAATTATGCAAATCAGGATCTAATTTCCATAGTTAATAAGGGAATTCTATAAGTCTGCTGTATTCCATATTAGGGCTATGAAACACTTGTTACATATGTAATTGAGAACGAGAAGATCACTGGCATATATTGATTATGTAAATTGAGACCTAATTTGCATAATTAACGGAAAGTTGGTACAACTTTATGGTGGTAACTGCTGGGAATTTAATACTTGCCATAAGGTTCCGGGTCGGAGTTTAATTCTGACCATAGTCTAAGTAAGTGCGCAGTAAATCGCCGGAAATGTGACTTTAGTTGGTACGTTTTGGCCACGATATCCCTAATATCGTAATAGCTGTGTGCATATCTTTCTGTTTTCTGAAAAGCCTGTTAGCTGTAGCCTTAAATTTTTATAGGTGGCGTAATCTTGGTGGTCCAGCGGAGACTTCCTGGTATTAGTCCGCGCGGATGATAGTGTAGCTTTTTCGCCTGATCACAGGGACGGTGCGTTCTACGTGTGTTGCGGGTGTGTTTGGGTCATCGAAGATAGCGGTAAAACTTATCTCATCGATTTTAATTAAATTCTGACATCGGAAAAGATTAGGTACCGGGCTTCTTCGAGTAGTAAGCCGTTACCCTGGGAAAAATTCGTTTTTTCCTATGCAGCCATGTGTGAAAAAATGACGAAAAAAGGACCCCTCACTTACAAATTTACTTTGATATGCCTTGTTTACCCCTAAATAAATTGGGCGCACAAAATATCAATCACGTGTATTGATAAGCGGGAGGCACCCCTTTCCACCAAAAGAGTGAAAAATTTTGACCCGCGTTTAGTATAGACATGACAGCTCGTCGGGCTGTAGGTGAGAAATTCACTACAAACACAGCAGAAAACTCCGGGCCGAGACCATAATGGGAAGTTCAGTGAAGGTGAACATCACTAAACATAATTTATTCAAATCAGGACCTCATTTGCATAATTATAATGTACTATATATGCAAATGATATTTGCCTCTTATAATTTGCATACTCGCAGTGAAAAATGTATAATTAGTCAGCTTGGACGGCAAACATGAGTTGGCAAAAAGTATGTCAGAGGTCGTGCTTGCATATAAAACAACAATAATCTAACTGAGGAAGACCAGAGTGACTGGTTGAAAGCTCTAGGTGAGAGAATTTTTGTGTTGGATCAAAAGTTTTAACTTTAAACAAACAATAATCATAACGTTGTCCATGTTAAATGATAAGGATTTCATCACATGTGTTGCATGGTACAAAGGTACATGTAGGAGCTATGTGAATAATTTGCATAAAAATTTGCAAATGAGCAGGATTGTAAAAGTAAGCCATTTACAGATGGTCATCACCATGCTCTCAAAATTTAGCGTAGAGCGTTGTCGGGAACACCCCCCTCCCCCATGCAGGCCCCCACTAAAGAAACCGAAGCGCCTGGTGATAATAATATAGTGCGTGAAAGAGCGAGGCGTATCTTTCCGAGTACTTTTCGGAGGGCACAAATTTCGTGCCTGCTAGAGATTAAACCCCAGAATCTTTGACGTGAGTGTGGTAATAATGGTACATTAGTGTGGAAATAATGGTAGGTGAGTGTGGAAATAATGGTAGGTGAGTGTGCAAATAATGGTACGTGAGTGTGCAAATAACACGTGTATAGTCTACCAGCTCCCAAACCTCCGCCCACGTCTACAGAATAAGTAATTGGGCAAGTCCACTGGAACTCCTTCTGAGGAGGGGCAGCATTGGGAATTCTAGATTCAAAGACGTTTTAGAAATTATTTTCTTTACGAATTCAAACCACTTTTCTATACACGCCTTACATTTAACTCTTATAACAGATTTTGACCACCGTGTCTGTGTAAATGTATTCCTTTGTTGCTTATTCCATTGGTGGCGTTCATATAAGGGCTAGCACTTGAGTGCATCATCACTATATGACTGTATGCGCTGTCTTATTTGAATAAAAAAAACTTCTGGGAAATATGTTTTTTCAATACGTATTTTATCTCCCGGCACGGAGTCTCAATTGTGCGCCGTTCCGTCCTGCAGACAAGCCGCTTTCAGAAGCCTCATCGTAAGTACAGAATGTTCTTCACATCTCCATATTACTCTACTAACCACTTAAATCAAAGAGCGTCATTCCAGTTTGGATATTTTAGTTCTTGTCGATCTGTAGTGGAAAATTGGTTGCGTACCATATGTACTATCTTTCATGAACGAAACAGAACAATGGTCCAAATTCGAATGTAGGCTCATCCGTTTGGGTAGAGTCCGTAATTGTAGAATTTAAGCTTTGTTCCAACACAATAAAAACCCAAACCGTGAATTTTTAGTCGATCTCTTCGACCTTCGTGAGATGACTGATGATTCAATTTTCGGACGAGAGAAACTGAAATTTAATTCATGGTAAGTTTTCCTCCAAGCTAAAATTCAACAACAAAGATTTTTAAAGATGTGCAGAATTATATTAGTAGGTCGGTCTTTATGTGGTCCCGCAAATAAACTGTTAACCTGTGCTATAATTTAAACACGGCTGTTTACATAAAACTACTCAATAAGGCAGTGTTGCATTGGGTAACTGTCTATGCGTAATTTTATTTTCACCACACTAAAAAATAATTGAAGGTTTATGACTAGATAACCTCAAGTTAGTCAAGAGGATTGCAATAAATCGGTATGTGAGGAAACCGTAAACATATTCAAGTAGAAACAACATGTCAGATAAAACCCAAACTGAGACATCACGTACTTCAACTAGTTTGATATGCATTGTCTGGTATCAGAAGATGACTCGTGGGTTGCTTCATCTACATAGAAATGGGTTGATTCTGTCTGCTAAATAACTTCAGAATTCTTTGCAGCGCTCCATTTGGTGTATATAACCATATAGGATTCAGGATAGAGGTGTTTAAATGTCCTGCTCTCTGATGACCAAGTAACGCCGTAAGAAAAGCCGAGTCATCATTACCATCATTATTATCATCATCATCATCATTGCCGCACGTCAATATAGAGCATCACGGTGGACCGTCGCTGTCCTCCATATTGTCTTGTTTCTTATACCGCGATGCACCCCCTTTAACCAATCTCTGCAAAATCCCGCTTGATCTGCTTCCCTTTTTTGGCATCTTTTCTTTTGACCTTTTCCTTCCTCGAGTACCTATAGGAAAAGTATGAACTATTTGCATACAGTCACTATCTCATAACTTCAAATGAATTGTTAATTCAGCCTGTGTGTGCGTGTGTGTGTGTGTGTGTAGAAAGTATACCATTTATGTCATTTCGTTACATAATAAATTAACCTACCCCTATAGTATTCCAGAACAATATTCAGGAAAATTTAGGAAAAGAAATGCAACATCGTTGCTCCATACATACATGCATACATACATACATACATACATACATACATCCATACAAACAAACATACTTACAAACTGTGGTCTTTCCGTTCAACATATGTTCTGTAAAGTATGATTTTGTAAAGAAATAACAACCTTAAGTTGTTGACAACATATAATAAATTTATAATATCATCCCACCCTCGTGTGAAACGATATCACTGTTTCCAAAGAAACCGAACTGATGTGCCTTTACCTAAATCGCTCCAATTAGCACCCCCCTCCCCCTGACCTCTCACTATACAGTATATTTTGTCAAGACCAGGAGGGTTTTCAATTTACAGTTTTGCACAGTTCACTGTTTACTGGCAATGAAACTTATGATGCATATATGCTAAAAAGTGGTTGTATATGTCACACCATGAATATTTGTTCTTGAGATTATTTTCTCATTTACACAGTGTCTGTTTATAATGAGGTGTGCAGGGTCACAGTGTCTTCATCTTATATATTTTGCTAGCGTGTCTTGAAGAAGCCTCAGAGCCATGGCTGAAGACCTGACCTCCGACGCTGTATCAAGTGTCGTCAGAAACGAATTCCTTATTGATAGCATGACTGAACCAGGTACAGAAACTGTTCCACCTACCGTCAGGCAAACTGACGAAGATGTTTATAATTACATCTCTGGTACGTGTGAGGAAAATGAACACGATGACGATGAACATGTATCTATCCAAAGCGGCGCTGCTTTTGAGAACAGGGAGACAGTTCATATCAGCCCTGGAGATTTCGATACCTACGCCATTGCATATACATGCAGGGCATATGATACCTGTATAAAGAAAAATGTAGAAGAGACGAAAAGTAAAGCGTTTCAGGGATCAAACACAGCGTCCAGTAACCACAATGAAAACGACATCCACTTGGCAGGGTGTGGCTCCGTCCAGAATTATACTGATACTTTCAATGAAAACCCTTATCCAATGCTTGCTGAAAACAAAGTTAACCCCAATCCAATGTACCTGCAAAGCACCGCGGAGGCTTCTAACGCCAGCCCTGGATTCACTTTCAAGCCAAGTGAACCCTATCAGAAACTAAAAACAGTGTCCGACAGTCGCACTCAAGCCATGGATTCAAATCCAATGTGCACACATAACACTACAACCCCTTATCCGTTGCACCCTGAAAACGACGTCAATCCCGATCGAGTGTACACGTACCCACAAAGCACCATAGAGCCTTCTAACGCTAGCCCTGAATCCGCCTTCATGTCAAGTATGCCGAGTCATGACATTCCCTGCACCCTGACATCAGCTGATACACATCAGCAAGATGACGCAAACATGTACCAGGACAACCTGGCGTGCGACGCAGCATTATCGGATACTCAACCAGAACTGCCCTCGCAGGATATATCATCAGCAGCTTCAAACGACATCAATGATGTCTTGAGCAACCCGTTGAGCAATATTAATGGTGTCCTGAATGCCTGAATCCAAATCCGATATACGTGCCAAACGCCCAGAATAGTGCAGCTTGCGGTAAGAACTTCATGAACTTTTTATTATTTCGATACCTCGACCATCCCTCAGATACAATGTATGG
>NW_017803224.1:50400-52806 GCF_001625305.1 Branchiostoma belcheri
AGATTAAACCCCAGAATCTTTGACGTGAGTGTGGTAATAATGGTACATTAGTGTGGAAATAATGGTAGGTGAGTGTGGAAATAATGGTAGGTGAGTGTGCAAATAACACGTGTATAGTCTACCAGCTCCCAAACCTCCGTCCACGTCTACAGAATAAGTAATTGGGCAAGTCCACTGGAACTCCTTCTGAGGAGGGGCAGCATTGGGAATTCTAGATTCAAAGACTTTTTAGAAATCATTTTTCTTTACGAATTCAAACCACTTTTCTATACACGCCTTACATTTAACTCTTATAACAGATTTTGACCACCGTGTCTGTGTAAATGTATTCTTTGTTTTTTATGCCGTTGGCGGCGTTAATATAAGTGCTAGAACTTGAGTGCATCACCACTATATGGCTGTACGCTCTGTCTTATTTGAATAAAAAAAAATTCTTGGAAATATGTTTTTTCAATACATATATAATCTCTCGGCACGGAGTCTCAATTGTGCGTCACTCCGTCCAGCAGACAAGCCGATTTCGAAAATTTCAGAAGCCTTATCGTAAGTACAGAACGTTCTTCGCATCTCCATATTACTCTACTGACCACTTAAATTAAAGAGCGTCATTCCAGTTTGGATATTTTAGTTCTTGGAGATCTGTAGTGGAAAATTGGTTGCATACCATATGTGCTATCTTTCATAAACGAAACAGAACAATGGTCCAAATTCGAATGTAAGCTCATCCGTTTGGGTAGAGTCCGTAATTGTAGAATTTAAGCTTTGTTCCAACACAATAAAAACCCAAACACGTGAATTTTTAGTCGATCTCGTCAACCTTCGTGAGATGACTGATGATTCACTTTTCGGACGAGAGAAATTGAAAATTCATGGTGAGTGTTCCTCCAAGCTAAAATTCAACAACAAAGATTTAAAATGTGCAGAATTATATTAGTAGCTCGGTCTTTATGTGGTCCCGCAAAAAAACTGTTAACCTGTGCTATAATTTAAACACGGCTGTTTACATAAAACTACTCAATAAGGCAATGTTGCATTGGGTAAGTGTCTAGGCGTAATTTTATTTTCACCACACCAAGAAATAATTGAAGGTTTATCACTAGATAACCTCAGGTTAGTCAAGAGGATTGTTATAAATCGGTATGTGAGAAAACCGTAAACATATTCAAGTAAAGATAAACATGTCAGACAAAACCCAAACTGAGACATCACGTAGTTCAACTAGTTTAATATGTATTGTCTGGTATCAGAAGATGACTCGTGGGCTGCTTCATCTACATAGAAATGGGTTGATTCTGTCTGCTAAATAACTTCAGAATTCTTTGCAGCGCTCCATATAACCATATATGGATACAGGATAGAGGTGTTTAAATGTCCTGCTCTCTGATGACCAAGTATCGCCGTAAGAAAAGCCGAGTCATCATTACCATCATCATCATCATTGCCGCACGTCAATATAGATCATCACGGTGGACCGTCGCTGTCCTCCATATTGTCTTATACCGCGATGCGCCCCCTTTCGTCCGCTACCAATCTCTGCAAAATCCCGCTTGACTGTCCTTATGCAAGTCATTGCTGATCTGCTTCCCTTTTTTGGCATATTTTCTTTTGACCTTTTCCTTCCTCGAGTACCTATAGGAAAAGTAGGAACTATTTGCATACAGTCACTATCTCATAACTTCAAATGAATTGTTAATTCAGCCTGTGTGTGCGTGTGTGTGTGTGTGTAGAAAGTATACTTTTATGTCACTTCGTTACATAATAAATTAACCTACCCCTATAGTATTCCAGAACAATATTCAGGAAAATTCAGGAAAAGAAATGCAACATCGTTGCTCCATACATGCATACATACATACATACATACATACATACAAACAAACATACTTACAAACTGTGCATGTGGTCTTTCCGTTCAACATATGTTTTGTAAAGTATGATTTTGTAAAGAAAAAACATAAACCAAAATTATAATATCATCCCACCCTCGTGTGAAAAGATATCACTGTTTCGAATTTCCAAAGAAACTGAACTGATGACGTACCTTTACCTAAATCGCTCCAATTAGCACCCCCCCCTGACCTCTCACTATACAGTATATTTTGTCAAGACCAGGAGGGTTTTCAATTTACAGTTTTGCACAGTTCACTGTGTACTGGCACTGAAACTTATGATGCATATACAGTTGTATGCTAAAAAGTGGTTGTATATGTCAATCACATGAATATTTTTTCCTTGAGATTATTTTCTCATTTACACAATGTCTGAGGTGTGCACAGTCACAGTGTCTTCATCTTATATATTATGCCAGCGTGTCTTGAAGAAGCCTCTGAGCCATGGCTGAAGACCTGACCTCCGACGCCGTATCAAGTGTCGTCAGAAACGACTTCCTCAGCAATAACACGACTG